>NC_140248.1:24843165-24950665 GCF_949987555.1 Borostomias antarcticus
TGTGAATTGAAATGACATGAAAGAATGTCTGATAAATAAAGATCGGTCTTGTCACCTGGACACATCAGTTCCAATGCTTCCAATGCTAATCCTGCACAATAAGAGCAGGATAGCCAGTTAGCTCATGAGCTCACAACAACTAGCAGCAGCTTCCATAACATTAATGGTAGGGGTCAGTTGCTAAAGCAGTTACACTTATAACATTACCTATTTTGCTGTAATTGGTTCAACTTCTGTTTCTGGACAAAAGTCATTACCTGCTGTTTTGCACTTCCCTTCAGGTGGGGAAGTTAGTAGACCAAGACACCGTGGCTTATCTTGTTTGTAAATAGTTAAGTGTTAATAGGCCTGCTTTTGCTATATATATATGATCTTGATATTATATTGATATGAACATATGAAAGTGTTAAGTGTTGGCCCTTAGAAGTAAATTGTAATTAAAATGGTTCTTAGCTAAGTAAGCTAAGTGTAGGCAGACCTGAAAGCCCAATCTTAATATCACGATTGAACAGTTGTAAACCGTACTGAACAGGTAATACACAAGTCATGACTGAAACTTTTCCTAAATGCTTTATTAAACACACAGACGTAAACATTAAAAGTAGCCATACGTTGTAATTTTGCATGTGCTCTCAGGACATGTTGTGGTTGTGACCATCTTTGTAAAGATGAGAGGCATGTAATGCACATGTAAATGTGCATAGAAGTAATAAAAACAACAACAAACAAACAGGTATATCTTCTTATCTTCTTCTGTTGCTCTGCGTTGTTTTTTTTTGTAAACCTTGATAAGAGTTACAGCACCATCTAATTATGAACCATGATGTTAATAGCCTTCTTGTTGTAATAGTCATTGATGAAGTCACCCAACACGGGATTGGAAGCGGCGACAGATGATAGATTTATTGGACAAAGATAAAATCACATGGAACACTGGGATGTTTCCCTAGTCTCTCTCTCTCCCTGCTTCTCTGGGATGTTTCCCTCGTCTCTCTCTCTCCCTGCTTCTCTGGGATGTTTCCCTGGTCTCTCTCTCTCCCTGCTTCTCTGGGATGTTTCCCTAGTCTCTCTCTCTCCCTGCTTCTCTGGGATGTTTCCCTGGTCTCTCTCTCTCCCTGCTTCTCTGGGATGTTTCCCTGGTCTCTCTCTCTCCCTGCTTCTCTGGGATGTTTCCCTAGTCTCTCTCTCCCTGCTTCTCTGGGATGTTTCCCTCGTCTCTCTCTCTCCCTGCTTCTCTGGGATGTTTCCCTGGTCTCTCTCTCTCCCTGCTTCTCTGGGATGTTTCCCTAGTCTCTCCCTCTCCCTGCTTCTCTGGGATGTTTCCCTGGTCTCTCTCTCTCCCTGCTTCTCTGGGATGTTTCCCTGGTCTCTCTCTCTCCCTGCTTCTCTGGGATGTTTCCCTAGTCTCTCTCTCTCCCTGCTTCTCTGGGATGTTTCCCTAGTCTCTCTCTCTCTCTCTCCCTGCTTCTCTGGGATGTTTCCCTAGTCTCTCTCTCTCCCTGCTTCTCTGGGATGTTTCCCTAGTCTCTCTCTCCCTGCTTCTCTGGGATGTTTCCCTAGTCTCTCTCTCTCCCTGCTTCTCTGGGATGTTTCCCTAGTCTCTCTCTCTCCCTGCTTCTCTGGGATGTTTCCCTCGTCTCTCTCTCTCCCTGCTTCTCTGGGATGTTTCCCTCGTCTCTCTCTCTCCCTGCTTCTCTGCTGGCTGCGGCTGTGGCGTGAAGTCAAGGCCTTAGACTTCCCTCCCCGCATGGTGTTATCAGCCTGTCTGCCTGCTGGGAGCAGCCAATCTGTCCGGCTGAGTTGCCTACCGTTCCCAAATCAAAGTCTCAAGGTTTAGTCAAGACATTAAATAGTTCTCTCTTACTCCACCCCTCCTCCTCTCTTAAGGCCTAGTGAAGCCAGATTGGCTCCCTGGAGGGGCGCTACGGTTCACAACTGGCCTGTCAGTCACAACCTGAAGTCTCAATCCTACGGGTTGTTGACGCATAACTTGTATGGCAGATAACTGGTATGGCAGATAACTGGTAAGTCAGATAACTTGTATGGCAGATAACTTGTATGGCAGATAACTTGTATGGCAGATAACTTGTATGGCAGATAACCTGTATGGCAGATAACTTGTATGGCAGATAACTGGTATGGCAGATAACTTGTATGGCAGATAACTTGTATGGCACATAACCTGTATGGCAGATAACTTGTATGGCAGATAACTTGTATGGCAGATAACTTGTATGGCAGATGACTTGTATGGCAGATAACTGGTATGGCAGATAACTTGTATGGCAGATAACTTGTATGGCACATAACCTGTATGGCAGATAACTTGTATGGCAGATAACTTGTATGGCAGATAACTGGTATGGCAGATAACTGGTATGGCAGATAACTTGTATGGCAGATAACTTGTATGGCCTCCCCTGGGGGGATGCACCGGACACCCCAGAGAGGAGAGGGGCCCTGCTGTGGCGCCCCCAAGGTGACCTCTTGACCTACGGCCCCAACCCAGCTGTCTCCTTCTATCCCTTCCACTGCACATTCCAGACGTCCACATGAGCACAGAAACACACAATCAGCAACATTGACTTTAAGACTCTGCAGACTTTTACCTATATTCTTCAATATAATTATCTCTCACACTGTTATCACACTGTTACTAATAAAAGACTTACAACTAAAGAGCTACAACGCAGTAGCGGGCGGAGCTAGCAACATAGGACTAACGCTAATATAGCTAGCAACATAGGACTAACGCTAATATAGCTAGCAACATAGGACTAACGCTAATATAGCTAGCAACATAGGACTAACGCTAATATAGCTAGTAACATAGGGCTAACACTAATCTACTGGGCATTTCTAAGCAATGATAAAACATCGTGGTAGAATCTCACCATTAAGGGATTGAACCAGTACACTTCAAATATAATTATCCCTCACACTGTTATCCATCTCTATACTAATAAAAGACTTACAACTAAATATCTACAACACAGTAGCTGGCGGCTAGGCTAACGTTACGTTATGTTTGTATACAGCTTTACATCTTGAACCAGAATTTACCTGACCTGTCCGGGGTGTTGTGTTGAGCTGGTCGTCAGTGACTAGGTTGTTCAAGACTACCCTCCAGTGACTACCCTCCAGTGACTACCCTCCAGTGACTACCCTCCAGTGACTACCCTCCAGTGACGGTTGCAAGCAGAATTCTGACAGTATCCCAACAGAGGTCCACATGAGTTTTACCATCAGAAAAGCGACAGAGCAGGGCGTCAGGGTTAGAGCCCGTGTGAATGCGAGTGGAATTCCCCTCAGAGACCGCTACCGACTCGCCAGCAGAAATGCTCCAGCTGTTTAACAACGGTGCCCCTCTAGACACCCCCAGTAGAAACACTCCAGCGGATTGTCACTCTGATTCCGATGGAGGACCGATATCTGTGTGCTATCTGGGAAAAGGTTGGAGTGAAAGGATGAACGTGGGGAGGTTTGGGGTCTAGTCCCATAAAATCATCCCCATCAAGTCTTGAACCCCGATCTCCCGGGTGGGAGTCCAATACTTTCACCGCTACTCTACTTGTGCAGTGGAGATCGGTGGGTTGATTTTGGTATCCTTCTTTATTTTGGTGTGCTGGGACTACTGCCTCTTGTGGTGCCCACAGAGAGATGCAGGTCAACATCCGACGGAGTAAGGGAGGGAGGGAGGTTGGGAGTGACAACCCGACGAACACTATCTATGGTGCGCTGGCTTCCAGCCACGCACAAAAGAAACAACCACTGATGTGTAAGGAATGGAGGGTGAACTCTAAATGATTGAACGATTAATGATTAAAACTATATTTTGCATGACTTTAAATGTTCCTCTATGAAGTCAACATGCCACCACATAGATTACCACCCAACCCCACAATGGCTCATAGTAGCTTCAGAAGATCAAGCTCTTGACACATTGGTGTCACAATCAGGTGAATGAAATGGCCCTTTGTGGCAGGTTGTGTGACTGTTATAGGCGTGACTCCACCTGTTATAGGCGTGGCTCCACCTGTTATAGGCGTGGCTCCACCTGTTATAGGCGTGACTCCACCTGTTATAGGCGTGACTCCACCTGTTATAGGCGTGGCTCCACCTGTTATAGGCGTGACTCCACCTGTTATAGGCGTGACTCCACCTGTTATAGGCGTGACTCCACCTGTTATAGGCGTGACTCCACCTGTTATAGGCGTGACTCCACCTGTTATAGGCGTGACTCCACCTGTTATAGGCGTGACTCCACCTGTTATAGGCGTGACTCCACCTGTTATAGGCGTGACTCCACCTGTTGAAAGACGCCGTTTCACCTGCGGCTGATCAGGAATAAGGCTGACGATTCAGAGGAATCTGGTGACTAGAAGAGATTTATTTCACTTATGCACAGAATCAGTGAACAAAAAAAACCACCAGTAATATACCTTTTTACTCCTCAGCAGGGAATATAGTTAGAAAAACACAATTAACACAGAAAAAATATCTGTAAAAATAAGGTCTCCATTTTTTAAGTTTTCCAAGTACACTTTGATTTCTGTGAATGTCTTACTTTTGAGTTCACGATTGTTCTAGTCAATGAGCGTCTGAGTACATTACATTTTTTCAAATCATTAATTGGATGGAGGACACAATGAGACTAAACCAGCAACACATCACAGTCCCACTGTCTTGGAGATGTGTTGTTTTATTTAAACTAACCTGTGAAACAATGATGGTGGTTGTGGATATGGGCGAGCTACTGTGGCGGAGGGCTCGTCGTGTTCGCACGCAATATCCCTCGTAACACCTTGTGATTGGTGAGGGGCTGGTTCTCTTTCGGGGGGTAACAGGGCCCACGCTCTGTGACGTAGGAGTAGGGGAACCGTAACACCCACAGGCCATCGGGGGGCAGCACCAGCTCCGTCTGCTCCGGGTGGAACACAGGGCAGGGCAGGGGGCCGGGCTGGACCTGAAGAAGAAAGAAACAGACTCAAAATCAGAGCGGACATTTCATTATTCTGACATTAACATTCCACATCAGAATGTTTATCCTCACGCAATTCTTATAGTGGAATCATATCGTTGTATTGGTCAAAAAGAGGATTTTTATAAGGAAAGTGAGTTTTAGAAAGGAAGAGACGGCTTACCTGTGGGTTGAGAGTGATTTCCAGAGGGGCGTCTGGCACCACAATGAAGAGTCGTGCGAGCTGTGCGTAGTGAGGCTTCAGGCCCCGCCCCTGGGCAGGGGAGGGTATGTAGAGAGGCATGTCCGTGTTCAGCGTCCTAGTGGCTGGTTCCTTGGCTCCTCCTGGTCCCAGAACCTTCACTATCTTATCAGGCCCCGAGCTGAAGAAACGGCGCCCCCTGCTGTCCTCGTATTCAAACCCCACGAAGGCCCGAGCCACGTCGTCTCGCCGCCGTCCCCGGCCGAGCCCTCCTGCGCCGCCGCGCTTCCCGGCCAACGCCTTGTTGGGGGCGGGCCAGGAGGAGCAGCTTCCGTCCAATGACTCGGCCAGGCCCATGTCCTCCTCCGACCGGGAACGAATCACCACGTCCCAGGGCAGGAGGAAGGAGGAGCCGGGGAGGAAGCCTGGCTGTTCTAGACCGGTGTGGTGGTTGTAGGCCTTAGCAGGGCCCAGTTTGACCAGGGACCAGCTGGAGAATTTGGGCAACAAGCCCTTGGGGCAGCCTGAGTGGAGCATGCCCGGGAGGTACTCCACTGTGGAGGGCTGACGGTCCACCAGACTCGGCCTCTTCTGCGGCCCCTGGGCCTCGCTGGCCTCCGCGTCCGCGTAGGGGCCCAGGCTGTCCGTGGACTGGCCCAGGCTGAGGGCCAGGCTGAGACTGGTGCTGTCCCCAGGGGTGTGGGAGTGGGCGGGGGTGGTGGTGGTGGGGGCGGGGTCCCTCTCCTTCAGTCTCTCCCCTTCCACAGGCTCCGTCCCTGGGCAGGAGTCCTCCGAGGGCCCCGGGGCCTCGTCGCAGGCCGGGGCTGGGTCCGGGGTGCTGGGCTGGAAGACTGGGAAGTCCGTCCTCTCTAGCTTCCCACAGCATTTCTCCTCTAGCATCTGAGAAAAGAAACCAGCTATATTATAGTTGTGTATAGACAGACGGCACCACAGTCTCAGACAGAAAAGCAAACGTTTGAGGTCTCAGAGGGGGCAGTACGATGGTGATCATGCCGGTGATTCTTTGCAGTTCCTTGTTGAGAGGGGTCAGGGAAGAATTTTTACAGCTCACTTATCTGGCCCCAGGGTGATTACTGTTTTTTTGCTTCCCTCTGGAATATGTAGAGAGTGGGTCGTATGCCCACCTCCCTTGTTCTCTGTAAAGCGCATTGTGTTGCCTCTGGGTATGAAATGCGCTATACAAATAAAGCTTTGATTGGTTGAT
This sequence comes from Borostomias antarcticus, assembly GCF_949987555.1. Taxonomy (NCBI): domain Eukaryota; kingdom Metazoa; phylum Chordata; class Actinopteri; order Stomiiformes; family Stomiidae; genus Borostomias; species Borostomias antarcticus. The sequence goes on from NC_140248.1 coordinate 24,849,553, forward strand.
TGATTGATTTGGCCGTGAATACGCACCTGATAGAAGTCATAGTTGGCAGCCTGGATGTCAAAGGGGTCCTCGCGAGGGGCTTGCTTACGGCCACAGTTGCAAGAGCTGGTAGAGCGCCCCCTGCTGTTGTGGTTGAGAATGGGAGGATTGCAGTCCATCTCAGGCTTCTCGCCTGTAGAGTGCAGAGTGACACAGTCATCAGCCAGAACCAAATCACACAATTCTACTACGTCCATTATTAGGCCTTTTGCGTTCCCCATTAGACATGCAAGCATAAGGGAACACATAATTATTTTCCTCTGATAGTTCTAGAGGGGGGGGGGGTGTTACCTGGCTGTTCTAGAGGGGGGGGGTGTTACCTGGCTGTTCTAGGGGGGGGGGGTGTTATCTGGCTGTTATAGAGGGGGTGTTACCTGGCTGTTATAGAGGGGGTGTTACCTGGCTGTTCTAGAGGGGGGGGGGGTGTTACCTGGCTGTTATAGAGGGGGTGTTACCTGGCTGTTCTAGAGGGGTTGTTACCTGGCTGTTCTAGAGGGGGTGTTACCTGGCTGTTCTAGAGGGGGTGTTACCTGGCTGTTATAGAGGGGGGGGGGTGTTACCTGGCTGTTCTAGAGGGGGTGTTACCTGGCTGTTCTAGAGGGGGTGTTACCTGGCTGTTCTAGAGGGGGTTACCTGGTTGTTCTAGAGGGGGTGTTACCTGGCTGTTATAGAGGGGGGGGGGGGGTGTTACCTGGCTGTTCTAGAGGGGGTGTTACCTGGCTGTTCTAGAGGGGGGGGGGGGGTGTTACCTGGCTGTTCTAGAGGGGGGGTGTGTGTTACCTGGCTGTTCTAGAGGGGGGGGGGGTGTTACCTGGCTGTTCTAGAGGGGGGGGGGGGTGTTACCTGGCTGTTATAGAGGGGGTGTTACCTGGCTGTTATAGAGGGGGGGGGGTGTTACCTGGCTGTTCTAGAGGGGGGGGGGTGTTACCTGGCTGTTCTAGAGGGGGGGGGGGGTGTTACCTGGCTGTTCTAGAGGGGGGGGGGTGTTACCTGGCTGTTCTAGAGGGGGGAGGGGTGTTACCTGGCTGTTCTAGAGGGGGGGGGGGGTGTTACCTGGCTGTTCTAGAGGGGGGAGGGGTGTTACCTGGCTGTTCTAGAGGGGGGAGGGGTGTTACCTGGCTGTTCTAGAGGGGGGGGGGGTGTTACCTGTCTGAGGCAGCAGGTGGAACTTGTGAACACAGTGTTGATCCGTGAGGCTGCGCTCCTCACACAGCTGGTGCCCGTTGCTCCAGAACTTGTAGCAGTCCTCGCCCAGCTGCAGGGCGTAGCGCTGGAAGGCCACCCCCCGTGCGTGCTGGCTGTACACCCGCAGCGCTTGAGACAGCTGGTTCTTGTGGACCGTCGTGGTGTAGTTGTGGGGAAGGTTGGACTGGTAAGCGCTGTGCGCCAACGGCAAAGCTTTCTGGCACCTGTTCTCTGAGAACTTGGCGTCCGCGTCGAGGAGCCCCTCCAGCACCTTCAGCTGACTCTGCACTTTGATGGCGAGCTCTGCCGTGTCCTCCTCCGTGTTTGTGATCATGACCTGGTAGAGTCTCAGAGCCACCTCAGCCCACTTGGAGTATGTGGGCAGATCAAAGTGGGAAGGTTGGGGATTGCGGCCAACGCTGTCGTCAAAGCCCTTCTTGGTCAGCACAAGCTCTACGTGTTGCCATAGGAACTCCTTCAAAGTGCAGTCCATCAGTTGACCGCTGGACGACATGGTGCTGCCCTCCACGTTGAACGAGGGCTGTCTGGCCGAGCGACGCATTTGCTGGTAGCGTCTTGGTCCAGATAGAGAGCCGCTGGTGTCGTTGTCGCGCAGGGCGCAGTTAGAACGCAGCTGACCCAGCAAGGCACCGAGCGGGTCTTCCTCTGGACCCGGTACCACGTAAACAAACGCCTGGTTCGCAGGTACAGTGAACAAGCAGTTGCTGCTTTGATTGGTAAGAACTCTACTTTTACGAAATATGCGGTAGATCTGGTCCTCCAGAGCGTGCTGCAGGCGTCTGCGCGGGGAGTGCTTCTTGGGTTTGTCCGGGTTCCCCCCTGCGTCTGTACCGTTCCCACCGGAACCACTGACTCTCATTGCTCCGTTCATCTGAAACACGAAAAGCAGACGTGGGGGACAAGGGCGACAGTTCACCTTCCACTCCTTGGATATGAGGGAGTCCTTGATGGCAGAGCGCAGGAGCGGTAAAGCTTTCTGGCGAAGCGCATCTAGAGCACGGAACAATCTGTCGTATGAGACATCGAACGAGCAAGTGGGGTGGACCAGGAGGAGGACATGGCACAGAGAGAACAGGTAGAGCAGCTGCAGACAGTGCTGTTTGTCTGCGCCTTTCCAGAAGTCGTGCGCATCAGAGTGTCCCATCCCCGCGTCCAGAGACGCGCATGCGCGCAGGAGCTCTCGGTTGTCGCACACAGATGTGAGGATCAGATACAGAACCCGGTTCTCCTGACTGTAGTACGCCTGGATCAGACTCCCCCCGCCCGGGATGTCCGCCTCTTCAAACCCAGGGAACAGAGGGAACATGTGTTTATCCGCCAGCGTGTTGATAAGCGCTTCTTTCGGAGAGCCGGGCTGCATTGCGCTTTTACCAAATATACCCAAAACACACAGACCTTCATCTTTATAAAGAGGGTCTTCGATCACCTCTGTCTGTAAGAGCGCACCCACACTCACGGGTACAGCCATTTTACTACTGCGACCACACGGAGGAATATAACTGCGCACCACTTACACTTCCGGGGACTTCAAATAAAAAGTGTCGTGTAGATTTGAAGACCATTTTCTGAATGTTCCACTTTTGTGACATTTGATTTGGTGATAAAGACAACATACTTTTGTATGGAATAAAATAGCAGGTTTGCCAAGATAGGTATAGGAATTTATTATATTGTCAAAGCACAATAGTGGTTTGGAGATATTGCAAGAAAAATACATTCAATTGTAAACGCTTTGGTTTCAGTATGTCATGTAAGCTTTTCTGAAATAGGACTTGTAAAATGGCTCACACAAAGCACAGATAAATGATTTCAGTTAATGTGCAATTTCAGCATCCCTCAAATATCATATAGGTGACTCCCTCGCAAATGTTGCCCTTTAATTTATAATAAAGTTGTGTCAGTAACTCATCATGCACATTACCAAGTGCATTTTACACCAGATAGTTGCCATACCAAGATCACTACACACGACTGAAATAGCACTGTGAAATAACTGAGTTAATGCAATTGAAGTCACAATGTGATTCTATAAAAATGTAAAATGTAAAAAAGAAACAGAAACTCTGCTTGGTTAAGACACATTGTGAACATCTTGAAATAACAGTTAAAAGAACAACATATTCTCTTCATCAACCATCACCATCACAGTATCCAACTCAGCAGTGGAAAGCAGCAAGTAAAGGAAACTTGTAAACAGTTATCAAAGCACCCGGCCTCTTTCAACGAGGCGCCCACTTTTCACCCGTTGAGCCTCTCAGCTGCCCCAGCCACGTGTGCTCAACAAACAGCTATATTTTGGTCATCCAATCTTTGATTGATATTCTTCGCTGGAGAGGGTCCTTTTGGTAAGGCGCTCTAAGTGGACAAGAACAAAATGACCAGTGAAAAACAAGCTATGCTGTTACAACACCCCATGTGAGGCAGACATGTTCTGTACTACTGTAGACTCAGAAGTCAGTCTCTAAACGCTCAACATTCAGAGGGGGAGATCTCAAGTCTGGCATGGCGTGACCAGGGCTGAGTTTCCCAGAGGCATCGCAGCGCTATGATGAACGCCGTAGCTTACGATGAACGTAGCGCTACGATGCCTCTGGGAAACTCAGCCCAGTACTATTGTGGTTTACTGTGGAATGAGTGACCAACCGGAAACTTGCGTCTCAGGGCCTGGATCATCATGGGTGTGAGCCCAGGCCTCGCTTCCATGTTCTCCTTGTTCTCCAGAGGGGTTCCACCAGGACTCCTGCCGATTGGAGAAACAAATGTAGATTAAAAATGTCTTACGCTTTATCACCAGTAACTGTGGAGCATCAAAAGTAAACAAAAACAACACTGATTACATCGACCAACCTATTGATCTGAACTCTCTTCAGCTGAGGTCGCAGGTTCATGGGGCTTCTGGTACGTGGTGATCTACTGGGAGAGATTGAGAATAACACTTTTAACTTGCAGCAATATTTTCGAGTACACGTACGTACAACAACTGATATTAACGGTGATATATTAATCATAATATTAATATCATCGGGCGCAATTTAAGAAAACAGCATGCACACAGCATGTACAGACAATATGTATGGTAAATGGACTGCACTTATATAGCGCTTTTATCCAAAGCGCTTTACAATGAAGGCCTCTCATTCACACACACATTCACACTCCAATGGTGGCAGCTGCCATGCAAGGTGCTAGCCTGCTTATTGGGAGCAATTTGGGGTTAGGTGTCTTGCCCAAGGATACTTCGACATGTGGACAGGAGGAGCCGGGATTCGAACCGTCGACCCTACGTTCATTGGACGACCCTGTCTACCTCCTGAGCTATGTATGTCTTGAGAGCAGTCGAAACAGCGGAGGCACGTAAGGAAACAGAGGTGATTGGTTTACCTGCTGAGGCGTGGTCTGGGGGGCGGTTCACAGTGGAAGGAGCGTCGCAGGCTGACCCTCTGCAGATCTGCTACAGTGACCAGAGGGCCTTGCACGGACTTCTAGAGACCACAACATGTCCGTTCAACAAAGGCTCATTATTAAACATGTATTACTCAACACAATGGTCACTATTACACCAGCATAACATACACTTGCTAGAAACTATACACAAGTTCTTCAATAAAGTGGATGAACACTTAAACTGCTATACTGTTGGGGGGAGGGTATACTGTTGGGGGGAGGGTATATTAGATGATGATCATGTTGGATACGGTTGGAGAGCAGGTATGATATTGGACGATCAGAGGAGATGTTCCTACCTTTGCTCTTCCACAGTTGCTAGTGATGACCTTTCTCAGCTTGACAGCCTGAATGTCGCTGAGGGTCACCGCCGTGAGCCTGTCCTGCTTCTCCTTGGCGCTCTGTGGGTTAGAAAACACATTCTGAATGTTGATGGAAACTCTAGTTACTAATACAAAACTGAAATTAACAACATTTTTCAAAATTACAAAACTGCATTAACAACTTCCTGGAGCTTTTGTGATGGGTAGGTGGTTGTGGTATTACCAGCAGACTATTGGAGGCTCTCTGTTTGGGAATAAAGGGTCGTAGGCCAGTGGTAGATGGAGGAGGAGGAGGAGGTGGAGGAGGAGGTGGGGGAGGAGGTGGTGGTGGAGGTGGCGGTGTGAGGGTTGGGAGGGCCACCGCACCACACCCACCCCCCAACATAAGTGACAATGGATTTGGTTGTGGAAGCATCAGATGAGCTGAACCCGCAGCCACAGTCTCACAGAACTGGCCGCCAGTCTGAGCAGCACCAGAACCCTGCTGAAAAAACACTTGTGTTTAGAGACGCAATAACAGAAAAAAGACTTGTGTTTAGAGACGCAATAGCAGAAAAAAGACTTGTATTTAGAGACGCAATAGCAGAAAAAAGACTTGTATTTAGAGACGCAATGGCAGCGTGACGATTTCTGAGGTGGCATCGCCTTGTATGAGGTAAATATCAAAAGTGGACTTAGGACTGCACTGTGCTTAAATATTCAAACAGAATACTATTAATTGTGTGTGTGAGACTGTGCTGCTTCAAACCTGAATAACAGAATGCAAGGCTTCCAAATCCTTCTGCAACTCCGTCATTTGATTCTGTAGAGTCTTTATTTGTTGTGCATAACCCCTCCAGAAAAGTATGGCATCCACAAATCCAGTATACACCTGCAATGAAGTTCAAAATATTTCAAAACAGATATTTGATTTCAACCTGTGTTGTGTCGGTTCTATCAGAATAATATGTTTTGCTCTTCAAGCCACCTTGCATCCACGTTGATAAATCACACAGGCGTTATACATTATGCATTTCCCTGAGCATTTCATTACCGTGAGCCTTATTTCCACTGTGGTGCTGAACCGATACCGTGCTCAAACCGGGCCGCTCCGGACCCGTGGGAACGGTGACAGGGTCTGGTTCCACCTCTCGGGCTGTTGCGTTCCACCGAATGTTGTTATTGTCGGTTGCCATGGTAGTTTGTTTTTGTCTCTTCACATTTCTACTAAAGAACGGTTCTGCTTCACTCAGTACGGTTAGACGACCGTGCCATGGGAACGGTTCTGCGAGCGGTTCTGGGCCCAACCGGTCCCATGTGGAAACACCGTCGGAACGGTTACCCTGCGTGCTCAGAACGGTTCTGCACGACAGTGGAAATAAGACTATGGTCTTGACTGAAGTTTTACAGCAGAAACATACCTGACACAGTCTGTTCTTCCAGACTTGGCATGCATTTCCAACTGCAAGCAGCAGCAACCGGACACGCAGGTAGGGAGCCCATGTCTCTACTGTCATGGCATCACTGTCTTCTATCTGGGGTGGGGTGGTTTTGTCGACCAGTCCACACTGTGCAGGTCTAAAGCAAAACACCACAATTAGGATACAGCTTACAAAATGTATTTGGCCACGGTTATTTTGTTGTCACATTGTGCCGACACAAAATCACAACAGACTCAATTGTGCTCCGTTGCCCAATTGAACTCTGTATTGTTAGTGATGTGATGGACCCTGGTATGACCTCTGACCTTTTACTCAACAAAGCCCAACGTCTGCTGCTCGTCTTCTTCCTCCTCCGTCGCAAGATGGACTTGCTCGGTCCCTGAACACAACATAGTGAGGACACACTAAAAGACTAACCAACCCGTCCAGACAGCCTCTCTGAAGCAGCTTTAGCCTGGACTAGATTCTGATATGACCGCTTACTGTATATAGGCAAGGCAAGGCAAGGCAAGTTTATTTATATAGCACATTTCAGCCACAGGGCAATTCAAGGTGCTTTACATGAGACATTAAAAGCATTTTAATATAGTATAGTATATAGGGTCGATCACATGAAATATGATTAGGTTAGTGCTTATTTCTGTACCATGCAAGCATTGCATCTCAGTTGCAAGTAAAGCTTACAATCAATTAGTTAGTTTGCAATCAATTATTCAGGGCGATACACATACGTGGCTGTAAAACGGCTGCTGCATTTATAACTTACAACATGTGATGAATAAATAGTGCTGAATTAGTAACGATACAACAATGATAAAGCATCTGATTCCAGCAGCAGCTATCTGCTTAGCCAGGTTCGCTCATGTTATCTAGATAAATAATCACTTTGCAGTCTGCCGGAATGCTCTCACATTCTGCTTATGTAATAAATCATACCCATGATCCAGCCATAAATCCCTGTAATTAGTTGATAAGTGAAGATAATACAATCCGTGCTCTTGCAACGGACTACGGAAACAGTTTCAAAATTAGCACGTACATCCTTTTCCGCCAATCAGGCGGCGTTTTACAAGGAGCATGAAAAACACGCACTTTGATTGGCTGCCCAAAAAAAAGGGAGTAAATGTATGCAAATATGAAGCGTTGCCAAGCAACAAAAACCTAACAAACAAGTTGAGCCCACATGTTCATGGATGTATTAATAGAACTTGTTGCACACTTGAGAGAGGTCAAAACAAAGGTATCCTTGTCATAAAATCATTGATAGGTAAGTATCAGTCTTAGCTATCTGGCTTTATAATGCAATAAAATAAGTGTGGATAAACAGATTCCTAACACATTTTTGTCTGCAGGTTGTGAGGCGTCCCACAATGGCTGGGATGATTTTGTGTGAGCCTGCTGAGCTGTACAACCTCCTCAACCAGTACAACCGCCTGTCTAGACTTGCCGAGTTCAACTACCTCATTTTGATGGGTAAGAATCAAGTAGGGCTGGTTGTCAAGCTACTCATGATTCATTCCACCCAGTTAATGGGCAACAGGCCCAGTCCAAAACAATTCATTGTTCTTGTGAAATTTGAACATGTTCTCTCTAGACGCGCGTTCTAAAGAGCAATACAATGCAAGTCACATCATTACTGCCAGAAATGCCAAATGGGTATGGATAAACTAACCTGTCACTGATATAGACCTACATATTATCATTCAGTAGTTTATTATTTCTCATGTAATTGATCATAATGTTAGAGTGGTATAATCATTTATTTTCTCTACAGGACTCAAAGGGCAAATTTGCAATGCCTGAGGGGGTGGAGGTTGAGAGCATGCAGTATATTGTGGTTTATGACAGCAACTCCAGTTCTTTGCAAAGTTCAGGTGAGACGTCCATTCAGGAAGATGGCTGGGCTTGGGGATACTTGATGAACCATGTTGGAGATGGGGTGGGTGGGTGGGTGTTGACGACCCCCTTTACTTTTTGTTGTATGAAAGCCTAATTTGCTCAAATGAACCAAACAGTGACATAAAGCATGTGTGTGTGTGTGTGTGTGCGTGTGTGTGTGTGTGTGTGTGTGTGCGTGTGTGTGTGTGTGTGTGTGTGTGTGTGTGTGTGATTCTAGGTGCAGCTGTAGAATGTGCTGAAGTCATGACCAAAGCAAGCCGCTCTCCTGTCAAAATCCTAAAAGGAGGATTTCAACGATTCTCAGCCCTCTATCCTTTCTTCAGAACACAGAAAATACTTTACACTATGAAGGTACTTGTGATCTCATGGTGCCCTGGGACATTTCAGCAGTGATGTTCTTGGGGTCATTCATATGTCCTCACCCAAACGACCCAGCCAAACGTTGACCAGACCACCTCTCTCTGGGTCATTGTTTTCTGTTTGAGTGAATGTATAACACGCTGGTGAGGGTTTTTTGTGTGTTAATTTGCATTGATCAATGTTTATGGTGAACTTCGAGGTGTGTTGAATGATATAGATTGATGCAATGTTCTAGGAGTTGGAGAGCCTGAGGCCTTACCCGGTAGAGATCTTACCAGGCCAGCTGTATATGGGGGATATAAAGCAGGCGACCAACACACACATCCTGAGAGACCTGAAACTCAACGCCCTGGTCAACGTCTCAGAGGACAACAGTCTTGCGTGAGGGATAATGTCTCTATATACACATGATATATGTTATATATGTTAGAATATATGTTATAATCGTATAACAGATCTGTACTATACATGTAAACAGAACAGTATGATACAGTAGTAATACACATTGTTTTCATGTTTCCTCCTTCTGTCAAATCAGGTTTGAAAAAGGAAACAGCGTCCTTCACATCTGTGTGGCTGATTCATCGGAGGCTGATTTGTACTCCAGTTTTGAGCGGATATGTGTTTTTATCGGTGGGCATTTTGTTCCATGACATGCTTAAAAAAAATGAGTACAAAAGATCCAAGACTTAGACATCTGACTGAAATTTGTCTTGCTTAATAGTTTGAAACGTGGTCTTTATTTAATGTATATCATCTTTCTCATGTTACCCATTTTTAGACTCTTGTATCAACACTGGATCTGCGGTCTTGATCTGTTCAAGTCATGGCGTTAGCCGCTGTAGTGCTGTGGCCATGGCCTTCCTACTACACCACCTGAACTATAGTTTGGGGGCAAGTTCTATTTATATTCTTTACTGTCTTTGGAATGTGTCAAATAGAAATCGATAGTAGTCTACAGATGCTAGTGAAATATGAGGAGTTCTGCTCCTTGTTCTGTAACTTATGTTCCATGACTCCTGCTCTGTGATGCTGTTGATATCTGGTTCCCTGGTGCAGGAGGCCTGGGAGCACGTCCTACGATGTAGAACCAACATGAGGCCAAACAGAGGGTTTGTGCAACAGCTGTCTGATTGGGAGAAACACAGACTGGGAGGGAGGATGACAGATATTGCTGAGCCTCGCTATTGAGAAATCCCCAACACACAAGGCCTCGCCTATGACATTACACACTGCAATAATAGTATATTATGTATATTATACATTATACTTAATGCAAATAAAAGAAAATCAATATGTTCAGCATCTCTATGGGTCTTCATAGTAAATCATCAGGATATAATTTATTGCTTGAGCCATTCTATATTATAACATTAAAAAAAATATGATCTCACTCCAACTTCAACATGCATCACATGTCATTGGCACAATGTTTTCATTACGTTCGGCAAATGTGACTGCAGAGCTGAATAGATAAAGATGAACGATTCAATGATTTGGCTTTTAAATCAATATAAACGTGAATGCTGACCCCGCCCTCCAGCAGCTGTTCTATTGTTCGATTGTGCTGATTGGCTCACAGATGGGCGGAGGCAACGCCAAGAAACTCATCACGTTATCTGATTGGCTGAAAGAGTTGGAGGTAGTGGATGTGGCTGTGCTGACAGCTGTGGGTACATGTTGCACAGACGGGAACTATCTTGTCAAAAACGCTCTTGTTTCAGCAAAATATCAATATCAACATGTTATTTAGTCCGTCAGGTATAGGCGAGTGCTTACAGGAGTGGGATGATCTAGAAAAGGACTATCGACAAGTCCAGGTAAGGATTTTTCTTTGAGCCAGTGATTCGTACAAAGTTGACGGTGGCCCGCTGGCACGCGTCAGCCACGGGCCATGGCCATCAGGGCTTAATCAGTCAGAGTACCGTTACACACACACACACACACACACACAATGTGTACACTTCACCAAAGACTGGCATCTCTCTGTGTGTAGTATGCGATCGAACTCAGATATTCAGATATTTATTATGTTTCAATGAAAGGACATCATAGTTTCAGTTGAATACAATGCTCTGTAAAAAGAGCGTCACGTATAAACACTGCTGTGTTTTAACCAAAGGGGGGTAGGCCTCTAAAAGCCTGGGGTTTCATCACACTTCACTGCAATACACTTGAACCCTTATGAAATGGCCCTCGCGTTAGCTACCCCCCTGCTGCTTCAGAAATAGCTTGAAATCATGTGAATCCCCCTCTGTCAGCAGAATCCCTGTATAATGTCACCCTTCTGAATAGAAACGGGGCTCAGAGCACAGGGCTCCGCCCACTAATGCATTTAGTTGGTGTAATCGAGTTGAAATGGTTAAAACTCACTCCTCAGTATAAATATAGCACACTTGCACCATTGAAGAGTACGCTTTTTGGTGGTGTAACTGATAGTGTTTTTAGTAAAGGTGGTCATGTATGAACACAACTGAACATACTGTACTTGTGTACTTGTGTAATTTTTTCAATCAGCCATTACAGACAATAACAGAAGACATAAGTTACAAAACTATATACAGAAATTAAGTCCAGTGTTCATTCCTCTGGGGGGTAAAAAGGACAGGCACTAGTCCTGTGTCCATGTCTCTGGGAGGGGTAGAGGGGCACTAGCCCAGTGTCCATGCCTCTGGGAGGGGTAGAGGGGCACTAGCCCAGTGTCCATGTCTCTGGGAGGGGTAGAGGGGCACTAGCCCAGTGTCCATGTCTCTGGGAGGGGTAGAAGGGCACTAGCCCAGTGTCCATGTCTCTGGGAGGGGTAGAGGGGCACTAGCCCAGTGTTCATGTCTCTGGGAGGGGTAGAAGGGCACTAGCCCAGTGTCCATGCCTCTGGGAGGGGTAGAAGGGCACTAGCCCAGTGTCCATGTCTCTGGGAGGGGTAGAAGGGCACTAGCCCAGTGTCCATGTCTCTGGGAGGGGTAGAGGGGCACTAGTCCTGTGTCTCTGAGAGGGGTAGAGGGGCACTAGCCCAGTGTCCATGTCTCTGGGAGGGGCAGAAGGGCACTAGCCCAGTGTCCATGCCTCTGGGAGGGGTAGAAGGGCACTAGCCCAGTGTCCATGTCTCTGGGAGGGGTAGAGGGGCACTAGCCCAGTGTCCATGCCTCTGGGAGGGGTAGAGGGGCACTAGCCCAGTGTCCATGCCTCTGGGAGGGGTAGAGGGGCACTAGCCCAGTGTCCATGCCTCTGGGAGGGCCATGTGACGGATAATACTGTTTTTTTTCATTTGCCTCAACACTCAAATGAAAAAGAACACATAGTTAGTGAAACCTGACACTCAAGGGGCAAAACCTCAACCCAGATGTGCAGGTAGTTTGATTTATATGTAGGTTAATACCACAGGATCCAGGCTAAGAAAATTTAACTTTTCCTAATACAGTGTTTATCTGATTTGTTTTTCATGAATCAGATATTAGTTTATTTTACATGAATAGAAACATAAGACAACATTGGGCGTAAACAGCACCAAAAAAAAGTTGATATCAAAAGCCGAACCTGGGAACCAAACCTGGGTGGACGCATACATGCATACTGATACATCTGAAGAACGGATGAACGGATGAACGAACGAACAAAGTAACACACACGACTGAAAATATACCCTCCACCAGTTGTCGCTGGGCGGAGTCAATAATACAGATGAAGGGTGGGCTTCCTTTTATGACAGCATTCCAGGTGTCTGGAGAGACTCTTTAGAATAACAGGCTGTCCCACCCACGCTCAGACGCACTGCTCCTCCATAGATCTGACTGAACAACCAGGCTGTCCCACCCACGCTCAGACGCACTGCTCCTCCATAGATCTGACTGAACAACCAGGCTGTCCCACCCACGCTCAGACGCACTGCTCCTCCATAGATCTGACTGCTAAAGAGCAACTTCAACTTTCTAAAATTAGCATAACAGGTTTAAATACATTCATCTGAAGGTTGTGAACAGAAAAACGACATGACGCCTTAAAAATGCAAAGCAGTTGCTTGTTGCTTAAGCAGTCGGCCTGCTTGCTTGTTGTGAATGTACTTGAAAAATGTTTTCCTTTCCCTGAAACACCTCTGCTTGGAGCAACATACATTTGCAAAGGCTATACCGACCTATACAATATGTTAGATTGAGTTTCTTTCTCTTCTTCCTGTCTAGGAGACTCACCGACTATATAAACACATTTCTATTCTATATAAACACATTTCTATTCTATATAAACACATTTCTATTCTATATAAACACATTTCTCTTCTTCCTGTCTAGGAGACTCACCGACTATATAAACAGAAGCTGGATGAGGTGTCCAAGCTACAGGATAACTGCTCAGCTGCAATCACACGACAGAGGAAGAAAATAAAGGATATCACTGAGTCAATAGAAGAGTAGGTTTCTGTATAACGAGATGGCATGTTTAAGCAGGCCAAACCTTTTCAGCTCAATTCTGTAATAACATAGCTGACCCAAATAGTTTGCACTAGGCCAAGTTATATGATATTGAAGCAGTAGACTATATGTTTTTATAATTAACGTTTTTACTAATTAGTTTTCTCTTTATGTGTTGACCTACTTTGCGTGACCTCAATCCCGTGTTCATGACCTCTTCAGATGCAGGGATGATCTGAGTCCAGAGGAAGTGAGCGTGATCGAGGGGATCAGGGAGTCCATCAAGGAGAGGACAAATGTTTTCTTTGAGATGGAGGCTTTTCTGCCAAAGAAGAATGGGTATGATTGATCCAGAAGAACCTCACACATGCTTTACCTGACCGTTCTAGATAAATAAATAAAAAAGTTCATTGCAAATTTTACGGTGTCAATATTGGCCCAACACATCCTTGTATTCAAATAAACAGCTATACTTTAAAGCTTTGCTGACTAGTAACATAAGATTTTTCAACCTTTGTTAATAGTTCTTAAGATGAAATGCCATGTTACTAATATGACCAGATGCATATTTAACCTGCTACTCTCTCTTCTGGGTTCCAGACTCTACCTCAGTCTGGTTCTGGGAAACGTGAATGTAACTCTACTCAACAAACAATCTAAGTGAGGATTACATGTGTTTTTGCTGTGTAACAATACCATCCTAATGTCATCCCACACCTCCTGCTGATCCACTTTCTTCTGTGTTTTTACCACCAGATTTGCCTACAAAGATGAATATGAAAAATTCAAATTGATCCTGACGGTTATTCTCTTCCTGTTCTCTTTCACGTGTTGCTTTGTGGTCAGCTACAGGTGAATCAGCTGCTCTGTTCTCATGCTGGTCCTCTCATCCTACGCTATAGTAAAAGAATTCACCGTCTTTTACATTTACCCCAATTTGGTTTCTCTGACAATGAATAGAATTCTCTGTGCTCATCTGCCCTTGTTGGTTGGTCACCAGAGCCCTCGATGCCCTCTTCAACTTCTTGTGTGTTTGGTATTACTGCACGCTGACCATCCGAGAGACGATCCTCATCAACAATGGCTCCAGGTCAGTGTGCTTCCACCCCTACAGCCTCACTGCCAGGTCAGAGGTCAGAGTGACCAGACCTCTTGCGTCTGCGTTCAGCTGAAGGCACTACACTAGCTACTTCATGTGAATCTTTTTAGTATTCATTAAACGTCCAATATGTAGGATTGAAGGCACTAAAATATCTACAGTGTATTGCTATGATAAATCCAAAGGGATCGTGAATGAGTTCCTAACTCTCTATCAAAGGGATCGGTGAATGAGTTCCTAACTCTCTGTCTAAGGGATCGGTGAATGACTTCCTGTGTGAAAAGCGTCTCTTTGTCGACCGTGGTTTGGCTGGCTCTTGTACACCAATTTCGGAACTATTTTGTCTCGTCAACGAAAGAAAAAGACGCAGCTTGGAGCCATCGAGGTGTGGCCACGCCCACACCTTGTTCAACCCGTGTGATTGAATCTCAGCACACATGGCCTTATTTGGGAGTGTTGACGTACCCAAACTGCTTACCCGGACTGAATTTACCATTATATTTCCAGGTACAAGTTATGTACCTTGCCTTTAAAGCCATAATCAGGTGTCTGCAGCTGGCTGGCCTTGTTATATTGCAACTACCACATACACCTTTGAACGTACCACACGTACCTTTGAACGTACCACACACACCTTTGAACGTACCACACACACCTTTAGCTTGTGCTGCCGTTCCAACAGTCTGGACTCCACCCATAAATGTTTTCCTTTTCTAAGCAATGAATAAACTGAGCTAACCCAAAGCTAGCTCACTGGTGGTGGGGTGGATAAAGTACGAAGTGTTAGGTTAGCAATTCACATGGAAACCTACACAGTGTAGCTTTAAAACATTCTGTACTACTCATTTTCACTCAAGCAGTACTTCTGTTGTTGCAAGTCTTGGTCTGCATTACTGTATACCTTCTACAAGTGGCCCGATAGGACAGAGCTTCTGTGTCAGTCTTGTGACTAGGAGGGGTGTGTGGACGCTGGTCTGTTTTCCTGCTGTATGTATGTATTGTCTGTCACAATGTCCCCTTGTCCTCCCTCGGGATAGAGTTCTACATAACACTGCTCTGCTTTGTCCGTTTTATACCTGCAGTCCTGCATTCATACAATAGCATTAGCCCAGTGAATGCACTCATTGATAATTGATTGAAATGTTAACTTCTTTGTGTATTCTAGGCTGTGCTCCTATATTGATGTAACTGCACATTCCCCTGTCTCCCAGTCACATACTGTCTCTTGTGTTGCAGAATCAAAGGTTGGTGGGTGTTTCATCATTATGTATCCACCTTCCTCTCTGGGGTCATGCTTACTTGGTGAGTACACTACACACTCAGATTTATTTAATCACAGGGTTAGCTACGGTGGCCCTGAAGTGCAAAACACAACAGCATTTCACAAAACACAACAGCATTTCATAAAACAACATTTCACACGAAACACAACGACATTTTGCAAAACATGACATTTCACAAAACATGACATTTTGCAAAACACGACGCCATTTCACAAAGCATAACGACATTTAGAAAACACGACTTTTCACAAGACAAAACCAGTCTGAGGCGGTTCTAGGGCCAGTTGGAACCGCTGGTGTTGGAACCGCTAGTGTTGGAACCGCTGGTGTTGGAACCGCTGGTGTTGGAACCGCTAGTGTTGGAACCGCTGGTGTTGGAACCGCTGGTGTTGGAACCGCTAGTGTTGGAACCGCTGGTGTTGGAACCGCTAGTGTTGGAACCGCTAGTGTTGGAACCGCTGGTGTTGGAACCGCTGGTGTTGGAACCGCTAGTGTTGGAACCGCTGGTGTTGGAACCGCTAGTGTTGGAACCGCTAGTGTTGTGCTGAAAAGTGTCGCCCCACCAGAATTCGTCCACCCAGCGGAACAGTGGTATCTCAGGCTAGGAGGTCCTATCACCCAGCGGAACAGTGGTATCTCAGGCTAGGAGGTCCTATCACCTGACGGTTTGTTACATGTTCAGGAAGCTTGGGTCTACCCACCCTCTGATATAGGGACCCTAGACCCCCCTTAGCCCCGCTGAGCCAATCGGATGCTCCTAGCCCGAGGTACAGGCTCTGATGGCAGGCGCACCTCTGACTGGGAGTTGACCACTCTCACAGTGTCAAGCGGTCATATCTCAGGCTAGGAGCATCCGATTGGCTGACTTTCAGTGTCTACATGTTCAGGGAACTTGGGAGCATAAATACGTCCATTTCGCCGTGTGTCCAGCTCCGACAGCCCGTGTGGTGACCGTTTGAATGTTTCATTTCGATGCACCAGGCGTGATGACTGACTCAGCATGCTCAGAACACATCTAGCAGATAGCTTATCTCCCCCGAGAGTACGCCAGTCCCAACCCTGACTGGATAGGTCACTGAGAGTACGCCAGTCCCAACCCTGACTGGATAGGTCACTGAGAGTACGCCAGTCCCAACCCTGACTGGATAGGTCACTGAGAGTACGCCAGTCCCAACCCTGACTGGATAGGTCACTGAGAGTACGCCAGTCCCAACCCTGACTGGATAGGTCACTGAGAGTACGCCAGTCCCAACCCTGACTGGATAGGTCACTGAGTTTGAGACTTAAAACAAAGCAATTGGCCCCAGATGCCTAAGAGTCGAAACAGGAAATTACATTGAACTGACTTGGATTCTGTCCAATCACAAACAAGAAGCGTTGTTCTTATACCCTTTCCCTAATATCTGAAATGTGTTTTGCGAAATGTTGTGTTTTGTGAAATGTCGTCATTGTGTTTTGTGAAATGTCGCTGTGTTTTGCACTTCAGGGCCACCGTAGTAAGGGCTACTAATGGACACACTGATCAACCTAATAGATTTGATAGTCCACATTGTTTTCACTCTAACCATTCAATACATCTTAATGATGAGAATGAATTTGGGAGTTCAGAGGCAAACCTCAAACATCAAAAAAATAAATTATAAATGTATAAAATATAAAGATCATTCATAAACTCATTACGGTTGTTGTTTGTTGTTGTTGTTATTGTTGTAGTAGTAGCATGGCCCACTTTCTCACCTGACTGCCCCCAACTCCCCTCAGGCCTGAAGGCAAACTCTACCAGATGTTCAGAAGCCAGTTCCTCACCTACTGCTTGTACCAAAGTAAGAGATGGGACGACTACTTATGAGATGACTAGAGGCATTTAGTAATATCAGTTATCAATCTACTTTCTATTAAAGCTGCTACATGTAATATAATGTTTGAGTTAATTATTCTATAGGAGCAAATTAGCCAGGTTAAATCTTCAGGGTTGGTGAACTGAATATGTGTCAGTATTTCCCTAACACATATAATAATAATTTGTTATATTTACTCTGTACCTGCTCAGTGGCCTTGTGGTTAGAGTGTCCACCCTGAGGTTGGGGGTTTGAGAGCTTGGTACCCAATGCCTCCCTGCTTGGCACTCAGCATCAAGGGTTGGATTGGGGGCAAGTCCCTGCGATGTACTAGCATCATGTCCAGGGGGTGGACTTGTACATACTAGCATCATGTCCAGGGGGTGTACTTGTACATACTAGCATCATGTCCAGGGGGTGGACTTATACATACTAGCATCATGTCCAGGGGGTGGACCTGTACATCAAGCTGCCTCCTGCTAAGGAATCAGGAGATAGGCTCCTCCCCTATGGGCCACTAGGCTCCAGAACCATTGGTTCTCAAGGCTTCTTACTTATATATTTATACTTTAAAGCACTTTTTATTGAGAGACAATCTCAGTGCTGGAAAACGGTTTAGCTAACGTTGCCTCCTTTCCAAATGTGTTAGCTAACATTAACATTACCTCAATTCCTGAATTTAGCTTAGTTTAACCCAACCCAGCTTTATGTTAGCCTAACCTACAGTACTTTAACTAAACCTGGCCTCTCTAATCTATTACTTACAGTACTTGCGCTCATTTTGTAAATGGTCTTCCCAGGAAAACTTAAACATTTCATTTCATTTCAAATCTTAATTTATACTCATAAAGCACTGAGGTTTCCCACATTTACAGTGTTGAGGAGTTTACACAAATACATAAATAACAAAATACATAGAGGAGTTTACTCAAATACATAAATAACAAAATACATAAAAAACTAATATCAAGAGCCATGGCGTTTAAACTGTGTGATTGAAGGAAGGTAACTCAAGCTGTAGAGTCGGTTGTAACGTATTCCAAGGAGCATCATGGGAAAAAGCAGCTCTACCAAGTTCAGAACGCACTCGAGGAACCCTGAGAACAAGCTGATCGTTTGATCGGGTCTGGTAGGTACCAAGGCTCCAGTCCAACAGAGACCAGATGTAAGGTGGAAGTTTACCAATAATGGCTTTTAAAATAAACAAATACCAGTGATAGTTACACCTTAAGGAGAGAGGAGACCAGCCCACCTTATCATAAAGAACACAGTGGTGGGTGTCATATCTATCACCCGTAATAAATCTTCGGGCGGAGTGATAGACAAGAGTCCAGGGGTTTCAGGGTCGTCACAGAAGCATGTCTATAGATTGTGTCACCATAGTCTAATACTGATAAGAAGACAGCCTGAACAATTCTCTTCCTACTGAACAGAGGAAAGCTGGAGCGGTTTCTGTAAACATGCGATTTCATTGCTAATTCACCAACCTTTCAGATTTAACCAGGCTAATATAGATAAAAACAATATATATAACACGTAGCACCTTTTAATGATTCATATTCACCTGGATAAAGGATTGCCTTTGCCTCAGGGATTAAAGAATTAATAACAATGAGTGATGTCCAAATTATTGGTAGAAAGTGTATGAAGACTGTATTGACATTATACATGTGTGTTTTTGCTTGTGCAAAGTAGGTTTTGTCCAGTTCCTGCAGTACTACTACCAGAGTGGCTGTCTGTACCGCCTCCGAGCTCTGGGGGAGAGACACAACATGGACTTGACAGTTGGTGAGTGTGAAAAGCCCTGCGTTGCTGAACCATCGCTGTGTGTTCAGTGTTGCTGATACATGGCTGTGTGTTCAGTGTTGTGATACATGGCTGTGTGTTCAGTGTTGCTGATACATCGCTGTGTGTTCAGTGTTGTGATACATGGCTGTGTGTTCAGTGTTGCTGAACCATCGCTGTGTGTTCAGTGTTGCTGATACATCTCTGTGTGTTCAGTGTTGCGCGTTGGTTGGTTTATTGATATAAATTTCACTCAACGTTAGAGGGTTTCCAATCGTGGATGTGGCGCGGTCTGACCTTCCTCCTCCCCTTCCTGTTCCTGGGTCATGTGAGTATCACTTCCTGTTCCTGGGTCATGTGAGTATCACTTCCTGTTCCTGGGTCATGTGAGTATCACTTCCTGTTCCTGGGTCATGTGAGTATCATCTCCTAAGACCCTTCCTCAAAGCTCACATAACAATGTCATATGACACCTGATAAGTCACAGTCATACTCATAACAACCTCCTTACCTTCAATCTGCTCAGCCATTCAAGGAATTGTTACTTGGGGTCATTGTGGATATTTCTCATGAACATTGACAGGGGTGGCATGGCTATTACTGGATACTGGTGTCACTGCATACCATGTCATTGTGCGTGACTGTCACACTATGTGTTTATAGTTCTGGCAGCTGTACAATGGAGTAACACTCTTCAGGATGGCCCAGCTCCCAGAATGCAAAGAGTGGCAGGTGAGTTTATGTCCCAAAATGTTCTCGATGCACGAACGATGTTCCTTTATCAGTATGTTGGATATGTTCTCTTGAATTTCCACCCCCCCATAATCATAACTAGAACTATTAGGATTAAATATGCTAATGATGGGCAAACACTACGCAGTTAATACATCCTGGAACGCCTCACATTACACGTGTTCTCTGCAACCACAATCACACTTCATGAGCTACAGACAACATGTCTGTTCTGCCCCTGCTCTCACCAGACCAGTCATGAGAATGCAATCTTTGTCAACATTCTAAGGATTTCACCTCAATGAGGAAACTGTTGCGTAGTTTAGTCGACTTAACTTAAGATTTTTAAGTCTTCTTTAAAGTTCTCCCAGCTGGACACCCGATGGCCCCTGTATTGTTCTGTATTTTATATTGCTTATTGTGATGATGTATTGTGGTGTTCTGTTGTGTTCTGTGCTGTGTTTGTTGCTCTGGAGCTGAACAGCACTTTGGTCAACCTCGGTTGTTTTAAATGTGCTTTATAAATACGAGTTGAGTTGAGTTGAGTTAACTTTACACTAAGATCCGTGTTGTGCGTCAACAGCACCCAACACCACTTCTTATTAGTTTCTCATGCGCCTCCTCACACCAGGTGTTCATGTGTGGATGCTGCTATTCTTACTTGTTTCTCATGCGCCTCCTCACACCAGGTGTTCATGTGTGGATGCTGCTACCTGGTTCTGTTCATGGGGAACTACTTCACTACACTTGGAGTGGTTTACCACAAGTACAGGAACAAGAAGGAGGAATCCAAAAGCCTCTAAGACTGGATATGAGGAAGAAGACATTGTTACCAATCAACTCTGCTATTTATGAAAAGATATGTCCACAAAAGGTGTTTTATACACAGAAAATGTTTTATATGTCTGTTTTATGAGTTCTTGTCTTGTAAATCCCCATTGCACCTTTTTTTCTAATGTGTATTTTGTTTTTATTCAGCCTTTGGTTCTTTGTTCTTTTAAAGAGTAACGATACAGCAAAACCAAGTTTTTCAGTGAGAAACCAATGTGACAAGGCTTACAAACAGCGAAACACATCAACCCTGGTCTGCATTTTCACATTTGTAGCAACATTGTGGTTGGTGGTAGATCTGGCTTTTTTTTTCCCTCTAGTGGCTCAAATCTGCAGGTTAAATTCATGGGGAAGCGCCTTTTATGTGCCTCTTCATCATCTGAGTGGGCTGTCTACTGTAGGTATGGGTGCTACAGGTCTACCTGAATTCTTTTTATTTTATTTATTTATTTATTTTAACTTGAAAGGGTTAGGCATAGTCTAGTCTGGCATAGCTAGACTTTTCTTTACACTCCGTTTTGTGCCGTTGCGGCAACACTCGATTATCATTTTAGATGAGGGGAAAAATGCTGTATTTCTTCTTTTTCAATGGTGTCCTTACTATATAATGTCAGGGGATTGAATCTGATTGGCTCTGCTGGAATTAAACGGCGCCAATGAGAGGCATATCTCAAAAACGTACGTCCCTTGAGCCAGACTAGGCAAAGTCTGAAATGAGGGTGGGTAGTTGCACTTTAAGAAGGAGGCTGATCACTCCTGTAAACTCAGAGCATGTTTAAATGATGTTGCGTACATCTGGAACCAGGAGACCATACAGGTCTGGAACCAGGAGACCATACAGGCTGTCTTTAAGCCATGCAGCGCTCTGACAATCTGCCAGCTACAAACCACACAGCATGCTGGGAATGAAGGGTGTTTCAGAATTGAGATATTTGCAACTTTGAAATGTTAATCAAAATATGAAATGTGCAATGTAAATATGTACTGGGTCCACCTGTGATCCATCAACAATGAGATTCAAGTGTTCACAAATATCTGGACTCAAAACATGTTTCTCTATATTGGTTTTCAGTCTGAAACCAAAGTGTATCTTGATCAATGACACATAACTGGAATCTATCAGTGTGCTGACACGCCTTTGAGCCTGTGTGTAGATTGATCAATAAAAAAACTATGATTTCATTATTTCAGATGATGTCATTATTAGCTATGTAACGTTGAGTGTGATAGTAATTAAGGCTACATATCTTTAGCTAGTACTGCACTAGTTTGAACTTCCGCTGGCAGTGGACACTAGTTTTTAGCTAAATGACAGATGTATTATCACATAAATATTACTGATGATGAAATCAATTCACAATTTATTTATTTTTTAATTCAAATCAATACAATCATATATATATATATATATATACATCCATATAACACAGGCTAAACAATATAATATTGTATATCTATTAATACTGGCAGAAAAAGACAGAAACTTATTTTACCAGGCTAACTAATTTAAATCACATAGGTCGGTCTACTTGTTCACATAAGGAAGCCATGATCAGCATAAAGACACAGATTTGATCATTCATAAGGTTAGGTCACTAGGCTACCTATTAAAAGGCTCCAGGCACAGAAATACTGTATTGGAATTAGCCCATGGATTTATTAATAGAACTTGGAATATATATTATATTATTATTATTATTATTATTATTATTATTATATTATATTATATATATATTATATTGGAATTAGCCCATGGATGAATTAATAGAACTTGGAATATATATTATATTATTATTATTATATTATATATATATTATATTGGAATTAGCCCCGCCATTTTCTGATGAGTTTCTAGTCCATTTAAACCCAGCAGGGGGAGGTGAAGTAGAACAGAAGCTCTGAAGACTTCCTCTGTGAAACCAACGAGAGGGAGGGAGGGAGAGAGAGAGAGAGAGAGAGAGAGAGAGAGAGGGAGAGAGAGGGAGAGAGAGAGGGAGAGAGAGAGAGAGAGAGAGAGAGAGAGAGGGGTAGTGAGAGAGAGAGAGAGAGAGAGACAGAGAGAGATAGTGAGAGAGAGAGAGAGATTGTGTGTGTGTGTGTGTGAGAGAGAGAGAGAGAGAGAGAGAGAGAGAGAGAGTGTGTGTGAGAGAGAGGAATAGGGAGAGAGAATCGCATGGGAGAGGGTAGGCTATCCGGATTCGTAATCAGTCAGAAGTCCAAACTCTGGGTTCGTATCTTCATGGTCGTCTTTAGTAAGAGAATAACCAAACAAACTTCTGTTTATCAGCTGTCGGGAGACGCGGATCTGGGAAACATTTGTGTCCTTTGGAATTATTATTCTACTATACTACACTTGAGACTGAGCCCGCTATTGTCTCATTCTCTCCCTCTTTCTCGTGTCAGGTGGAGAAGCTGTACTACCCGAGGAAGTGATTCCGCTGGATTTGAAACATTGTCTCTCATTCATTGTGCAAATCTAGGAGAATGTCTGGGCAGAGCATTACTGACCGGATCACAGCCGCCCAGCACAGTGTCACCGGCTCCGCGGTGACCAAGACGGTGTGCAAGGCCACCACACACGAGATCATGGGGCCAAAGAAGAAACATTTGGACTGTGAGTATAAAGTCTGTTACATGGTTACATCCCGTCCTCTCTGGTAGATACATAACCATCCTCCTTATGTGGCCTGACCGAGGCCTGGTAGACCTGAAGGCAAATTGAAGCAGGTTTTTTTCCCGGTGTTTCCTGCCCTTTAAACAATGAACTGTTTCCTACAATTGAAACCCCAGAGGTTTGTGTCAAATGATATGTTGGAAACCTGTCAAACAATGGTGATCTGCTGCGTGTTATAAACATGGATAACTAGCCCAAGCTCCAGGGCTATACCATATGACCTATATGGTCCTGGTCATGAAGGACTAACCACATTAGGCTGGTTCCCCCAAACACTCAGTGCGGTGGTGTGATCAGAGATGTCATGGTTCAAAGGTGTGAACTTTCTGACTTTTGACCACGTTTTTCAGTCACTGTCACATCCCAGCATGCTTTTGGGGAGCAGTTGCGTTTAATATGGTCCTCCTCTCACAAGTATACCACCAATAGCAGTCGTCATCATCGTGGGTCTCCAACAGTTGTTTTGTATTCGTTCTTGTGTTTTATTTAGATATAGCCTATTATAAGAGATTGTGTTGTGTGTTACATACATTCATGCGTTGTGCTGCCTTAACGGAAGTACAGGATTTATCATTGTGTATCTACTACCTGTTGCAGTGGACTATAGACCAAAGCTGAACATTGTACCGCCTCTGAGAGTGAAAAGAGAGTGTTATATTTGTGAAAGACGCAGTGCTATGATCATGTTTATTGGAGGACTTTCACTTATAGACAGATGGTCTTAGTCTGGCAAACCTCTCGGTAAACTCACACCACAAGATGGTCACGATATGAGTTTAGATCTATTTATGCTCCAGCAGTGACATGTTATTCATCAGACAATGCAGTCTTTTGTAAGCGACTAGTCTGTAGGCTTCATGCTTTCATGTGTTTCCATGTCTGTGCTCAGACGGTCCTGTGTTCAGGGGGGGGTTGATGACGGAGCATGTTTTGCGTCAGCTAGCCTACCCTTTGCTCTACTGGGCTGTGTCCAGGTTTATGGAGGGTGTAAAATGCGTCCAGGTACAGTCGAGGTTACAGTTTAATCTTGATTTCTGTTCCCTCCCGGGCGTTTGCCCTTGTTGGGTTGAGCTGGCCCTGTTATGGTTTAGATTCCTGGGTTGTCCTCGGCGCCCGACCCCTCGGATCACTTGGTCCAGAGGTCATCGGGGCAGACGCACACTAGTCAGTAGAGATCCCAGTTATTGGTGGAGTAGAGCTGTCAATCCCCACGTCTTGGCCAGATTCCATATTGGTCTCCGAACGCCCCGCCCCCCTCCAACTCTATTGGTTAATTCATACCTCTTTCCTAACCCAGGTGAATCTGCAAACATAGTGTTCAGTCAGCTGTAACTAGGAAGTGGTTGGGTTAAGTGTTGCCCTGTTGTGTTCAGTGCTGAAGCTGTGGTGAGGCTTGTCACTAAACATCAGTTGTTCCTCCAGAATCACACAAGATGCACGCAGCTCGCTGGTTTCAGCGGTCAGAGACTGAGACCCACTTCCTGAGAGATGTTATTTATAGTATTGGCTCTGTGATCAGAAATGCCGTGTGTTTTACCGGGTGTTTTGAGAGGGAAGTCTGAGGCGGCCAGCTGATGGGCTGTTTGGTGGAGAGAGGCCATGTTCCTCTCCGACCCCGGTGCATAGAAGACCAGCTGACTGGGCGGCTCAAGGCTGGGTTGTGAGGCTGGGCTGTGAGGCTGGTCTGTGAGGCTGGAGCTGTGAGGCTGGAGCTGTGAGGCTGGGGCTGTGAGGCTGGTCTGTGAGGCTGGTCTGTGAGGCTGGTCTGTGAGGCTGGAGCTGTGAGGCTGGGGCTGTGAGGCTGGGGCTGTGAGGCTGGAGCTGTGAGGCTGGAGCTGTGAGGCTGGGGCTGTGAGGCTGGAGCTGGCGAGAGCAGGAATGTCACAGAGGTTGGAGGTATTTCAGGAGGGCTGGGTGCTCTTGTGTTGGAGTTTCCTCTCAGACAGAAATAGCAGTGACGCGTCGGGACGCGTTTGGACCCGAGATACAGCCCCCTCCGCTGGGTCCTTCTGATCTGGGACGGGTTTCCGGCCTGTGTGTGCATTCTTTAGCACGGCCCCGTTAAATAAACTTCACCAAATAACTTCTGAGAGACTAGCCAGCTACGTGAGTGTGGGGGGGGGGGGGGAGGAGTCAAAGGTCAAACAATCAATGCTTTTTCGTTAAGAGCTTGCTGTTGTTTGCCTGAACTGTATGTGTTTCCCAGGTCTGTGAGGAGCCCTGAAACACAACGGCAGTTCTGGGTCTGCGCTGTTCAGTCACTCTCATCCCACTCGTATAGAAAACAGTCTACGCTCTCATCCCACTCGTATAGAAAACACAGTCTACGCTCTCATCCCACTCGTATAGAAAACACAGTCTACGCTCTCATCCCACTCGTATAGAAAACACAGTCTACGCTCTCATCCCACTCGTATAGAAAACACAGTCTACGCTCTCATCCCACTCGTATAGAAAACAGTCTACGCTCTCATCCCACTCGTACAGAAAACAGTCTACGGTCACTCAAGGTCCCGGTTGGGGTTTTTATGATCTAACTGCTTACGTAGCTCATTACTCAGTAGCTAAGTCTCAAAGTGCAAGGTTCAATCACTAGTGCGTTTCCTCTCAGGCACTTTACACTACATTAGTTTAACTTTACAGTTGAAACCAACCTCTCTTGTGCCTGTTTCCCTGTCCCTTATGTTTTAAATCAAACAGTACAATTTCTAAAGAGTTAATAAAAGTGTTTCCACACTTGTGGTAGTGCACCTGACCGATGATGTCATAAAACCATTTGGTGCACAATCAAGTTCAGACTCAGGCCGTTCTGGCCTTATAGGGTATCCTGCTGTACGTCATGGAAACCTTTGTCTTAAGAATGTCACTGGAATGAGTCAGGGGTCAAATCAGCCAGACATCTCAGATTGGTCTAATGTGGTTTCTGTAGTTACAATCAGAACATGCAATGCAAGTATTTCTGCTACATAAATTTGTTTAAATTGATCATTCCCAAATCAGCTTTTTTATTATTTTTTTTCCCGAGAGGATTCAAATAATTTTCTAAAGTATTAGAAAACTGCAAGTCTGACCCAAATAAGCATATTCTGAACAAAAGTAAGGTTGTTTTCAGGCCTCAGTGTGTATGTATGTTAGACCTAACTCCCTGATAAAAGGTGGGGTCTTCTGATTGGTCAAACTCCTTGAACCTCTGAAGTGGCAGATGTATAGATAGGTGGGCGGGGTCAGAGGACACGCCAACATGTCTGCCGCTTTGTGCCCCGCGAGAGGCACTGCCCGCAGGTTCACCCTGAACCCCCCCCCCCTCTGTGGAACACAGCCCACCAGGAGCATGTGACCGCAGCGGCATCGAATGACAACCCCTTATAAAGAGTGCTGACACACCGCCCGCCTGCCTGGCTGAATGGAACCCACTGTACCTCTGAAAGGCCTTTGAGATTCAATATCACGATGCAGCGTTGGACGGGGGCAAACAGACGTTCTGTAGCCTCGCAGAGATTCCCAGGCCTCCGTAGAGGACTGGAGGGGGTGTGGGAGCAGCCAAGCACATCTCTCTTTGGCTCATTTCTTGTTTTGTAGGGAGACGCCAAAGATTTTACCCATGAGACACCTGTGTTTCTGTCATCGGATAGCAGTTGGTCGTAGAACTGCAGTCACTGCTCTCTGGGAAAGCCTGCTCTGTTCCCTGAGCATGTTGTGCTCTTCATCATGAGCCTCCACATCTGCCTGTTGCAGAAGTACCCCAGAAGTACCCCAGAAGTACCCCCAGAAGTACCCCCAGAAGTACCCCCAGAAGTACCCCCAGAAGTACCCCAGAAGTACCCCAGAAGTACCCCAGGGGACCAGCCCTTTGGACCAACCCACCTGGAACATGTCCCTCTTCCAGAGCTTCTGTCCTTGGTCACATGGCTCACAGGCGTCTCATGAGACCTGCATCCTGAGATGACCTCACCCAGGTGTGGAGGGTGGATGTCTCTCCGTTATCAGGATCAGCTGACTCCTCATTCCCCTCACCCAGAGGGAGGCTTTGAGGCCAGGAGGCCAGTGTCTCACATGGGCTTGTAGAAAGTGGTACTTTCTGAATTATTCCAGTCTTTAGCTTGCTTTGGCGAAAACAGCCAACAGGAAGTCATTACGTAAATCACAAAATGCTGGGGATCAGACTGGTAAGATGGCAGAGGAGATAGCCAGACTTTCTTTTGATTAGTTTCCTGTCAAATGAGGCTGTGGATTAGGACAGCGCACGCATCACGTCCACTCGTTGCCCCAACAAAGTTAAGAGTCTTGAGAACTTTGATCTCGCTCAAAGGTTTTTCAAACGTCTGACTGTGTAATCTGAAAACCCCTTCACACTAAAACATCTATTTCAAACTGACAAACATGTATTACCAATAAAGAAGGCCACTCTTGGCAACATCAGTAGTTTAGTAATTTGCACTTTCAGATTCACCCTGTAGTAAAGCAATTAGCTGTTCCCCAAATGACTGTTAATTAGATGAGATTAAATACTTACATGGCCTCTACCCTGGTGGCCTTCTCTCCTAACCCATATTTATGGATGGAATCTGCCTTTTCAAAATGAATAGTAATTGCTGACCAGGAACGTGTATACAGTACATATCATGTTGTTTACAGCTGGTGAGAGTGATCCCACTGCAAACACGTTGTTTCCAACCCCCTCCCCGTGTGAATGGAAGCAGAAGCCTCGTGTTTCTCTCTGTGCCTCGGTCTGGACTGGAGATCTGCTGTGTGTTTATTAATAAGCAGCTCCCATGGGAGTGGGAAGGACATTCCTCTCCCCTACGTTGTGGCGCTCAGTGGTGAGAGGCTCGGTCCAAGGCCTGCTCCTCTACCACACCAGGTCTACGCTCACACCATCGGTCCAAGGCCTGCTCCTCTACCACACCAGGTCTACGCTCACACCATCGGTCCAAGGCCTGCTCCTCTACCACACCAGGTCTACGCTCACACCATCGGTCCAAGGCCTGCTCCTCTACCACACCAGGTCTACGCTCACACCATCGGTCCAAGGCCTGCTCCTCTACCACACCAGGTCTACGCTCACACCATCGGTCCAAGGCCTGCTCCTCTACCACACCAGGTCTACGCTCACACCATCAGTCCAAGGCCTTCTCCTCTACCACACCAGGTCTACGCTCACACCATCGGTCCAAGGCCTGCTCCTCTACCACACCAGGTCTACGCTCACACCATCGGTCCAAGGCCTGCTCCTCTACCACACCAGGTCTACGCTCACACCATCAGTCCAAGGCCTTCTCCTCTACCACACCAGGTCTACGCTCACACCATCGGTCCAAGGCCTGCTCCTCTACCACACCAGGTCTACGCTCACACCATCGGTCCAAGGCCTGCTCCTCTACCACACCAGGTCTACGCTCACACCATCGGTCCAAGGCCTGCTCCTCTACCACACCAGGTCTACGCTCACACCATCGGTCCAAGGCCTGCTCCTCTACCACACCAGGTCTACGCTCACACCATCGGTCCAAGGCCTGCTCCTCTACCACACCAGGTCTACGCTCACACCTTAAATATGATCCTCAATAAAGGGAGCTTCCCCCACTGTGTTGTCCTGAGCCCCATGTTCTCCCTACCTTGTCCCTGGCTGTGTTGTCCTGAGCCCCATGTTCTCCCTACCTTGTCCCTGGCTGTGTTGTCCTGAGCCCCATGTTCTCCCTACCTTGTCCCTGGCTGCAGCCCATAACTAAAACCATTAAGTATAGACATTCAGAAGCTATATGTCATTTTAATGGTCATGGTGGATTTACAAAGCTATTCCACTCAGACGGTGGTTGTGTAATGAGCACTCAGGAGGGAGGGTTCTCTCTGTGGAGGGATGGTTCTCTCTGTGGAGGGATGGTTCTCTCTCTCTGTGGAGGGATGGTTCTCTCTGTGGACGGAGGGTTCTCTCTGTGGAGGGATGGTTCTCTCTCTCTGTGGAGGGAGGGTTCTCTCTGTGGAGGGAGGGTTCTCTCTCTCTGTGGAGGGATGGTTCTCTGTGGAGGGAGGGTTCTCTCTGTGGAGGGATGGTTCTATCTCTCTGTGGAGGGATGGTTCTCTCTCTCTGTGGAGGGATGGTTCTCTCTCTCTGTGGAGGGATGGTTCTCTCTCTCTGTGGAGGGATGGTTCTCTCTGTGGAGGGATGGTTCTCTCTGTGGAGGGAGGGTTCTCTCTGTGGAGGGATGGTTCTCTGTGTGGAGGGATGGTTCTCTCTGTGGAGGGAGGGTTCTCTCTGTGGAGGTTCTCTCTGTGGAGGGAGGGTTCTCTCTGTGGAGGGATGGTTCTCTGTGGAGGGATGGTTCTCTCTGTGGAGGGAGGGTTCTCTCTGTGGAGGGAGGGTTCTCTCTGTGGAGGGAGGGTTCTCTCTGTGGAGGGAGGGTTCTCTCTGTGGAGGGAGGGTTCTCTCTGTGGAGGGATGGTTCTCTCTGTGGAGGGAGGGTTCTCTCTGTGGAGGGAGGGTTCTCTCTGTGGAGGGAGGGTTCTCTCTGTGGAGGGAGGGTTCTCTGTGGAGGGAGGATTCTCTCTGTGGAGGGAGGGTTCTCTCTGTGGAGGGATGGTTCTCTCTGTGGAGGGATGGTTCTCTGTGGAGGGATGGTTCTCTCTGTGGAGGGATGGTTCTCTGTGGAGGGAGGGTTCTCTCTGTGGAGGGAGGGTTCTCTCTGTAGAGGGATGGTTCTCTCTGTGGAGGGAGGGTTCTCTCTGTGGAGGGATGGTTCTCTCTGTGGAGGGAGGGTTCTCTCTGTGGAGGGAGGGTTCTCTCTGTGGAGGGAGGGTTCTCTCTGGTTCTCTCTGTGGAGGGATGGTTCTCTCTGTGGAGGGATGGTTCTCTGTGGAGGGAGGGTTCTCTCTGTGGAGGGAGGGTTCTCTCTGTGGAGGGAGGGTTCTCTCTGTGGAGGGAGGGTTCTCTCTGGTTCTCTCTGTGGAGGGATGGTTCTCTCTGTGGAGGGATGGTTCTCTGTGGAGGGATGGTTCTCTCTGTGGAGGGAGGGTTCTCTGTGGAGGGAGGGTTCTCTCTGTGGAGGGAGGGTTCTCTCTGTGGAGGGAGGGTTCTCTCTGTGGAGGGAGGGTTCTCTCTGTAGAGGGATGGTTCTCTCTGTGGAGGGATGGTTCTCTCTGTGGAGGGAGGGTTCTCTGTGGAGGGAGGGTTCTCTCTGTGGAGGGAGGGTTCTCTCTGTGGAGGGATGGTTCTCTGTGGAGGGATGGTTCTCTGTGGAGGGAGGGTTCTCTCTGTGGAAAGTATCACTCATGTTTCTGTCTGTTTGTCTCCCTGCAGCTCCGCTGCTGAAACAGGTCTCTGCCTTGAGCCAGTCAGACCCAGTCAGACCCAGTCAGGCCCAGTCAGGTCCAGTCAGACCCACTCAGACCCAGTCAGACCCAGTCAGGCCCAGTCAGAACCAGTCAGGCCCAGTCAGGCCCAGTCAGACCCAGTTAGACCCAGTCAGGCCCAGTCAGACCCAGTCAGGCCCAGTCAGGCCCAGTCAGACCCAGTTAGACCCAGTCAGGCCCAGTCAGACCCAGTCAGACCCAGTCAGGCCCAGTCAGGCCCAGTCAGACCCATTCAGACTAGTCAGACCCAGTCAGACCCAGTCAGGCCCAGTCAGGCCCAGTCAGACCCAGTCAGACCCAGTCAGACCAGCCTTTCCTTCTCATGCTTGTGACTCTGAAAGTCCCCGGTCCAAACAGACCTCAGTGTTCATGCTTCTTGTGTGACGGCGGATCTCAGAACTGAGCCCTCGTCTGATTCCCTCCAGCTGCATCCTTTTATTCTCACTTCCTCTCGCATGCCTGGGATTCTGAACCTCCGCGCTGTCAGCTGACCTCCCCGCCAAAGACCTAGGCTGCTGCTCCCCCGGCGCATGTAAAAAGATGAATATGTACACTGGTTGTGACACGTACACCATCCTCCCTACAGCCCGGCGGGCCCTCTCCTGACCCTCTCCTGGTCCTCTCCTGGCCCTCTCCTGGCCCTCTCCTGGCCCTCTCCCGGCCCTCTCCTGGCCCTCTCCTGGCCCTCTCCTGGCCCTCTCCTGGTCCTCTCCTGACCCTCTCCTGGCCCTCTCCCGACCCTCTCCCGACCCTCTCCTGGCCCTCTCCTGACCCTCTCCTGGCCCTCTCCTGGCCCTCTCCCGACCCTCTCCTGGCCCTCTCCTGACCCTCTCCTGGCCCTCTCCTGACCCTCTCCTGGCCCTCTCCTGACCCTCTCCTGGCCCTCTCCTGGCCCTGTCCTGACCCTCTCCTGGCCCTCTCCTGGCCCTCTCCTGACCCTCTCCTGGCCCTCTCCTGGCCCTCTCCTGACCCTCTCCTGGCCCTCTCCTGACCCTCTCCTGGCCCTCTCCTGACCCTCCCCTCTCCTGGCCCTCTCCTGACCCTCTCCTGACCCTCTCCTGGCCCTCTCCTGACCCTCTCCTGGCCCTCTCCTGGCCCTGTCCTGACCCTCTCCTGGCCCTCTCCTGGCCCTCTCCTGACCCTCTCCTGGCCCTCTCCTGACCCTCTCCTGACCCTCTCCTGGTCCTCTCCTGGTCCTCTCCTGACCCTCTCCTGGCCCTCTCCTGGCCCTCTCCTGGCCCTCTCCTGGTCCTCTCCTGACCCTCTCCTGGCCCTCTCCTGACCCTCTCCTGACCCTCTCCTGGCCCTCTCCTGGCCCTCTCCTGGCCCTCTCCTGGCCCTCTCCTGACCCTCTCCTGGCCCTCTCCTGGCCCTCTCCTGGCCCTCTCCTGGCCCTCTCCTGGTCCTCTCCTGGTCCTCTCCTGACCCTCTCCTGGCCCTCTCCTGGCCCTGTCCTGACCCTCTCCTGGCCCTCTCCTGGCCCTCTCCTGACCCTCTCCTGACCCTCTCCTGGCCCTCTCCTGACCCTCTCCTGGCCCTCTCCTGACCCTCTCCTGACCCTCTCCTGACCCTCTCCTCTCCTGACCCTCTCCTGGCCCTCTCCTGTCCCTCTCCTCTCCTGGCCCTCTCCTGGCCCTCTCCTGGCCCTCTCTCTCTCCTGACCCTCTCCTGGCCCTCTCCTGGCCCTCTCCTGACCCTCTCCTGACCCTCTCCTGACCCTCTCCTCTCCTGACCCTCTCCTGGCCCTCTCCTGGCCCTCTCCTGTCCCTCTCCTCTCCTGGCCCTCTCCTGGTCCTCTCCTGGCCCTCTCCTGACCCTCTCCTGATCCTCTCCTGGCCCTCTCCTGTCCCTCTCCTCTCCTGGCCCTCTCCTGGTCCTCTCCTGACCCTCTCCTGTCCCTCTCCTCTCCTGACCCTCTCCCGGCCCTCTCCTGGCCCTCTCCTGGCCCTCTCCTGGCCCTCTCCTGGCCCTCTCCCGACCCTCTCCTGGCCCTCTCCTGACCCTCTCCTGACCCTCTCCTGACCCTCTCCTGGCCCTCTCCTGACCCTCTCCTGACCCTCTCCTGACCCTCTCCTGACCCTCTCCTGGCCCTCTCCTGACCCTCTCCCGGCCCTCTCCCGACCCTCTCCCGGCCCTCTCCTGGCCCTCTCCCGACCCTCTCCTGACCCTCTCCTGACCCTCTCCTGACCCTCTCCTGGCCCTCTCCTGACCCTCTCCTGACCCTCTCCTGACCCTCTCCTGGCCCTCTCCTGACCCTCTCCTGGCCCTCTCCTGGCCCTCTCCTGGCCCTCTCCTGACCCTCTCCTGGCCCTCTCCCGACCCTCTCCCGACCCTCTCCTGACCCTCTCCTGACCCTCTCCTGACCCTCTCCTGGCCCTCTCCTGGCCCTCTCCTGGCCCTCTCCTGGCCCTCAGCGTGTGTGTGCTACCCAGTCTACTACTCTACTTAACATTTACAGACGCGTTTCACTGACTGAATGAAATATGAATCATTGATGTTCACGTGAAACCATTATCTTACATTCTTTGTCTTGCAACCTACTGGAATGTGTAGTAGAAGACATTGAAAAGATGAACCTTTTAGTGAATAATTCTTGTAGGATCTTTTGTTAGTCTTTAGGGGAGAAATCACTTTTTCTTTTGTTCTGGTCTTGCGAAGTGGAGATTCATTTCAATTCACTTTGCTTTCCGGTTTTGAAATAGAGGAAGTGAAAAGCATCCTTCTGCTTCAATAGTTCCCCTTTCTGCTTTCTAAGAGCAGTTTTAGATGCTGTGAATTACTGTAGATTCACACATCCTGTTTCATAAGTCACAGGGAGGAAGTGACATGCCTCTGAGATGTCCTGAAGACTGAAGATTTTATTTTATTTTTTATTTTTTTACATGTTGAGGAGAACTTATTAATTTTCTCTGAGACAAAAACCCCCCCAAAACACTGAAATATTAATTGAAGTTTCCTGCCAAGCTTCCATTTTGGCATGTGGGGATTTTGAATATTATATTACTAGAGCAGCACCCTACAGTTCTTTGAAGTGACTCATGCTTTGCCTGCAACAGGGCCGTAAAGTAGTACAGGCCTCCAGTCTGTTATTACATAAGAGGGTCATTTAACGTCTTATCGGAAAGACCAGTAATATTTGGTTGATGAGATTACACAATAGTAGGCCTTGTGTTCTGATGTCACCTTTTCATTCATCTATATGAGAGTCTCTCAGGTTTGGTTCAGAGTGTGTGTGTGTGTGTGTGTGTGTGTTGTGTGTGTTGTGTGTGGTGTGTGTGTGGTGTGTGTGGTGTGTGTGTGGTATGTGTGTGTACACGCACATGTAACCGAGTGACAGTGTCCTTGTGAGTCCCAGGTAGTGGTAGCGAGTAGTTGGTTAAACTCTCTCCTCAAAGGAGCGCTGATAGTCCCTCCAAGTGGGCCGTCCATGTTGGCGCAACGGTTAGCGCGTCCGCCTCACGAGAGAGCTGGTAAGAGCGAGGCTTTGATGGATGAGGTGTTTTTGAGCTGACCAAGCTCTCTGGAGTCACCTTCCCATTCTCACAGTATCTTCTGCCTCAGCGCTGCTAAAAAGACATGTCCTCTGAATGCTCTTGGCTCTATAGGAAAACAGGGAGGGAACTAGATGAGCCGTGTTTAGTGAGAAAGGAGTGGGAGAACGTGAACACGTGAGAAGCTTCTGGTGGCTAACATATATTTAGTTAGTGTAGTGTGACTCACCTTGTGTATCTTACAGGGAGATTTCTGTTCCCTTTAACAAAGTAATCCCCCCTCAGTACACTGGTGCCTGTTGCAGCTCCAATGACCATCAAGTCCATCTCTGGACGCTATTTGGACCTTGATATACAGGAACCTTTTGATGAACGTACCCCCCCCACCCCCCCCCCCCCCTCCACACACACACACACACCGACCCCAACATAATTGTTTGTCGGGTTTGAAAAGCCTTTTGTCGTCACATGGTTAGCCTATTGTATGCATAAAAATGGCTTCTGCAGTGGATGAAGATGTTTTGTGGCCCAGCCTGTCAGGTGAAGGGAGGGTCAACCGTGTAAGCACAAAACTGAATGCATGACGGACTGTTGAGCCACGTAAACCTGAGTGTCATTTCGCCTGAAAATGTTGCCATTGCATTAGTGTAGGCCACCTGCTAAAATCCTATGCTTGTGTGAAGGCTTTGATATTGGTGTGTGTTTTTACAAAAACATATTGAGCGGAGAAACCCCAAAAATGTGGCTTGGTTGCCATAGTCTGCACTTGGCGTGTGTGTGTGCGTGTGTGTGTGCGTGTGCGTGTCCGTGTCCGTGTGCGTGTGAGTGTGCACGCACGAGATTGAAAGAAGCACTATTTGCGTGTGCATGGATGGGCTGTTGGGATCGGGCAGGAGAGCCCAGTCTCATGGCGTTGATGAAGAGAGACCAGAAGGCGTTGATGAAGAGAGACCAGAAGGCATCTGCTTTCACTAGAGGCCAGATGGCAGTGGACCTCTGCCAGAGCAGGGTGAAGTCCAGGATGTATGGCGTCCTCAGACGTTAGTGACCACTAGCCCAATAAACAATAGTCAACGCTACCCAACATGAACTGAACATAAGGATGTTGTTCCCACGGTGACCTCGCATCAGGGTCAAAATAAATAGAATCTCTAGTACCAGGAAGTGTGCTATTGATTCATCCGCTCAGTGGAACTGTTTACCCGTAGCTACCAAAGCACTCAAACACGGTCGCTCACGCTCACAATGCTACGCCTGTGACTCACCTCTCTTCCTCTCCTCCTCCTCCAGACCTCATCCAGTGCACCAACGAGATGAACGTCAACATCCCCCAACTGGCCGACACGCTGTTTGAGAGGACCACCAACACCAGCTGGGTGGTGGTGTTCAAGTCGCTGACCGCCACACACCACCTGATGGTCTACGGTAATGAGGTCAGAGCCGTCCCTCTCCTGGGTCATCCTGGGTCATCCTGGGTCATCCTGGGTCATCCTGGGTCATCCTGGGTCATCCTGGGTCATCCTGGGTCATCCTGGGTCATCCTGGGTCATCCTGGGTCACCCTGGGTCACCCTCATCCCCTGATGGAGGCTTATTGTCCTGTAATGGAATGGAACTCTGTGCTGAAAGGAATGTGTTTCAGAATGTGCTTAGCGACTATCGTTTGAGGGAAGATGGGACTATTCGCCTGATTCACCTCAGCTGCCATATTGGTCAGTCTGACGTAATGAGGGGTGCGGATGAGGAAGTGCCCGTTGACTTCAATGTTAAAAGTTTTGCTGTAAAAACACCACTTCAAGAACCAAAATAGTCAAAATAACAGGCTGAATACACTATCGGGGTTACAAACTCATCATTACCAGACTCTGATTGTTTTTCACTGCCGTTGTTTTCGTGTTTGGAAATACGTGGGAGTGAATGCAGCTGACGGCTAACTGGCTCATTCACCTGCAGGTGCCAGGTGTGAATTACCCAGGTCCCAGGCTCTGGTTTCTTATAAGACTCAACCATCTACATTACTAGTCAAAGAAAGTGACCAGCAAGATGTCCACTCACCAGCATCATAACAGCTTTTAAACGTATTTCAACGCTTGAACGCGCGTGTGGCTGGTTTCACTATGGTGGCTGGTCTCACTATGGTGGCTGGTCTCACTATGGTGGCTGGTCTCACTATGGTGGCTGGTCTCACTAGGGTGGCTGGTCTCACTAGGGTGGCTGGTCTCACTAGGGTGGCTGGTCTCACTAGGGTGGCTGGTCTCACTATGGTGGCTGGTCTCACTATGGTGGCTGGTTTCACTATGGTGGCTGGTCTCACTATGGTGGCTGGTTTCACTATGGTGGCTGGTCTCACTATGGTGGCTGGTTTCACTATGGTGGCTGGTCTCACTATGGTGGCTGGTCTCACTATGGTTGCTGGTCTCACTATGGTGGCTGGTCTCACTGTGGTGGCTGGTCTCACTAGGGTGGCTGGTCTCACTATGGTGGCTGGTCTTCATCTGGCCTGTGTAGATTTTGCCTACGGCTGTTTTAAAAGGAAGTATGTTTGGTACAGTCAGTTTCGTAATAATTGATATAATAATGATTTGAATTCTGTTTGCTTTGCAGAGATTCATTCAGTACTTGGCCTCCAGGAATACAGTTTTCAACCTGAGTAATTTCTTGGACAAAAGTGGCTTACAAGGTAACACAGTCCCATAGAGCACACATCCAGGGTCCTATCTAGTATAGAGCTGCCATGTAGAGCACACATCCAGGGTCCTGTCTAGTATAGAACTGCCATGTAGAGCACACATCCAGGGTCCTGTCTAGTATAGAACTGCCATGTAGAGCACACATCCAGGGTCCTGTCTAGTATAGAACTGCCATGTAGAGCACACATCCAGGGTCCTGTCTAGTATAGAACTGTAGAGCACACATCCAGGGTCCTGTCTAGTATAGAACTGACCGTTCAGGAGGGACATTCTCACTGGGCCAGATGAGCGGTCAGTCCTGGCTGGCCGGGCACTGGGGGAGGGGTTTGAGATGGTCCACACGGATTCAGAGAGGTGTGTGTGTGTGTGTGTGTGTGTGTGTGTGTGTGTGTGTGTGTGTGTGTGTGTGTGTGTGTCATGTCGGGTGGGCATTCTCTGCTTTTAAAATAATCTATTTTTTTGTGACGGATCCAAAAAGATAGTCAATCTCAATCTGCTCTGCTGTGATAAGAATATTATATTATTACTACTGTCCACCTTATTATAGATGGATTATGTTGGGAGAGATGAAGGAACTCAGTCAGCCCTATTACCATTCATTTAAACTGTTCCCTTTGCTTCCCAACCACCATCTCATCTACTTCGTGTTGCTGCATTTTTTGCATTTGCATTTTATTCTTTCATGTTTTTGAGCGTAATCGACTTTTACCAAGAAGAGAAAGTTAAGAGCATCCATTCACCTGACCTGGTCCTGGAGCGCAGCCTGGGAGTGCCCTGTCCCACAGGCCTGTAGGATGAGGTCTGTAGGATGAGGTCTGTAGGATGAGGCCTATAGGATGAGGCCTGTAGGATGAGGCCTGTAGGATGAGGCCTGTAGGATGAGGCCTATAGGATGAGGCCTGTAGGATGAGACCTATAGGATGAGGCCTATAGGATGAGGCCTGTAGGATGAGGCCTGTAGGATGAGGTCTGTGGGATGAGGTCTGTAGGATGAGGCCTGTAGGATGAGGCCTATAGGATGAGGTCTGTAGGATGAGGTCTGTGGGATGAGGCCTATAGGATGAGGCCTGTAGGATGAGGTCTGTAGGATGAGGCCTGGAGGATGAGGTCTGTAGGATGAGGCCTGTAGGATGTGGCCTATAGGATGAGGCCTGTAGGATGAGGCCTATAGGATGAGGCCTGTAGGATGAGGCCTGTAGGATGAGGCCTATAGGATGAGGCCTGTAGGATGAGGTCTGTAGGATGAGGCCTGTAGGATGAGGTCTGTAGGATGAGGCCTATAGGATGAGGCCTATAGGATGAGGTCTGTAGGATGAGGCCTATAGGATGAGGCCTATAGGATGAGGCCTATAGGATGAGGCCTGTAGGATGAGGTCTGTAGGATGAGGCCTATAGGATGAGGCCTGTAGGATGAGGTCTGTAGGATGAGGTCTGTAGGATGAGGCCTATAGGATGAGGCCTGTAGGATGAGGTCTGTAGGATGAGGCCTATAGGATGAGGTCTGTAGGATGAGGCCTATAGGATGAGTTCTACCGTATTACTCGCTTCACCACAGATCGTTCTAAAGTTTCTCTTTTCATTTTTCATATCCAGTTCCTATTTAGATTTTTGATCACTGACGTTCATTCATTCATTGACTCACACATGAACAAAACATTTAACAACAACAAAATATTTCCTGATTAAAACTGTACAAAATGTAAAAATCACATCTCTGTTTGTGGGCCTATTAGCTATCCTAACTCATGTGTGCCCATATCTGAGGTGAGGGTTAAAATAGTAGGCCTCTTCATCTCTTAATGTTGAGACTGAGAACATGCAGGCAGACAGTTGGATTTGTAAAAACATTCACACACCCTAATATTTATTCACAAGCACCATGATTGCTGACATAATCCTATTCAATACGTCTCATCATATTCAAGTCTCATTATGGGAGCTCTAACGTGAGGGAATGGATGAAGGACTTAAAACAAATAGATTTAATACATTGAAGCATTAGAACTGACTTAGATTATTGAATAGAGAATATTATTCATAAAGAAAAGGGCATGAGTGCTCAGAAGTTCAGACAGGTGTGATGAAGGAGATATTTGGTCAGGAACACAAGAATATTATTAGAAGTGTCTACTCTTGTTTGGGTTATGATTTGAAGTGATTTCTTTGGCTGTTTTTTGCATGACTTCTGATATTCTTATTTCCAAATTGATATGAACTATAGTATCCACCAAGATGCTATATAGGCTATGAACTATATAGGCTAGCTCAAACTCCTGGATCAGCTGTTTGTCATGATGTGAAGTGAACACAGCGTTAGTGTCGGCCTATTCCTATTCCTATTCCTATTCCTACGGACTTCGAGAGCCAAAACATACTGTATCTCCGGCCGTATCCCCAGGCCTCTGAGCGCGAGGTTTGTTTTGTAGTCTAGACGCAAACGGAGGTCTTTTTCGGCAAAAACTCTGAAAAACACAGTAGTGTAATCCAGCCAGAGAGAGAGAGTGGAGGGAATGGAGCATAATATTCTGAGGTGATGTGATAGACCACAGACTGTTCTAGACCGCTAGAGAACTTGTGAACACCCCCCCCATCTGAACACCCCTCCCCCCCCCATCTGAACACCCCCTCCCCCATCTGAACACCCCCATCTGAACACCCCCATCTGAACACCCCCCCCCCATCTGAACACCCCCCCCCCATCTGAACACCCCCCCCCCATCTGAACACCCCCCTCCCCCATCTGAACACCTCCCCCCATCTGAACACCCTCTCCCCCCATCTGAACACCCCCCTCCCCCATCTGTTCCCCAGCAGTAGAGTACGGGACCTCCAGTTAACGTGGAGCGCTGAGGAATCTTGGTCAGGGTTGTTTCCCGTGTTAAAAGGAAGCTGATTTGGCTTCAGTCCTGTGTTGAAAAGGCATCGTTTCTAAACAGCTGAAATGCTGGCGCTCTAGTCGTTGTCAGATAACTTCCCCTCCCTCTCCCCCCTTCAGGCTATGACATGTCCACGTTCATACGGAGGTACAGCCGCTACCTGAACGAGAAGGCTGTGTCCTACAGACAAGTCGCATTTGACTTCACAAAAGTAAAAAGAGGGTAAGGAGACAGTTTCACTGTTTTGGTGGGGAGTTTATGGTGTCAGATAACCAGGGGCCCTGGTTGTATTGGTGATTTGGATCCATGAAGTACAGGTTTGGTTATAATTTAAACTGTCAACCTTTCCATAGGTCCGATGGTGTGATGAGAACCATCAACACAGAGAAGCTCCTGAAGACCATCCCCATTATCCAGAATCAGATGGATGCACTACTTGATTTCAATGTGAGTCTTCAATGCTGATGGTGGCAAACTTGGCTGAGCGTGCACCTTGTTGTGCAGCTCAAACTACCATCAGCTCTTAATCTGTTATTTCAGCAGAACCTCAGACATCCGATAAGTAATAGTTCAGTGTTTGTATCAGGGCTGGTGTGAGGTAATAGTTGTGTTTGTATCAGGGCTGGTGTGAGGTAATAGTTGTGTTTGGATCAGGGCTGGTGTGAGGTAATAGTTGAGTGTTTGTATCAGGGCTGGTGTGAGGTAATAGTTCAGTGTTTGTATCAGGGCTGGTGTGAGGTAATAGTTGAGTGTTTGTATCAGGGCTGGTGTGAGGTAATAGTTGAGTGTTTGTATCAGGGCTGGTGTGAGGTAATAGTTGAGTGTTTGTATCAGGGCTGGTGTGAGGTAATAGCTCAGTGTTTGTATCAGGGCTGGTGTGAGGTAATAGTTGAGTGTTTGTATCAGGACTGGTGTGAGGTAATAGTTGAGTGTTTGTATCAGGGCTGGTGTGAGGTAATAGTTGAGTGTTTGTATCAGGGCTGGTGTGAGGTAATAGTTCAGTGTTTATCAGGGCTTGTGTGAGGTAATAGTTCAGTAAAGCTCCTTGCAGCTGATGAGCAGATAATTCTAGAGTAGGCAGCTGGAACACTGGGGGCAGGATTCTACTAGGAGCAGTTTTTCTATTGGCTGGCAGTATTTTATGTTAAGATTAGCCAAAACTTAAATAATTTTAAAATCCGACCTTGTCACGGTCTGTCCGGGACCCCTGCGGATACCCGTACCAGATATGAACGCTGTCAGGCCGATGGGGTCAGAGGAAGGTCTGGATAGAGGGGCTGTCAGGCCGATGGGGTCAGAGGAAGGTCTGGATAGAGGCGCTGTCAGGCCGATGGGGTCAGAGGAAGGTCTGGATAGAGGGGCGGGGTCAGAGGAAGGTCTGGATAGAGGCGCTGTCAGGCCGATGGGGTCAGAGGAAGGTCTGGATAGAGGCGCTGTCAGGCCGATGGGGTCAGAGGAAGGTCTGGTCAGAGGGGCGGAGGACAGACAGGCGGAGAGTAGTGCATTTATGTGTTAGAATAACAATCGGAAAAGCAGTGAGAAATTGCAATCAAACAACCATGTACTGTACTTGTGTTATGTGCTAGCCATTTTGTCACGCTACAGTAAAATGTTCAATTTGATGGCTACTTCCGGTTTTGACACCTGTTCGGTTGGCTGGACGTTTCGGATCTCTAATGTTGGGATCTCTGAGGTTTTACTGTAAATGGTACAGTATGTGTTCTGTCTCCCTGAACCAGTAGAAAGTATGCCTTGCTATAACTGGGCTCTGTGTTGAGGTGTGGGTGGGAGATTCTCCTCAGCGAGGGCTCACATTCCCTGCCCGCTCCCCCTCAGGTCTACACCAACGAACTGACCAACGGCGTGATCAACGCAGCTTTTATGCTCCTCTTCAAAGACGCCATCCGGCTGTTCGCGGCGTACAACGAAGGCATCATCAACCTCCTGGGTAAGGGCCTCCGATGCCTCCCAAAGACACGTCCGTATCGTGCCCTGGCTGATTCCCCCGAGGCCCCAGCCTGCCAGAGCTAGATAATAGTCACCATATCATCGTTTGCCATCGAGCTGCACTTATCCGAAAGACACCGTGACGCCCGGGAACGATATCCCTGGCCTGAATGTCCTCATTGTCTCCTCCTCACTCAACTCGCTCAACATGTAACCTGCCCAACTCTGACAGCGAATGAGGGCTCTGCAGTGCTCTAGTTGCGCTGAGTGAGTGCAGGTCTGTGTGGAAGCTGTTGGGTTTATTTCCACTGGGAAACCAGTAAAGATTAAGTGGCTTCTGAGTGACTGACTAAAGTGGCTTCTAGTCCTCATTGCGCAGTTTTGTCTATTTTAATGCTGTGAAGCTGAAATCAGATTCATTTCTTCCATCTCACACCACAGAGAAGTACTTTGACATGAAGAAAACACAATGCAAAGAAGGCCTCGACATCTACAAGAAATTCCTCACGCGAATGACGAGAATCTCAGAGTTCCTCAAAGTAGCAGAGGTAAGTAAATGTCTATCTACTGTATCAACCGTTTGATGTAAATCTATTTGTGCCTTTATTCGAGCGTTATGTCTCATTCTGTCGTTTGTCTCCTCTCTGCAGCAAGTAGGGATCGACCGTGGGGACATCCCAGACCTCTCCCAAGTAAGACCGTGACTCTGCTGTCCCTCGTCCTTAAACACAGACTGTGACTCTGCTGTCCCTCGTCCTTAAACACAGACTCTGACTCTGCTGACCCTGGTCCTTAAACACAGACCTTGACTCTGCTGACCCTGGTCCCTAAACACAGACCGTGACTCTGCTGTCCCTCGTCCTTAAACACAGACCTGACTCTGCTGTCCCTCGTCCTTAAACACAGACCGTGACTCTGCTGTCCCTCGTCCTTAAACACAGACTCTGACTCTGCTGTCCCTCGTCCTTAAACACAGACTCTGACTCTGCTGTCCCTCGTCCTTAAACACAGACCGTGACTCTGCTCTCCCTCGTCCTTAAACACAGACTCTGACTCTGCTGACCCTCGTCCTTAAACACAGACTCTGACTCTGCTGACCCTGGTCCTTAAACACAGACTCTGACTCTGCTGACCCTGGTCCTTAAACACAGACTCTGACTCTGCTGACCCTCGTCCTTAAACACAGA
Source organism: Borostomias antarcticus (assembly GCF_949987555.1). Taxonomy (NCBI): domain Eukaryota; kingdom Metazoa; phylum Chordata; class Actinopteri; order Stomiiformes; family Stomiidae; genus Borostomias; species Borostomias antarcticus. The sequence goes on from NC_140248.1 coordinate 24,892,427, forward strand.
CTCTGACTCTGCTGACCCTGGTCCTTAAACACAGACCGTGACTCTGCTGACCCTGTCCTTAAACACAGACCGTGACTCTGCTGACCCTGGTCCTTAAACACAGACCGTGACTCTGCTGTCCCTCGTCCTTAAACACAGACCGTGACTCTGCTGACCCTCGTCCTTAAACACAGACCGTGACCCTGCTGACCCTGGTCCTTAAACACAGACTCTGACTCTGCTGACCCTCGTCCTTAAACACAGACTCTGACTCTGCTGACCCTGGTCCTTAAACACAGACCGTGACTCTGCTGACCCTGGTCCTTAAACACAGACCGTGACTCTGCTGACCCTGTCCTTAAACACAGACCGTGACTCTGCTGACCCTCGTCCTTAAACACAGACCGTGACTCTGCTGACCCTGCTGACCCTGGTCCTTAAACACAGCTGGGCTGAGGCCTGATCTGAACCCTGCTGCACCCCTTAACCCTCCTAGTTGAAAGGTTCAGACTAACCCTGCCCCTAACCTCGCACAACATACAGCAAATAAAGGTGTGTAACTCTGTCATGGGCCAGTCTCTGTCATGGGACCGATGTGGACAGTGCCTAGAGGAGCGGAGACATGATAGAGGAGAGTACATTCACTTTGCATAGTTTACAGCACATAGAAAATGGAAAACTCTACACTGCACCTCCAGTATCTAAACCACGCACCTGGCATAGGTCACCTTGACAGGAGGGCAGCGTGTTGAATGAGGATAAGTTCTCACTCTTTGTCTGGGCACTTTAAGACAGTTGCCTCTTGTTGAAATGGTGCATTATCAAGCCAAAAGCATTTTCTAGGAAACCATAGCTTACTGTATTTTGTTCTGTATTGGACCGTAGAGATGAGCAGCTAGCTACTCCAATATTGGATATATTGGTCTTTTCTCCCCAAATCTCTTTCACTTCTCTCTGACAATTACCACCTTTATATTCTGTATCTTTCCTTATCTCTCCATTTTCAGTTCTCGGTCTGTGTAAGTACCTGTATCTCACTCTTTCTGTGTATCTCACTCTTTCTGTGTATCTCACTCTTTCTGTGTGTCTCACTCTTTCTGTGTATCTCACTCTTTCTGTGTATCTCACTTTCTGTGTATCTCACTCTTTCTGTGTATCTCACTCTTTCTGTGTATCTCACTCTTTCTGTGTATCTCACTCTTTCTGTGTATCTCACTCTTTCCGTGTATCTCACTCTTTCTGTGTATCTCACTCTCTCTGTGTTCAACGGTAGCTTGCTTCTTCTCCCCACAGACCATGAATTAATGCTTAATGCTTGAAGGCATGCTCAATGTTTGTATTTCATTCTTGTTTGAAAGTAACATTTTGTGATTTTATGTGTCTTTCAACTGACTCCTGTCTCTCTTCATGACATTTGAACTGACTACTCTCTCTCTTCATGACATTTGAACTGACTACTGTCTCTCCTCATGACATCTGAGCTGACTACTCTCTCTCTTCATGACATTTGAACTGACTAGTCTCTCTTCATGACATCTGAGCTGACTCCTGTCTCTCTTCATAACATTTGAACTGACTCCTGTCTCTCTTCATAACATTTGAACTGACTCCTGTCTCTCTTCATGACATGTGAGCTGACTCCTGTCTCTCTTCATGACATCTGAGCTGACTCCTGTCTCTCTTCATGACATCTGAGCTGACTCCTGTCTCTCTTCATGACATCTGAGCTGACTCCTCTCTCTCTTCATGACATTTGAACTGACTAGTCTCTCTTCATGACATCTGAGCTGACTACTGTCTCTCTTCATAACATTTGAACTGACTCCTCTCTCTCTTCATGATATTTGAGCTGACTAGTCTCTCTTCATGACATCTGAGCTACTCCTGTCTCTCTTCATGACATTTGAGCTACTCCTGTCTCTCTTCATGACATTTGAACTGACTACTCTCTCTTCATGACATCTGAGCTGACTAGTCTCTCTTCATGACATCTGAGCTGACTCCTGTCTCTCTTCATGACATTTGAGCTGACTACTGTCTCTCTTCATGACATTTGAACTGACTACTCTCTCTTCATGACATTTGAACTGACTACTCTCTCTTCATGACATCTGAGCTGACTCCTGTCTCTCTTCATGACATCTGAGCTGACTCCTGTCTCTCTTCATGACATTTGAGCTGACTCCTGTCTCTCTTCATGACATTTGAACTGACTAGTCTCTCTTCATGACATTTGAGCTGACTCCTGTCTCTCTTCATGACATCTGAGCTGACTACTGTCTCTCTTCATGACATTTTAACTGACTAGTCTCTCTTCATGACATCTGAGCTGACTCCTGTCTCTCTTCATGACATTTGAGCTGACTACTGTCTCTCTTCATGACATTTGAACTGACTACTCTCTCTTCATGACATCTGAGCTGACTAGTCTCTCTTCATGACATCTGAGCTGACTAGTCTCTCTTCATGACATATGAGCTGACTACTGTCTCTCCTCATGACCTCTGAGCTGACCCCTGTCTCTCTCCGTGGCCCAGGCTCCCAGTAGTCTCCTGGATGCTCTGGAGCAGCACTTGGCCTCCTTAGAAGGGAAGAAAGTGAAAGATTCCACCGCGGCCAGCAGGTATGACTAGAGTACTTTCCCCTCGACGTTTCCTGTCCAACGCCGTCCGCTCCTGTCAGACCAACACTGTTTGCTCATGCAGCAGGTAGCAGGTTGGTGTGAGTTGGAGCTTAAATGTGTGTGTGGGCTGGCTGCAATTCCACGCCTGGAGTCCAAAGTACCGCTAAGCCTTTCAGCTGTTTTCACCATCGTTTCAGGGAAAACATTGACTCATCCTCCAGAAGAGGCTTTGTAGTGTTTTACAGGCTGTTGGTGTCGTACAATATGTAAACATATAACGTTGTTGATAGAGCTACTGTATGGTCACCGTAGGCCTCAGGAGTCAATTCTTTGTCCAAATGGTGCTTTTGAATGTCGTGTGAACTGCGTTGCAGCAGGTTGTGTTTCTGTTCCAGTGGGAGGACTATTTTTGGACTAACTTATTGCTTTAGAACAGCAGTCCTTTCTTCCTCTGCCAACTTCCTGTCATAGTTGTTGCACCTCACTATATCTGGTATTTTCCTTCCCTGAGCCTGTGTGACTGTCGCTGAGCACAGCAATTATCCATTTATTTATTTATTTATTTATTACAACGGCGTGTAAATGGCGCCTTCCGCCCCCACCCCTCAAACTGACCCGCCCCTTCTGCCCCAGAGCCAGCACCCTGTCCAGCGCCGTCTCCTCGCTGGCCAACACCGGCATCTCCTTCACCAAGGCGGACGAGAGGGAGAAGCAGGCAGCTCTGGAGGAGGAGCAGGCGCGTCTGAAGGCCCTGAAGGTGCATCTTCTCTTCATCCTCTCTTCATCCTCTCTTCATCTTCTCTTCATCATCTCTTCATCTTCTCTTCGTCCTCTCTTCATCCTCTCTTCATCTTCTCTTCATCATCTCTTCATCATCTCTTCATCTTCTCTTCATCCTCTCTTCATCCTCTCTTCATCCTCTCTTCATCCTCTCTTCATCCTCTCTTCATCCTCTCTTCATCCTCTCTTCATCTTCTCTTCATCCTCTCTTCATCCTCTCTTCATCTTCTCTTCATCTTCTCTTCATCCTCTCTTCATCTTCTCTTCATCTTCTCTTCATCCTCTCTTCACCCTCTCTTCATCCTCTCTTCATCCTCTCTTCATCCTCTATTCATCTTCTCTTCATCCTCTCTTCATCCTCTCTTCATCCTCTCTTCATCCTCTCTTCACCCTCTCTTCATCCTCTCATCATCTTCTCTTCATCCTCTCTTCATCTTCTCTTCATCCTCTCTTCATCCTCTCTTCATCCTCATCATCTTCTCTTCATCTTCTCTTCATCCTCTCTTCCACATCCCTCACTCTTCATGGCCTGGATGCCCTCCCTGCTCAACGCATTCAGCTCATCCCTGAATCCACATTGAATCCACATTGAATCCACTGGAGAGGGAAAAGTTTGCTTTGTATGGTCATTTTTAAAGACGATTGTTTTGTTTGCAGAGTTTTAGTGAGAGGCTATATTTCTACTCTAATTTATTCAGCATGTTTTTGTAGGTAAGGTGCCTTAAAAATAATTTGTTTTTGAATTCCAATACATGATTTTCTTCAACAAACCACAGCCATGTATGGGCCAAGGTACCAAAGTTTCTCTGCGCTGGATTTGTCATGGACTGTTGATAACTACCCACTCAGTCTGGTTCTCAGCACATCAGTAACAGATATTAGCTCCAGGGTAGCGTGGGCTTAAGTATAGTAGCTAAGGGTGGGCTGGTGGAAAACTACATGAACGTATGAAGGTAACCTTGTATGAAACCTGAAGACTCATGTTTTGGCAGCTTGCACGTCAGTCAGTTATATACCTGCTTTGTCATGTGATGTACTAGGCATTCTGTGCTAGTGATGTAGCTAGGCCTTCTGTGCTAGTGATGTACTAGGCCTTCTGTGCTAGTGATGTAGCTAGGCCTTCTGTGCTAGAGTGATGTACTAGGCCTTCTGTGCTAGAGTGATGTACTAGGCCTTCTGTGCTAGAGTGATGTACTAGGCCTTCTGTGCTAGTGATGTACTAGGCCTTCTGTGCTAGTGATGTAGCTAGGCCTTCTGTGCTAGAGTGATGTACTAGGCCTTCTGTGCTAGTGATGTAGCTAGGCCTTCTGTGCTAGTGATGTACTAGGCCTTCTGTGCTAGTGATGTAGCCAGGCCTTCTGTGCTAGTGATGTACTAGGCCTTCTGTGCTAGTGATGTAGCTAGGCCTTCTGTGCTAGTGATGTACTAGGCCTTCTGTGCTAGTGATGTACTAGGCCTTCTGTGCTAGTGATGTAGCCAGGCCTTCTGTGCTAGTGATGTAGCCAGGCCTTCTGTGCTAGAGTGATGTACTAGGCCTTCTGTGCTAGTGATGTACTAGGCCTTCTGTGCTAGAGTGATGTAGCTAGGCCTTCTGTGCTAGAGTGATGTAGCTAGGCCCTCTGTGCTAGAGTGATGTAGCCAGGCCTTCTGTGCTAGTGATGTAGCTAGGCCTTCTGTGCTAGTGATGTACTAGGCCTTCTGTGCTAGAGTGATGTAGCTAGGCCTTCTGTGCTAGAGTGATGTACTAGGCCTTCTGTGCTAGTGATGTACTAGGCCTTCTGTGCTAGTGATGTAGCTAGGCCTTCTGTGCTAGTGATGTAGCTAGGCCTTCTGTGCTAGAGTGATGTACTAGGCCTTCTGTGCTAGAGTGATGTAGCTAGGCCTTCTGTGCTAGAGTGATGTACTAGGCCTTCTGTGCTAGAGTGATGTAGCCAGGCCTTCTGTGCTAGTGATGTAGCTGGGCCTTCTGTGCTAGAGTGATGTACTAGGCCTTCTGTGCTAGAGTGATGTACTAGGCCTTCTGTGCTAGTGATGTAGCCAGGCCTTCTGTGCTAGAGTGATGTAGCTAGGCCTTCTGTGCTAGAGTGATGTAGCTAGGCCTTCTGTGCTAGAGTGATGTAGCTAGGCCCTCTGTGCTAGAGTGATGTAGCTAGGCCTTCTGTGCTAGAGTGATGTAGCTAGGCCTTCTGTGCTAGTGATGTAGCTAGGCCTTCTGCGCTAGAGTGATGTACTAGGCCTTCTGTGCTAGTGATGTACTAGGCCTTCTGTGCTAGAGTGATGTACTAGGCCTTCTGTGCTAGTGATGTAGCCAGGCCTTCTGTGCTAGTGATGTACTAGGCCTTCTGTGCTAGTGATGTAGCTAGGCCTTCTGTGCTAGTGATGTACTAGGCCTTCTGTGCTAGTGATGTAGCTAGGCCTTCTGTGCTAGAGTGATGTAGCTAGGCCTTCTGTGCTAGAGTGATGTACTAGGCCTTCTGTGCTAGTGATGTACTAGGCCTTCTGTGCTAGTGATGTACTAGGCCTTCTGTGCTAGAGTGATGTACTAGGCCTTCTGTGCTAGAGTGATGTACTAGGCCTTCTGTGCTAGTGATGTACTAGGCCTTCTGTGCTAGTGATGTACTAGGCCTTCTGTGCTAGTGATGTACTAGGCCTTCTGTGCTAGAGTGATGTAGCTAGGCCTTCTGTGCTAGAGTGATGTACTAGGCCTTCTGTGCTAGTGATGTACTAGGCCTTCTGTGCTAGAGTGATGTAGCTAGGCCTTCTGTGCTAGAGTGATGTAGCTAGGCCTTCTGTGCTAGAGTGATGTAGCTAGGCCCTCTGTGCTAGTGATGTACTAGGCCTTCTGTGCTAGAGTGATGTACTAGGCCTTCTGTGTTAGAGTGATGTAGCCAGGCCTTCTGTGCTAGAGTGATGTACTAGGCCTTCTGTGCTAGAGTGATGTACTAGGCCTTCTGTGCTCGATGTCGCATTTCTCTGACTTGGACTGGTTCCGCAGCGTCTGAAGGAGCTTCAGAAGAACCCCTCCGCCGCGTCGCCCGTGTCCATGGGGGAAGGGACCTCCGCCATCGACCTCTTCTCCACGCCCAGCTCCACAACCAGGTGAGGACTCTCCCCCTCTCATCCCCCCGACCTCTTCTCCACGCCCAGCTCCACAACCAGGTGAGGACTCTCCCCCTCTCATCCCCCCGACCGTGGTCCGGGCTGGGGGCAGATGCTCATCCAGACTGTAGGCTTCATGTACAGTAGATATTGGAAAGTCTGTTATTCACCCCTAGATGGACTTTTTATTTCGTGTTCAAATTACAGAAAGATGGAGAAAAGGTAGATTAGATCATAGACCGGACAATCACTTTTATTTTTTTCATTTTTTTAACCTTTATTTAACTTTTAACTAAGGTACTAAGGTAAAGAAGCTTGAGATCAAAGAACTCTTTTTACAGCAACACCTGGACAAAATGGCAGCATAAAAAACAACACGAAACTAAAACAAAGACAGACCAATATAGAACACAGCTGGCCAGAAGACAGAGAACAGACAGAAGAAGGGAGAGAGATCAAATAGAGCATGAAGTTGCCAGATTGGGGGGGGGAGCAAGAGGGAGTAAAGGGGGAGAGGGGGGGGGGGGGGGGCGTTTGAAACCATTAGAGACTAGAGACACTGGTCTCTATAGCGTCTCAGATATCATCCCAAACCTTCCTAGAGAGATATCATCCCAAACCTTCCTAGAGAGATATCATCCCAAACCTTCCTAGAGAGATATCATCCCAAACCTTCCTAGAGAGATATCATCCCAAACCTTCCTAGAGAGATATCATCCCAAACCTTCCTAGAGAGATATCATCCCAAACCTTCCTAGAGAGATATCATCCCAAACCTTCCTAGAGAGATATCATCCCAAACCTTCCTAGAGAGATATCATCCCAAACCTTCCTAGAGAGATATCATCCCAAACCTTCCTAGAGAGATATCATCCCAAACCTTCCTAGAGAGATATCATCCCAAACCTTCCTAAAGAGATATCATCCCAAACCTTCCTAGAGAGATATCATCCCAAACCTTCCTAGAGAGATATCATCCCAAACCTTCCTAGAGAGATATCATCCCAAACCTTCCTAGAGAGATATCATCCCAAACCTTCCTAGAGAGATATCATCCCAAACCTTCCTAGAGAGATATCATCCCAAACCTTCCTAAAGAGATATCATCCCAAACCTTCCTAGAGAGATATCATCCCAAACCTTCCTAGAGAGATATCATCCCAAACCTTCCTAGAGAGATATCATCCCAAACCTTCCTAGAGAGATATCATCCCAAACCTTCCTAGAGAGATATCATCCCAAACCTTCCTAGAGAGATATCATCCCAAACCTTCCTAGAGAGATATCATCCCAAACCTTCCTAGAGAGATATCATCCCAAACCTTCCTAGAGAGATATCATCCCAAACCTTCCTAGAGAGATATCATCCCAAACCTTCCTGCACGTCTCACTTTTATTTACTGTGGAATCGAGGTCAGACGAGTTATCCAATGAACCCCATCTTAGATGACCAAGGTAAATATAGCTGAACCATGCAGCTGGAGACGCTCATGGTCCTCGTCTGTAAGCGTGTAGAGCTGGATAACTGAAGGAGACTCCATGTCTGGAAGGAGAATATTGATTATGTGACATTCACCAACTCCTGGCGCAGGGTTTGCTCCTGGACCGCCTCTCTTTCCTGGCTGGACCGGACTGGACCGGACTGGACCGCCGGTCTGATCCCAGATCAAACACTGTTCTCAACATGCCTGGTCTGGAGGAGCGTTAGGGAGGAGGTCATCTACTGGTTGTTGTTGCCCAGGACCAGATCCAGGCTGTTTCTGTTGAGAGATGAGCCTCATGTTTTGTCTCTTGTGTTCTTTCCTCCGTCACCACAGCGCCTCCAAGGCAGCGAACGATCTGCTGGACCTGCAGCCGGCGTTCCAGCCGACCCCGCCCCTCTCCGCGGGCCCCCCCCCGGCCAGCACGTGGGCAGGTGAGAACCCCCCCCCCCCCCCCCCCCCTCCCTGTAGCCCTGGAAGCCTGGCGATGGCCCCTCCTGATCCTGAGACGCACACACGCACACACACTGCCGATCAGGCCTGGTGCACACCGCAGTATAAACACACCTTACAGAATCATCTAGAAACCCAGGGGGCGCTTTCCAACTATTTGCCTGGGACCCAAATATATTTGGACCATATTCTGGGTTTTCACTGTTAACATTGTTGTTCATCAAGCCATGTGTACATGGATTCAGTGCATTAGGAATCATTTTGACTGTGGGTGGGGGGGGGGGGGGTTGTCAGTGGACGTTGCCTTGGGTCTTGCTCTGTCTCTGATCATTGCTCCAAAGTATCTGATCACTGTCTTAACAGATAGGGTTGCCAAACAACTGACCCGACAAAACGAGTGTTTGCGTCAGGAGGGCTGTCATGAGCGCTGAGCGGGCGTCTTTATCTGGCAGCCCTGTAACCATGTGTGCTCTGGAAATCAGCCTCATGTCAGTGAGGGGTAAATAGGGATAAGAGTCAAATGATTAGATACAGAATCCCTTTTTTATTTTTATTTTTAACTTTTGGCCTACATGTGGTAGTGCTCTGTTTCCTTCTGACCTAGATCTAGAGCGCTAACTGTCTAGAGCGGTAACTGTCTAGAGCGCTAACTGTCTAGAGCGCTAACTGTCTAGAGCTGTAACTGTCTAGAGCGCCAACTGTCTAGAGCAGTAACTGTCTAGAGAGGTAACTGTGATTGATCAGTTCAATATATCGCTCTCTTTCATATCGTGAACATGGACAAGTTAATCTGCTTGAAGTTTGGATTTGATTGTGTTTGCAGTATTTGGTCATGTTCTTGTAGCATGTATTTGATGCATGTTGAACTATAGCTTCTGAGTTGAGTTACTTGTAAGTCCAGAAGGTGAAGGACTGCATGTTGTAGAAGACATTCAGGAATTGGCATGTTTTTCCAAACGGTCTGTAGTGGATCAGCTCTTCTGTCTGAAGAACAGGATCTACAGGACAAATGGTACAGAGGTAGGGAGGCACCGATGGAAAAATTCTGGGCCGATGCCGATGTTTAAAATAACAATCCGGCCAATGTTAATTTTATTTTATTTTTATTCCCCCTTTTGTGGCAGGGAAACAAAGAAATGATGCCTGCTTTTCAAATGGCCAGTTAGATTTGATGTGTTAAAATCCTTGGCTGTAGTACCTCCTCTTGAAATGTCACTTGAACAAGTTTTACAAGTTGCATAGCGCCTTTGTCTGAGATGGTGAAATATCCCCACACGGCCGACATTTTTATTTCACTTTAATTTGAAAGCAAACTACTCGTGCGTTTGCGGCGTTACGTCACGGATCTTCTCTGAATCTGCAGCTGGGTAGCATCGGTGAATGTAATTTTATTTGCCGATGGGCCGATGGCAGTCAACAAGGCCAACATCGGTGCATCCCTATACAGAGGTGTGTGTGTGTGCGTGTGCGTGTGCGTGTGTGTGTGATCGATCCACATGGGTTTGTATTCACCTGCTGCACTCTGGTCCAATACTCTGCATGCATGTCTGACCTCATGTGACTGACTCATCACCTTCTAACATCTCTCTCCCTGTTCTCTCTCTCTCTCTCTCTCTCTCTCTCTCTCTCTCTCTCCCTCCCTCTCTCTCTCTCTCTCTCTCTCTCTCCTTCTGTTTCTCCTGTCCTCTTTTACCCGCGTAGATCCTTTCCCTTCTTCAGAAGCTGTCGATGACTCCATTCCAAACTTAAACCCTTTCCTCACACTTCCTGTTGTCGCTGCTGTCCCTCTCCCTGTTGTGTGTCTCGATGCTGGGAGTTTGTCCTCTAGGTCCAGGACACCCAGTCATGAAGCGTTCGGTGGTAAACATTCCTTTCCATTCCTTCTCTCTCTCCTGTTAAGTTTTTTTTCCTCTCTCTGTGTAAAATGTGGTGTCGTCAAATGTCACAGTCATACCGTGTCTCAGCTGTCCTGACTGTAACCACACAAGCCTAGTATGTGACCGTACGTACAATATATTCAATATACATCTACAAAGGGACTGTTACTGGTCACACTTTAGAATAAGGGTCACAAAAACATTAGTTAACTGTTAACTAATGCTTATTTAGCGTTAGGTTAGGTTACTAATGTTAATTAATACCTTATTTAAGGTTAGGGTTAGAGTTAGGTGAGTGAACCTTAGTTAACATAAATAACATTGAGCCTAAATCAAGCCCAGCCTAAATCAAGCCCAGCCTAAATCAAGCCCAGCCTGAATCAAGCCCAGCCTAAATCAAGCCCAGCCTAAATCAAGCCCAGCCTGAATCAAGCCCAGCCTAAATCAAGCCCAGCCTAAATCAAGCCCAGCCTAAATCAAGCCCAGCCTGAAACAAGCCCAGCCTAAATAAAGCCCAGCCTAAATCAAACCCTCGGCATTGACGCTAGACCTATTGAGTCTTTCCATGATTGGCCCGGGGGTTCTTATCAGATCATAACCATACTCCCTGTTCCAGGGGGAGGAAGGAGAGGGAGGTTAGGAGTTAGGAAACTCCCTGTTCCAGGGGGAGGAAGGAGAGGGAGGTTAGGAGTTAGGAAACTCCCTGTTCCAGGGGGAGGAAGGAGAGGGAGGTTAGGAGTTTGGAAAAACTATGTTCTGTATTCGGGCCAGCTAAGCATGAACTCAAACATTCGCTGACAATCAATGGATCTAATAATAAATGATTATATTTATACAGCGTGTGTCACCATCCAGGCTTCTTTCACATCATCTTTTTAAACACATTTAACATTTTCATAGTTGATTATTTTCCGCTGGATCAATGTCTTTGTGTTGAGCGTGATTTTAGCGTGAAGCACCGTAGCCTCACCGTCCATTTGAACTCTTCACCCTCCAGATCATTACAATCCCATTCTTGACCCCGGCTCCTCCATCTCATCTGACCTTGGGGTCCACGGTGTGGATAGAGCAGTGTGTCTCAGGGTCCAGGGTCAGATAGAGCAGTGTGTCTCAGGTACCAGGGTCAGATAGAGCAGTGTGTCTCAGGTACCAGGGTCAGATAGAGCAGTGTGTCTCAGGTACTATGGTCAGATAGAGCAGTGTGTCTCAGGGTCCAGGGTCAGATAGAGCAGTGTGTCTCAGGTACCAGGGTCAGATAGAGCAGTGTGTCTCAGGTACCAGGGTCAGATAGAGCAGTGTGTCTCAGGTACTATGGTCAGATAGAGCAGTGTGTCTCAGGTACTAGGGTCAGATAGAGCAGTGTGTCTCAGGTACTATGGTCAGATAGAGCAGTGTGTCTCAGGTACTATGGTCAGATAGAGCAGTGTGTCTCAGGTACCAGGGTCAGATAGAGCAGCGTGTCTCAGGTACCAGGGTCAGATAGAGCAGCGTGTCTCAGGTACCAGGGTCAGATAGAGCAGTGTGTCTCAGGTACTATGGTCAGATAGAGCAGTGTGTCTCAGGGTCCAGGGTCAGATAGAGCAGCGTGTCTCAGGTACCAGGGTCAGATAGAGCAGCGTGTCTCAGGTACCAGGGTCAGATAGAGCAGTGTGTCTCAGGGTCCAGGGTCAGATAGAGCAGTGTGTCTCAGGGTCCAGGGTCAGATAGAGCAGTGTGTCTCAGGTACCAGGATGTGGATAGAGCAGTGTGTCTCAGGTACCAGGGTCAGATAGAGCAGTGTGTCTCAGGTACCAGGGTCAGATAGAGCAGTGTGTCTCAGGGTCCAGGGTCAGATAGAGCAGTGTGTCTCAGGTACCAGGGTCAGATAGAGCAGTGTGTCTCAGGGTCCAGGGTCAGATAGAGCAGTGTGTCTCAGGTACCAGGGTGCAGATAGAGCAGTGTGTCTCAGGTACCAGGGTCAGATAGAGCAGTGTGTCTCAGGGTCCACGGTGGGGGGATGACTCAACACAGGGCCCTGAACGCTCGGTTCACGCTGGCTCAGTTGGCTCCTCCCAGAGTGCCGTGTGCCTCCTAGCGTCTGAGTGTTGTTGGTTGGGTTGTTCCGTTGACCGTAGCTCTGGCGTTTCCCTGCCTCTACTGTAGGTTCGGGTTTTTAAACGTCTGCTCTACTTGTGCTCGGTGTCTCTAGTCTGGCCGTGCTTCTGAGTCACGCGTCTCCTCCTAAACGCTCCCCTCTCTGCTTCTGAGTCACGCGTCTCCTCCTAAACGCTCCCCTCTCTGCTTCCTCTTCTGAGTCACGCGTCTCCTCCTAAACGCTCCCCTCTCTGCTTCCTCTTCTCGCCCTGCTTCCTTCCCCTGGCAGCGTGTGGTCCAGCTCCTTACCCTACTACCCCTCTGTTCCCCCCGAGCCCCCGTCCATAGCTGGGCTGTTTGGAGGTAGGTACCTCCCTCTGGCATGGGCTGAACCGTAGTGACCATCCCCTCCTTCCCCTAGTGAGAGACACGTCTATGAGGACAGGTCAGGTCAGAGGTCAAGCCCAGCAGAGGTTAGGGGTCGAGTGCAGACATGGTTCCCTTCCTCTAACTCTGAGGGAACCAGGGGAGAGAGCTCCTGGACCAGGAGGTGTGAGCCTGCCTTCAATTTGATCATCGGGTTCGATCACAGCTGATCACGCTCGGCTTTCCAGTAACAACAGGAGCGAAAGAAATGTTCACGTACTGTAGTCTCAGAAAACTGCAAAAGAAATAGTGGAAAGTGTTTTTGGCATGAGTTTGGTCAAAATACCCATTTGGATTATAATACCCCTGTATGTCCCCAGCTATAATATGCAGGGCGGAGATGTACACTACTGATGGGTACGCCACTGACCCGGTATGGGCATCTGTTTGAAATGCTGTAACTACTGAGGGTCACGGCATACCCAGAATGCTTCACACTCCCATCTGGTATGTGCTGCGTGGGTGTGGATGTGCTGTTACTCTCTGGAAGTCTGGACGCGTCTTGACTGAGCGCAGATCCTCACCTGGTTCCAGGGCTGGGGGGCACGGCTCTCCAGGCCCAAAGCTCTCTCAGCAATATGACGTTCGCTCACACGCCCGCTAACGGGTGCATCCAAAAATAAGATGCCACTACAAGTCGTCTGGGCAGCGTGTGTCGTCTTAGCGCACGTTGGTTCTCTCAGTGTTAACGGCCCTCTCCTTCCTGCTCTGTCCCAGGGTTCATAGCGTCTCCTAACCGTCCTCTCCCTCCTGTTCTGTCCCAGGGTTCACAGCGTCGCCCACCTCCCAGACCCCGAGCTCCCGAGGCCTGAACGTCGACTTCGACTCTGTGTTTGGCAATAATGGCAGCACTGTCAACAACATGGACCCTGCTGGTAAGGACCGCACCATCCTCCTCCTCCTCCTCCTCCTCCTCCTCCTCCCATCAATCTCCTCACACGCACTTCCCATCTACGCCACTGGGGGCGCCAGCGCGTCAGCCTCATACACCCTGCCGTCCCATAGAGAACTAGGCTGCAACGCACCTTCTCATTGGTCATTGCTGTTCTTCTGGGCTTGGTGGTTTTTGCAGTGACTTTGCCCTTTGACTATTAGCAGAGCGTTCGTAGTATTGTCACCATGAGGGTTATGAACGCCTCTAGGACACTGGAGAGCGTTCCTGTTTGTGTTTGGGAAGACCTTCCTGAGGTCGTAGGTCACAGGCGTTGTTTTGGATGTCCTGTCTTTATCTGTCATGAGCTGCTTGTGTTGTTGCTGGAACCAGGAAGGTCTGAGTTCTCCTGTTCACCACAACAACGCTGTGTTTTATCCTCAGCTGAACGCTTCTGTCTGGTTTGAGCTTCTAATTTTGACCACTGTTCTTGAATTGGGTTGAATTTGCAGACAATGAAAGTGTGTGTGTGTGTGTGTGTGTGTGTGTGTGTGAGTGTGTGTGAGTGTGTGTGTGTGTGTGTGTGTGTGTGTGTGTGTGTGAGTGTGTGTGAGTGTGTGCGCGTGTGAGTGTGCGCGTGTGAGTGTGCGCGTGTGAGTGTGTGTGTGCGTGTGTGCGTGTGAGAGAGTGTGTGTGTGTGTGAGCGTGTGAGAGTGTTTGTGAGCGTGTGTGTGTGAGTGTGTGTGTGTGTGTGTGTGTGTGTGAGCGAGTGTGTGAGCGAGTGCGAGTGTGTGTGCGTGTGTGCGTGTGTGAGCGTGTGTGAGCGTGTGCGAGCGTGTGTGCGTGTGTGTGTGTGAGCGTGTGTGAGCGTGTGTGAGCGTGTGTGTGTGTGTGTGTGTGTGTGAGCGAGTGTGTGAGCGAGTGCGAGTGTGTGTGCGTGTGTGAGCGTGTGTGAGCGTGTGTGTGTGTGTGTGTGTGTGTGTGTGCTGTGGGTTTTGGGTGCTTTGCTCACTATCTCCCCCCCCCTCTGTTTCTCTCCCTGGTCCTGGTTAAACACGCTTGGCCTCGTCTTTGCATGACACACGCATGACTGGGTGAGTTGACTTCACACACTCACACACTCACACACTTCACACACTCACACACACACACACACACACACACACTCCTCTTGGACCGCCGGCCACTTCACTCTGATGTGTGAGCGCGACTTCCTGCTTCGCCCATGTTAAACATCCTGTTCCTGTCTCGTCTGTGGCGTTGTGTGTGTGTGTGTGTGTGTGTGTGTGTGTGTGTGTGTGTGTGTGTGTGTGTGTGTGTGTGTGTCCTCTGTCTTCACCCTCCTCCTGGCCTGTTGTGTGCCCACCCCTGTCCTGCCCCCTTTCTTTAAGATGTTTTAGGCGGCATCCTCAAACCCACAGTGAGCGCTTCTCCTGGCCAGGGGCTCGGCCTCAACGCCCTGCTGCCCGGCAAGCTGGTGTCTGACGACCTGGACTCTTCGTTGGCCAACCTGGTGGGCAGTATGTATCCGCACCACGCGCCCCAGTACCACCGATCATGTCACGCGCCCCGGTACCACCGGTCACACCACGCGCCCCAGTACCACCGATCATGTCACGCGCCCCAGTACCACCGGTCATGTCACGCGCCCCGGTACCACCGGTCACACCACGCGCCCCAGTACCACCCGTCATGCCACGCGCCCCAGTACCACCCGTCATGCCACGCGCCCCAGTACCACCCGTCATGCCACGCGCCCCAGTACCACCCGTCATGCCACGCGCCCCAGTACCACCGGTCACACCACGCGCCCCAGTACCACCGGTCACACCACGCGCCCCAGTACCACCGATCATGTCACGCGCCCCAGTACCACCGGTCATGTCACGCGCCCCAGTACCACCGGTCACGCCACGCGCCCCCTCCAAACTGTAGTGTTCCCCCCTCGGGGTCCTCTGCCGTTTGTGTGTCACCATCTCAGATTAGGGGTCAACCGATTAACAGATGACTACTGAATTCACCAGCCAAATGACTGAATTCACCAGCCAAACGACTGAATTCACCAGCCAAACGACTGAATTCACCAGCCAAACTACTGAATTCACCAGCCAAACTACTGAATTCACCAGCCAAACTACTGAATTCACCAGCCAAACTACTGAATTCACCAGCCAAACGACTGAATTCACCAGACAAACGACTGAATTCACCAGCCAAACTACTGAATTCACCAGCCAGAATGTTTAAAGTAAATTATTGCTTCGTTGTTTCCTTCTAGATTTGGGAATTGGCAATGGCACTACGAAAAAGTGAGTATCTCACACTCGGCTTGCTTCTGCACTGATTCGAGTGTGCTATTAGTGAGTAACGTTTGTTCCTGGTTTGTTCCTGGTTTGTTCCTGGTTTGTTCCTGGTTTGTTCCTGGTTTGTAGTGATATTCATTGGAGTCAGCCGGGTCAGAAGAAGCTGACCGGTGGGACCAGCTGGCAGCCCAAGACGGCTCCGTCCACCACATGGAACCCTGCTGCCATGGTACGTCCTCACCAGACTGCTCGTGCTCAAGAAAAGGTTGTGTTGTGATCAGGGCTGATGGTATAGTTTGTTTGAACAAGTGTTTTTAGTAAACCTATGCTTTTAAGATTCCAAGTCACTGGGGAAATGGGACCAAAGCACTAACTAGCTGTGTGTTCCTTCTTGTTGAACTGTATGTGTTAACGTTGTTTGTAACGATATTATCACATTTCTGTGTGTGTTGCGTTGTGTAATTGTTCTCCGGGGGCAAACATACAGAAGGGCATGCATGTCCCACAATACGTAAGTCCCAACGGTTGAGTCATTTCCTGCTCTTTGACTTTGACCAAAGTTGGCATGTGTGGTTCGATTAACCGCTCACATTCACCAGCCAGCGAGCTCACTCTGAGGCCTGCGCCAGGAGGCTTGGGTCTCGGCCCACAATGCACTTCTGGTCTGCACAGCGAGCATTGCTAACACGGCATGACAGGCTTCGGCCTGGTCCTAAATTAAGCCCCACCCTCTAACCACCTGGAAGGGTGTGATGGTTCAAGCAATTTGTAAAATGTTCTGTCAACCAAAGATCCAGTGGAGCTGCTAGCATGTGGCTTTTACCCAAGCAGTTCCTGTGAATGTGTGATGTGCTTTGATGCTAGGAGCTACAGGTGGGCATGTTCATTCAGCCCAGCTGTTTAGTTTCCCACTGGTAATAATATATGCTAGCTAGGGTTGCAAATTTCAAGGAATTTCATTAATCGATAACTGTTAACCTTAAACGATAGTCGATTAATTGATAAGAACGTCCCGCGCCGGACTGCACTTTGCTCGCTTCATTTTTGTGTCTTCTTCCGCTGTGTCGTTGAAATTTCCCGGCATCCCAATTATCCTTCACTACATGGCGTGGCCCTCATGTGCAGTCAGACCCTAAATCATGATTACATTTCACTCAACTCCCGTTGATAACATTCGTTCCCCCCAAATAAGTTATGTTCCATTAACAAGCAATTAATCGAGTAACCAAATCTTATTAGAGTAAATTCTTAATCGGCAATTAATCGATAGTCGATTAACTATTAACATCCCTAATGCTAACGCTTTCTGGGCTTATGGATGCTTGAAGGCGCATACCACCGCCATGTTAATCACACAAGGTGTCATGAATGGGCGTGGCTTAATAAACCAGCTTCATGAACGCTGACTGTATACCTATTTAGCACCGCCAGTTGGCTAGGCATTATATCTAGATAACTGTGGCAAGAATGCACAGTTAGTCACCATCACGTCATGCAGGTAACTGGTCACTGATGTGGGCAGGGTTTCAGCTGAGGGCGCTGGGGTCGTGTGGCGTGACGCGTGCCAAACTGCTGAATTTGCCTTCATGTAAAGTAGCCTCATTGGATATTAGTGGGCGGAGTTTCCATGGGCCGGTCTGTCGGACACGTGCGTGCGTTGCTCGGGGTTCGTTCCCCGTTGGGAATACCTAATAAAAGATTTCCTTCCCCTGAAAACGCCAGTAATGTTGAAACAAATGTGGGTCTGTTTCCACTGCAGGGTGCGTTTAAAGAGCCTAGCAGCTCTGGTATAAAGAGCTCTCTCTACTGCACCAGCGCTCTGCACCTGCCATCAACAGCCTTCTACTCACACACTCTCTCCCTGCCTCTCTCGCGTGCTCACTCACTCTCTCTCTGCTAAGGATGAAGTAGGTGTGTGTGTGTGTGTGTGTAAGAAGCGTGTCTCAGATGTGGTCTATAAGCAGTACCTCTCCAGTGTGAAAGCAGCGTGCGGCGAGTGTGGCGTGTGAATGATGAACCAGTGACGCTGGAGGGATGAACAAAGAGCTCTTTGTCCAGGCGGTTGGTTCCTGGAAGAGAGGCTCCTTCGGCAGCCAAGGACTCGCTCTGCGTCTGCACCTGCATGGAGCTTCAGTTTGCACCTGTCGCTCAAGAGAAACGCCAGTCTGTCTCATAGACTTCATGAGAAAAAACGGCGTAGGGATACGCATGCATAAACTAGTACTCGCAATCGTGTGATTATCCAAATTCAGAACTCAAGTTCACACTCCCCCTTATAGCAGTTATGTAACTGTCATAGCGAGTGTAACTGTCATAGCGAGTGTAACTGTCATAGCGAGTGTCTACAGTGTCTGACTGTTTCAAATGGGACACAACTCATCAATAAAGTACTGCTGTCCTGTTCTATACATCCCCATAACAAGGTGTGTGTGTGTGTGTGTGTGTGTGTGTGTGTGTGTGTGTGTGTGTGTGTGTGTGTGTGTGTGTGTGACAGATATATCCCTCTTGTGACTGATCATCTTTGCTTGTCATCTCAGGCACCATCTGTCATGGCGTTCCCGGCGACCACACCAACGGGCCTGGTGGCGTATGGGATGGTAAGTCACGTGGGGAGGGTCTCACTCTCAAGCAGCTCTGCTCATACAGATTCTGCAAACGTGAGTGAAAAAGATTCTGGAGCAATATTGTGTGTGTGTGAAAAGAACGGCGTGGGAGAAGCGAGCTCATTGGGAACAGCATCATCTCTGGTAAGTATGGGATTGTGGGAGTGTTGGAATTCATGGCGTATGACCTCATTATTCATGTTATGACCTCATTCTTCATGTTAAAGCCTGCGGTGTACTTGCTGTCTCACAGCCCGTAGGCAAGCACACATTTTGCGGCGTTGATTTCTGAGGACCTGCAGCCAATCACAGCCAACGCTCCACAGGAAGGAAGGAGACGCAGCATAGTGGCCATCTTTTGTACGTGCAGTTAAAAGCAGGTCTACAGGTAGCAGGTCTACAGGTAGCAGGTCTACAGGTAGCAGGTCTACAGCAGGTCTACAGGTAGCAGGTCTACAGCAGGTCTACAGCAGGTAGCAGGTCTACAGGTAGCAGGTCTACAGCAGGTCTACAGCAGGTAGCAGGTCTACAGGTAGCAGGTCTACAGCAGGTAGCAGGTGTACAGCAGGTAGCAGGTCTACAGGTAGCAGGTCTACAGGTAGCAGGTCTACAGCAGGTAGCAGGTCTACAGGTAGCAGGTCTACAGCAGGTCTACAGGTAGCAGGTCTACAGGTAGCAGGTCTACAGGTAGCAGGTCTACAGCAGGTAGCAGGTCTACAGCAGGTAGCAGGTCTACAGGTAGCAGGTCTACAGTAGGTCTACAGCAGGTAGCAGGTCTACAGCAGGTAGCAGGTGTACAGCAGGTAGCAGGTGTACAGCAGGTAGCAGGTCTACAGGTAGCAGGTCTACAGCAGGTAGCAGGTCTACAGCAGGCTTCAGTGTCTGGATGTGTGTCTGGCCCAGCATTCTACCATAGTACTTCGACTGGAATGACTTCCTGTGATTTTGTGAAGAATGTGGTGAATGGTGCTGAATATCCCGGGACGCCCTGCTGTACTCTGCATCCAGAACTTCTGCTTTTATAGTTATTTTTGGGCTCACTATGAGTCCTGGAATGGACAGCGGTATGCCAGTGGTGTAGTTACTGTAGGTGGTAGGACACAGGAGAGCCCCCTGGTGGCTGGATGATAACCTCACCTCATCCACCTGATGCTGGCCACTCTAGGTGTTATGTAACGGATGTGTTCGTATTACTCAGTTCACTGGAGACGCGTGGAATTAATATGCAGGCTGCAGTCACCTCCCTTTCAAAGCGTATCTGAGAATGACTCACTTGATGACACACGGAAATGATTTGTTCCGTTCCGGAATTGTTTGGGAAATATAATTCCAGGAAGTAAATTCTTCAGTTCTGGATGTTATTACCTGTCTTTACACCGACACCGAGGAACCAAACTCCTATAGCCAATCCAGGGGAACCAAACTCCTCTAGCCAATCCAGGGGGAACGGAGTGTGAGGGACATGGATGATGACTCACCAGGCCAACGGTTACCATGTACACACACTGTACGCCTGGCTCGATTCCAATCTAACCTCCACTACCGCTCTCAAAACAGAGCTATATTTAGACTATAGTTAACCAGTAACCCGAGTCAAATCAAGAAGGTATAATAATGATTTGTTCGGTTCAAATTTCAAATGACTTCCTCTCCCTGTGAAAACAGACAAAGCAGGTCAAATGTTCCATTACATTTTCCCACAGAGGCCTGCTGGTTGGTGACTGACGATCCAACCAAACATACAACAGCACTAAAATGCTGGTAGAATGTTTTTATTTCTAGTTCTCAACTCATTCTGTTCTGTTGTTGCTTTGTGTCCCTTCAGCCTCCGCAGATGGGCTCCATGGCGATGATGACCCAGCCTACCATGATGTACACACAGCCGGTCATGAGGCCAGCTAACCCCTTTGGCTCCGCCCCCGGAGCACAGGTACGTCCCTTACCTCACTTCCTGGCCAAGTTGACCAATGACTAGCAGTGGAGCGCCGTCCAAGTCAGTCGGATCATTTAATAACTTCAGCTGAACTCCTTGAGGTGAAGTTTTTTTTCTTTTTCTTAGGATCTTATGTACTGTTCTGTCTCATCACTCATTATTCATAAAGGTGCTATTGGAATACACCCTGTATTTCATATAGCACTGTGAAATTGCATTACATGTCACATGACCCATGGAATTCTGTTCCAAATGGTACTAAGAACTCTCACTGTGGAGCTTCTATTCAGAACTGATTTCAGATCTGATCCCAGGATGATGGCTGCTGGCATGTTAACACTGTAGGAGTGAGGAACCAAGCGTTCCTCTTCCTCCCTCCACTTTTACTGAGGGCTGTCCCTCCTGTCTGTCCCCCGGTTCGTCCTCTCTGAACTAGACCTCCGCTGCCTCTAGTCCCTCCAGTCTCTGTCCCCTCACCGCTCCAGGGACGGACCCCTTTGCACAACTCTCTCTCAAGGATTTCTTGTAGAACATCTTTAGGTACAGCATGTCCTGTGTGTGTGTGTTTGCATCTCTAGAGTGTGTGTGTGCACGCGCTGCATGCTCACTGGCTAGCTGGCTGGTCGTCACAAACGTGCGCTTCAGACATCCCATAATAGCTCCATTCTTCGTGTCACTTTTCACCCCCTCCTAATCTCTCCCAATCTCTCCTTGTCTGTCTGCACAGAGGACTTTACAAGATTACTGGTAGACATTTGGGCTTTTACACAAAAACAAACCACCTCCATTTGAATAGTTAAGTTGCACAACCACCTCAATAAGCATCCATTCAGAATGTGTTCTGAAATAGACAGTCTGCCTCCAGCTATTAGAAATTAGATTGGATTGAGGATGCTTAAAATGCTTTAGTACTGCATGTTAAAATGGAGTCTTAGTGTACTCTAGGACAAAAAGCCCACAATATTGTAGGAGTTTTTGAGTGTGCTTCAGTGTGCCTTGATCAAGCTTATCAGCTTTGCCGTCTCATTAAGTTTGCTGTTTGCTGTCTTCGTTTCCATAACTTGCATCACATCACGATAAGTTGAATGTGAAAGAAGTTAAGAGTTACGCCAAAGAAAGGGTGTCTTCCACGTTGGGTAAAGTATCGATCTAATATCTGTATGCATTCCCTTATATAACCAACACAGACTCATCCTTCTCTTCTGTGACCCTCCACAGATGCAGTTCATGTGATCCTGAGGGGACCCTGGAAGACGAGCCACAAGACGGCGAAATATTCACCTTCAAGCAAAACTCCTTTGCAGTTTAATTCCCTCTGAGAATATTGGCCCAAATAAGGACTCGTCTGGGAAACTGTGACGACCATGTCTGATGACATCACAATGAACATGACATCACAATGAACATGACACCACAATGAACATGGTGCCTGTTTCAACCATGTCTGACGACATCACAATGAACATGACATCACAATGAACATGACATCACAATGAACATGGTGCCTGTTTCAACCCTGTCTGACGACATCACAATGAACATGGTGCTGGTTTCCTAATATGTCTAAGGAGGTAACGGCATGTTGCCCCCCCCCCCCCCCACCCCTCTTCAAGGATCTCTCATCCAATCTGTTATCTACAAACAGAAACATCAGCACTGAAAGGGAGCTATTTTGACTTTGCCGTTATGTATCAGAATATAGCAGGTTGACACACAAACAGGATGTTCTCACTGGGTGAGGATTTGGGCGCAAGGGTGGGATAACTGCTTGAGCTGATCATCAGTCATGATTATCTACTTTAACCATCGCAGATTAGACATGCTAACCTGTTTGTACCATGATTTATTTTTGAATGTATTATGTTTGCAGTAGACATTCCTTGTGTATTGTTTGTATTTATTACCCACTGAGGATCTGAGTTGGGGTGGGCGGTCACTGAACTCTTCCTTGTGGGAGGTATTCAGGTTTATATATGGGTATGACTGATTGTATAATTGGATTTTGAGTGACTGAGTTAAAAAAAAAAGTTAATATAAAGAAAAAGATTAGACCTTTTAACTGACTGATGGGGCTCTGAAGTGGCGTTGTTGACGTCTGGTATAGTTCTATATGGCAAAAAGAAGCTCCTAACCCTCCTTTTTGTGAGGTTGATACGGGCATATACAGGAGAAAACAATTAATCCACACCGTCAATTCTGTGAGTTAGAGTTGGTTTGGCAAGGGAACATTTTGGTAAACTCAAAGCACTACATTTGTGATTTGTCGGCGTTGAATTGGGAAAGTTGTGCATTTCTGCTTTACGCTTGGCATGCCACTGATTATACACTGACCCTTCTCACAGCTGCCTTCCAACCTGAACGTGCGCTCTCCTTCCTGCGGCGGCCATCTTGACATGCTGTGTAGACCAACACTGGGGCGTTTTCAACAGGGTTGTTGGTCAGCGATCCGGTTGACGAGGCTTGGCCGGGTCCTGGAGCAGGCGGTCAATGAAAGGAATTGGGTGGCGTCAGTTCCGTCTTGGTAAATTGGCTGTAGGTGTCCGGTTGAGCAGGAGAACGGGGCACTGTTGATCGGTGCTGTGTGTATATAAACACATCCTGCCCATCGAGGGTGGGCTGCTGGGTTAGTATGAGAGATGGACTGAGCTTCTGCTGGGTTAGTATGAGAGATGGTCTGAGCAGGAAGGATTCTTCTGCTGGGTTAGGATGAGAGATGGTCTGAGTATGAAGGATTCTTCTGCTGGGTTAGGATGAGAGATGGTCTGAGCATGAAGGATTCTTCTGCTGGGTTAGGATGAGAGATGGTCTGAGCATGAAGGATTCTTCTGCTGGGTTAGGATGAGATGGTCTGAGCATGAAGGAGGTTCTTCTGCTGGGTTAGGATGAGAGATGGTCTGAGCTTCTGCTGGGTTAGGATGAGAGATGGTCTGAGCTTCTGCTGGGTTAGGATGAGAGAGGGTCTGAGCTTCTGCTGGGTTAGGATGAGAGATGGTCTGAGCATGAAGGATTCTTCTGCTGGGTTAGGATGAGAGATGGTCTGAGCATGAAGGATTCTTCTGCTGGGTTAGGATGAGAGATGGTCTGAGCATGAAGGATTCTTCTGCTGGGTTAGGATGAGATGGTCTGAGCTTCTGCTGGGTTAGGATGAGATGGTCTGAGCTTCTGCTGGGTTAGGATGAGAGGGTCTGAGCATGAAGGATTCTTCTGCTGGGTTAGGATGAGAGATGGTCTGAGCATGAAGGATTCTTCTGCTGGGTTAGGATGAGAGATGGTCTGAGCATGAAGGATTCTTCTGCTGGGTTAGGATGAGAGATGGTCTGAGCATGAAGGATTCTTCTGCTGGGTTAGGATGAGAGATGGTCTGAGCATGAAGGATTCTTCTGCTGGGTTAGTATGAGAGATGGTCTGAGCATGAAGGATTCTTCTGCTGGGTTAGGATGAGAGATGGTCTGAGCATGAAGGGTTTCTTCTCATTAATTGAGCATATTTGCGGCATTGTCCTTGCAGATTATATTTTTGTTTATATATTTAAATATATAAAAAGAAATGTATGCAGACTTTGGTTGATTTTCCAATAAAGTGTAGCTTCCACAATCTTTGTCTTGAATGACTTTTTAGGAAATGATGGGGCTCCTGAAACAGCTGAGGAACACGGGTTTGCTGCTTCCCAGAGATGCAGGAAGATCAGTCACTGCTATTAAGACTCTCTAGTCATATACAATCTGCTATTAAGACTCTCTAGTCAAATACAATCTGCTATTAAGACTCTCTAGTCATATACAATCTGCTATTAAGACTCTCTAGTCATATACAATCTGCTATTAAGACTCTCTAGTCAAATACAATCTGCTATTAAGACTCTCTAGTCATATACAATCTGCTATTAAGACTCTAGTCAAATACAATCTGCTATTAAGAATCTCTAGTCATATACAATCTAATATTAAGACTCTAGTCAAAAACAATCTTCTATTAAGACTCTAGTCATATACAATCTAATATTAAGACTCTCTAGTCATATACAATATAATATTAAGACTCTCTAGTCATAAACAATCTGCTATTAAGACTCTCTAGTCATATACAATCTAATATTAAGACTCTCTAGTCATGTACAATCTGCTATTAAGACTCTCTAGTCATATACAATCTTCTATTAATTCTCTCTAGTCATATACAATCTCCCCTCAGTGCCACATCTAGACTCATGTCATTTGAAGAGGTGTGTGTGGTATATAGATACTTATAAATACCTATTCCTATCGAACAGTTACTTTGAAAATCAAACATTGCCCGGTCAGTCGCCAACTCAATGTGAATACACAACAAAACATTCAACAAACTGGAAATGCTTGCTTCACAAATTCATTTTATTGTGCATGTATAGTAATGTAGTGTTTCCTGGTGGGTGTTAGGGTGCGTTAACGCTACTTGAATCTGTTGTGGATGATGTGTGCTGTGAGGGGCCAGGGCTCCGGGGCCTGGGACGCGTGGTACCGCCCTGGGGGGGAGGGGCCTCGGCAGCCCTGCACAGACCGGTCCTCAGGCGGGGGGGGGCGCGGGGGGACGGCCCGGCCAACCACACACAGCAGCTTCTGCTCCAGAGGCCCCAGGTGCACGGGCCCCTCCTGCCCGGGGGGAAACCGCACAGGGAGGCGCTCACAAACCACGCTTCCTGTTTGGCTGGAGGTCTGCCGTCGCGAACAAGGAGCGAGACTGTTGGTCCCTGGGTAGTCTCTGACACTTCCTCTTGGAGTGGCTGCAATAGGAGCAACACTCCCTCCTCCTCCTCCTCCTCCTCCTTCTCCTCCCCCTCCTCCTCCTCCTCTCCTCCTCCTCCCCCTCCTCCTCCTCTGTCTCCCTCAGGACTAATCAAAGCTTCTCTGTCAGGTGGAATCTCCTTGCTTTTCGCTGTCACAATGATCACTGCGTGACTTAAATGACATGCTACAATTTGAATGTTCATTAATACCATCTCTGCTCTTCTGGGTAAACATGCTTAAACGCCTGCAGCAGGAGGGAGTGCAAGGGGAAGTTACAAGAAATATGATTAAATAAAGTCCTACTATGACTACAGTATGTGGACTCTAGATCAAATGGTGAACAACGATGAGAGTTCAATCTTGGATACGTCTGTCTTCTGTGCTGGTCCATCCTTGTTGATCCCTCTTAGACAGGCTGTCTGACCAGGGCCAGAGAGGGGGTCTGACCTGCAGCTGGGTCTGACTGACCAGGGCCAGAGAGGGGGTCTCACCTGCAGCTGGGTCTGACTGACCAGGGCCAGAGAGGGGGTCTCACCTGCAGCTGGGTCTGACTGACCAGGGCCAGAGAGGGGGTCTCACCTGCAGCTGGGTCTGACTGACCAGGGCCAGAGAGGGCGTCTCACCTGCAGCTGGGTCTGACCAGGGCCAGAGAGGGGGTCTCACCTGCAGCTGGGTCTGTCTGACCAGGGCCAGAGAGGGCGTCTCACCTGCAGCTGGGTCTGTCTGACCAGGGCCAGAGAGGGTCTCACCTGCAGCTGGGTGGGTCTGACCAGGGCCAGAGAGGGGGTCTCACCTGCAGCTGGGTCTGTCTGACCAGGGCCAGAGAGGGGGTCTCACCTGCAGCTGGGTCTGTCTGACCAGGGCCAGAGAGGGGGTCTCACCTGCAGCTGGGTCTGTCTGACCAGGTCCAGAGAGGGGGTCTCACCTGCAGCTGGGTCTGTCTGACCAGGGCCAGAGAGGGTCTCACCTGCAGCTGGGTCTGACCAGGACCAGAGAGGGGGTCTCACCTGCAGCTGGGTCTAACCAGGGCCAGAGAGGGTCTCACCTGCAGCTGGGTCTGACCAGGGCCAGAGAGGGAGTCTCACCTGCAGCTGGGTCTGACTGACCAGGGCCAGAGAGGGGGTCTCACCTGCAGCTGGGTCTGGCTGACCAGGGCCAGAGAGGGCCTCACCTGCAGCTGGGTCTGACTGACCAGGGCCAGAGAGGGGGTCTCACCTGCAGCTGGGTCTGGCTGACCAGGGCCAGAGAGGGCCTCACCTGCAGCTGGGTCTGTCTGACCAGGGCCAGAGAGGGGGTCTGGCTGACCAGGGCCAGAGAGGGCCTCACCTGCAGCTGGGTCTGTCTGACCAGGGCCAGAGAGGGTCTCACCTGCAGCTGGGTCTGTCTGCCATACAGAAGCAGGCTCAGGTCCCCAGGGAGGGCGTCTGTTGGCTGGTGGCCTGCCGGGCTGCAGCTGCCGTCCGATTCATCCCTCTCCAGAGCTCCGCCCCTCCCGGCGGCCCCCGAAACCTCCGTCCCTGGAGGGAACCACAGGCATGGGGCGGGGGGGGGGGGGGCATGATAAGGGCACATCAGTGGGGAATCCTAGAAAGTGGGGAAAACGAGGCCTACCAGAAAATGTGACGGTTGTTGTTGTGTTTTTCTTTTCTTTTATCAGGGATTGAAGCTAAAAGACATGTCTGTCTGGGGCCCCAGGGGTCTGGGGGCCATGTTACTAATGATCCTGAGGGAACACGTGACCCCCTCCCCCCCCCCCCCCCCCCGTGCTCAGAAGCACTTGTTCTCACCCCACCACTGCTAACCAAATGAACAGCGTTTAGCAATGGAGCCAGTCTACACCCTAGTGTTGAATTCAGATGCTCTGCCCCTGTGGACTCCTTCACTCCCCCTTGTGGAATAAGGAGAATCATTCAGGTGCTCAACAACGGCCGTCTCATTCAGGGATACAGAAAAGGTTTTGAATCCTGCTTATTACCTTCCATTTCTAACTGCTGTGGCTGTTAAGACTTCACACATGTTCTGTGTGAATGTAATGCAGCTGGTGACTGGAGATTCAGGGCTTCACAACTCAAGAGGAACTGACCCACTCTGACGCACCTGTAGCTGGGCAGCTGAAAGCCTCGCTCTCCTGGTCAGTCCACTCACAAGGTCCCAGTCCAGCTATCTGAGTCAGGAAGACACCTCTGTAAAGAAAAGAGCAAAGGTAAGGAGAGAGAGAGAAAAGAGAGAGAGAGAGAGAAGAGAGAGAGATGAATCGGGGCCTTGAAGGTCAGTATTGAGTAGTACAGCTTCTCAACCCCCCTGTTATGGAGATGAGGTGAGATCATGTGACAGCTTCTCAACCCCCCTGTTATGGAGATGAGGTGAGATCATGTGACACCTGGAGATCTGCAGGTTCTCCAGGCGGTGATCAAACAGCTGAGTCATGTAATCCAGGTTCTCCTCCTCCAGAACCTGGACAGCCATCGTAGTGATGGACACCTCCCTCTTGTAAATGTCCAGCTGGAACACACAGAGGTAGACCAGCAGGGGTTAGATATGCATGTGTGTTTGATGTGAGTGAGTGAGTGAGTGAGTGAGTGAGTGAGTGAGTGAGTGAGTGAGTGAGTGAGTGAGTGAGTGGGTGAGTGAGTGAGTGAGTGAGTGAGTGAGCGAGCGAGCGAGCGAGCGAGTGAGTGAGTGAGTGAGCGAGCGAGCAAGTGAATGAATGAATGAATGAATGAATGAATGGAAGAAATAAATAAATAAAGAAACTGGAGTCCTTGGTTCCTGTGAGTCATTTCAGCAGGATGGTGTCTGAACAACCTCATCAAAAGAATCGAGCTGTTTTTAGCTCATGTGTTCATGTGTGTTTTGTTTTCTATTCTCTTATTCATGTTTTTTGTTGGAATTATTTTGGTTTCATAGCCGTTTATTTGATGTCTCTGTTGTTGTATTGTGTTGTTTGTGTTGACAGAGAAAGAGACTTAGGTTGAGTGTTTGAATATTTGTGTTTATGTACTTGATCTTAATGTATCTGCTGCTGTAGTGATTCTATTTCCCTTAGGGGGTTTATAAAGTCAACGCTCTCCCTCTCCCTCTCTCTCTCTCTCCCTCTCTCTCTCTCTCCCTCTCTCTCTCTCCCTCTCTCTCTCTCCCTCTCTCTCTCTCTCTCTCTCTCTCTCTCTCTCTCTCTTAACACATTAAACCCTGTATGAATAAAGGATACATGAAAATAATAATATGTATGAATTCTTCTGGTTCATGGCGCCACCTGTTGGGACGATCGTTTCAATACACTTCCTCTTTCTGTTGACAAGTCACTGATCTGAAGAGATTAGTGACACATCTAAGCAACATCATTTCACCTATCCAGTCACGTTAGAGATCCCCTCAAGGCAGGGTTGGAAGGAGGCATTTCTAGAGTATTAAAACACATCTTATATCTCTCCATCTCTTGAGTATTGAAATAGGCTTCTATCTCTGAATGATCTTGTTCCATACCTCTCTCTTTAGCCACTCGTTCTCTCTGTTCTCCTGTCTGCTGTGCTTGTCAAGGTGTTTGATGGCCCTCTACACACAGAAACACTGATGTCAAACTAGAGCGCCGGTGCATGACTGAGACGGTGTGGTCGTGATGCGATGGACACGGCGCCTCTCCTGCCTGTTTAGCCAGATGCTTCTTCTCATCGATCAGATGCGCCGTCTTCTTATCTATCTCATTGAACGCCACCTCCAGAGCTCGTTTGTCTTTGTCTGGGAGTAAAAGAAAGGACCGAAAAACCAATCATTGGACTAGAAGCCCTTATTGATCCAAATGTGTGACTTGATTTCACATAATATGTGTCAGTATTATTGAGTCATACCCTAGACTGCTCTAGATTTATAAGCTGTCATTCTTACTAGTTATGGATGAGGACTACAGATCAGTCTGCTCCTCTAAATCTTGGTTTCATGTGTGGATAGACTTTGGGCAGTACCAACTTGCAATCCCCCAGCCCAGATATTTGTTCAGCCTCTGCTCCTGAAATCCTCCAGCCTACCTGCCATCTCCTGGAAGCCCCTCTGCATGTCATCCAGATGAGCTTCCACATGCTGGATCTGGCGCTGGTGCTCTTGGCTCCCCACGTTCTTGTACTCCAACCAGATGTGCTTCTCAGCCTGCAAGACCAGCACCTGCTCCTCTAGACGCCTCAGTTCGCTGTGTAGCTCTCTCACACACAGACACACACACACAAATACACACACAACATATACATATATAACAGACATCAACCTTATTCGTTTTGTGTTACTTCTGTCTATGAGAGACTACTGTGTGAAACTGAGGTCTCAGGGTTACATATTTATTTATTTATTTATCATAATTTGGTCCATCCTTCACACGCATCTACTGTTGCTAGTTTACACATGAGGCCTAACGACAGGCAGAAACGCTGCTGCTGCCAATATCAACAGCTCTCTTTTACCTGCTAGGTCTGTTTCCTGGCGGCGAGCCACGTCCAGATTCTGACGCAGAGCGAGCTCCACCTGCTCCTTGTTGACCTCCTCCCTCTGCTTCAGCTTCCTCTCCTGCTCCTTGGCCTGCTGCCTCAACACCCTCATATGGCCCAGCTGCTCCTCCTTCAGCTGATCCCTCTGGGGAGGGGACACACACACTCCTGCTCATTCACCATCATCACCATCACAATGTTCATGAATAATAGTCTGGTGTAAATCAGATGGCGGGTATTTAGTTATCCTCTAGTGCCAGCAGAGAGAAACATGAGCACGCAGAGAAGCCTCTTCCAGCACGAGGGTCTAGCAAGAGATAAATCACTCTGCTCGCCTGTTTTATACTGGCTGAGACTAACCAACTCGGTGTATCTCTGTTTCTTTTCCTCCAGTTGAATGACTTCTTCCTGGAAATCTTGTATTTCCTTTTTCTTTACTTCAAGCCTTAAAAACAAAAAGCCTCTGGATATAACACATGGTCTGACTCAAGAATGTGGGGTTGGGGTGAAGACACAAGCATGTAAACGTGAGTGTATACGACAGATAGCAGGCCTAGTTAGCTGGATAGCACAGTGCACAGTGCACAACCCAGTATGAGCTAGCTAGTAAGTTGCCTCGCTGACCTGATTTTATTTGACCAAGTAATATTATCTAGCAGGTAATATGATATCTGCCAAAAGTTTTAACGTTGTTATTTGCTGATTTAGGTATATTACTTACTGGAAATGTATATATGCCTCAGCCAATGTAGTTTTGTCTTCAGCTGACTTCTTCCCCATGATTAATGACTAGTAGCTAAACTTTACTGGGTGGGTTGGGGCTGTTTGTGGGATAATCTCCATGGGAACACCATCCTCATGTCAGCTGACTCAGCATGCCCTCTAGAGGAAGTAGCGTAAACTGCAACGTGAACAGCGCACGCTACGCACGCTTCTGATTTACATTACGCGATGTTGTGTAGCTGCGTGATTTTTTTCCCCAACCAACTTCTGCCATAACCACGCCCCCGCGAGTTTTCATAGGGTTAGGGTTAGGGGTTAGGGGTTAGGGTTACGGTTAGGGTTAGGGTTACGGTTAGGGGTTAGGGTTAGGGTTAGGGTTAGGGTTACGGTTAGGGGTTAGGGTTAGGGGTTAGGGTTAGGGTTAGGGTTAGGGTTAGGGGTTAGGGTTAGGGGTTAGGGTTAGGGTTATCCAATGAAAACTCGCGGGGGCGTGGTTATGGCAGAAGTTGGTTGGGGGAAAAAATGACGCCTGCAACGTGAACAGTGCACTACGCTACGCACGCTTCTGATAGATATTACGCGTGTAACAGTGTAGCTACTAACGTTTTCATCCTAATAAATAGTGGTCACACACACACACACACACACACACACACACACACACACACACACACACACACTCTAGTAATATGATATACGCACCGCGCCACCCGTGTAGCGGCCGTTCGCGGTACTGCACCCTCAACCCTGCGCGAGAGCATTAGAACCCTGAGCGCGCGCCCCGTGGAACGCGTAACTACGTGATGATGCTAAGCTAACTAACGAACTTTCTGGATTTACCTCAGAATAACGAACCTTTCCCAGCCCCCTCAGGTAACCTCCACACGGAGAGCACGACTCGAAACCACACGTCCGAGTGTGTCGGTAGGGTTTCCTCTCATCCAAATGAATGAGAGAATAAGCGTGAATAAATGTTAGTACGTTGGTGACCCTGATTTGGCGTAGACGTAACGCTAGCTCGCTAGCAGTGTAGGCTAGTTAGCTAGCTAGCATGCTAGCCGTGGCTTTACGTTGATGTTAAATGCAATACGGCTAAATTCAAACTAGCCACCTGGCTAGCGATTTGGATGCGAGTGTTGCTGTTGCCCTCGGGATTGCCTTTATTAGCTAGCTGGCTACATAAGCCCAAACGATACCCAGTTAGCTAGCTAACCTTAACCATATTCACAGCCTTCCTTTGTTGATCAGCTAGCTACTGAAGCTGTTTAACATGTACAGACTAGTTGCACCTGCTCGGAGGAAATGAGGTTGTATAAAAGCCCAAGCTAATGAGGAATGATCTGGGAAGAGGCTGTGAGACTGAGCCCTGTGCCAGACCAGATGTGCTATGCATGGTTTATATAATACTTGTATCAGGTACCAAGTGGGTTGCAATTGGCTAATGAGTGGCTACACGTGTTCATTGCTGCAGCACATGATGTGTTACCTGTGAACCTGGGTCCATGTAACAACCCCATCATCAAACCATGTAGTTAGGCCACCCCTGTTCTCTCACATCTAACAATTTAAGACACATGTTGTCATCAAGTGTGTAATGTACCATGCTTGTTTTATGTGTATTGTGTTCATGTACCATGCTTGTTTTATGTGTATTGTGTTAATGTACCATGCTTGTTTTATGTGTATTGTGTTAATGTACCATGCTTGTTTTGTGTGTATTGTGTTAATGTACCATGCTTGTTTTGTGTGTATTGTGTTAATGTACCATGCTTGTTTTCTGTGTATTGTGTTAATGTACCATGCTTGTTTTGTGTGTATTGTGTTCAGACCCAGAGTGAGTTGAGCTGCAGGTGGCAGTGGGAGCCCAGGCAGAGACCCCCCCAGTGGCTGAAGGAGATCAACCACCAGTCACCCGTAACATGTCTTCACCACTGTACTACAACCAAGACAGTGTGACCCGCTTCAAGAAGAGAAAAGCCCGCTTCAGCTTCAGCGAGGTCCACATCCTCCTGGATGAAGTGAGAAAGCACCGCCATATTGTTGTTGGTATGTAACTAGCTCTGGCCTTGCCGATGTAAATTCTAACCTAATGACAATGTAAGTCTTTGATGTTAATGCACTACGCCATATATTAACCCATTTGATTGGGCATGCACACCTGCATGGCCACCTGAACCCCTGTCATGGCGTTCCTACCAGTCATGTGTTTTTGTGACCCCCCTCAGGCAAGTTTAACCGCGGCGTGCCTACAGACACGAAGAAGCGCACGTGGGCGGAGATCACAGCCCGCGTGAACGAGATCGGGGACTGCCAGCGCGAGGTCATCGAGATCATCAAGAAGTGGTCCGACCTCAAGTGCGACACCAAGCGCAAGGTGGCCGCCATGCGGTCGGGGCTGGGCAGCCACAAGAGCGTGAACTCGCGCGTGTCCCGTGACCTCACCCCCACGGAGAGCATCGTGCACCAGATCCTGGAGATGGACGTGAAGCGTGACCTGGGCGAGCTGACCTACGACCCCCACAGGCTGCTAGGGGACGACGACGAGGGGCTGGAGGAGGAAGAGGAGGATGACGACATGGTTGGAATACACAGGTCCCCCGACGGAGGAATGGACATGGCCTCGATGCCTCCGCCCCCCCATCCCATGGCGATGCCAGGCTCGGTCCCTGGGTCGATGCCTCCGCTCCCCTCGCACAACACAGACCCGTCACTGCCCAACTACAGCAGCTCGACGCGTGAGTACACTGGACCCGAACCTACACCTACACCTGACGAAGACCCACACGGGTCGAAACATCGTCACCTTTTACCTAATAAATAGCCCTGTGGAGTAGCTGTGTGCGGACCTCAACCTTACTCTTCATTTTGTCCTGCACCAGCATGGTGGATGTGCTTGGCATACATTTTATTGTATTTCATACACTGGACCGGAAGACACAACTTGAACTCGTCTCACTTGAAAAGTATGTTCATTCATATGTTAATTGATTTTCTTTGTTTCAGGCGAGTCGTCACAGCCCTCATTTGAAATGCAGTACGAGATACCTCCGCTGGAAGGTAAGGGCACCTGATATTACAAAAGAGTTGCATGTCTTGCTATGTGTGTCTTGCATGCAAGTTTTGATATTTGTGACAAGTGTTACATTCCAAACACAAATAAACACGTAGGTACCGCCTTTTTGTTGTTGTTGCTTTAGACACTGAAGGAGGGCCCTTTGGGGACTCTGATGACGACCACGGCGATGACCTGCTCCCTTCTGCTAACCAGTCGTCCAGCCTCTCTGAGGAGCGCCAGGGGAACGGCGGCGTCCAGAAGGCTTCCACCAGCAGCGCCCAGCCCTCCCCCGCCTCCTCGTCTGCGCCTCCTCCTCCTCCCCCCCCTGCGTCGGGACAGCCCCCTCAGAGCGCGCGGGACAGCATGGTCCAGAGCGCCTCTCAGAGCGTTCAGGAGCAGCACGCCACCAACGTGCTGCTGGAGACGGTGTCTCGCTCCCTGGAGCTGCTCTCCGAGTCGGTGCAGCAGCTGGCGGAGACGCAGCAGGAGTTTGTTCGCGACTCGCTGCAGCTCCAGAGAGAGACAGTGCAGGTGCTCCGAGATTTCACCAGCGGAGCCCTGGCTCTCATGCACGACAAAATAAACGGACGCCCGGCGCTATAGTGACAAGTCACCTGACGCTTCCTGTAGGCCTAGTCTGGCCAATCGTCATCTTCCAAAGACTTCTCTGCCTGCAGGAGGCGGGACTTGTTTATTAATGTACACTGGGAACCTGGTTGGTCCTTCCTTGGCCAAGTCGTTCAGTCCAGGGTTGACCTGCCATAGGAATGGTGTTCTGAGATAAGGCTACTGTACTTTCAGATTTCATTACTGTACCTGATCAGTCATGAAGAACTGAAGCAATAAGCCCTCTACAGCAAAATGAACAATTATTAAAACATGAATTGTTTTGCTTGGAAGAACCTAGCTAATACTTTTCCTCATATTTTAGATGAAAATTGTTAAAATGGAGTGGTGTCAAACCTACTTCTGATGTGATGTAATGATCTCATGTTTTTTAATGTTACCTGACATGGAGCAAGACCTAAAAATGAAGGTGTGCTTAGTTTGAAAGCATTTTTTCCAACATTGCTGTAACAGTAAATGCACTGGTAAAATGTTTTAATGGTTTTATAGTGACCAAATAGCTTTCAACTGTTTTTCTATGACCCAGGTCTCCCTTTACTGTAAAATAATCTAAGGGCAGATTGTGTTTAGAGGTTTGATGGCTGCAGAATTTCTGGCCATAGCTACTTGAGAAAAATGACTTGGTCCATGTTCTCCACATGTAAATGACTTGGTTCAATGTTCTCCACATGTAAATGACTTGGTTCCATGTTCTCCACATGTAAATGACTTGGTTCCATGTTCTCCACATGTAAATGACTTGGTCCATGTCCTCCACATGTAAATGACTTGGTCCATGTTCTCCACATGTAAATGACTTGGTCCATATTCTCCACATGTAAAGACTTGGTTCCATATTCTCCACATGTAAAGACTTGGTTCCATGTTCTCCACATGTAAATGACTTGGTCCATGTTCTCCACATGTAAATGAATGCTCCCGTTCGTGTAGTTTCCCCATGTACTATAGTATTGAGATTGGAGATGTCACATAAGCAAATTAAAAATGATCTCAATTTCTTACCTCTAGCTTTTTGTAGAACTTTTATTTTTAGATTATTAGAACACAGGGATTCATAGATTATAATTTATAGAATGTATAAAAAACATTAATAAACAATTATGAAGCCAAACTTAAGAATTGTAGAACTAAACAAGTGTGTGAGGAAGGCTGGAGGAAGTTTTCTAACTATTAAAAAAAAATGCTTAACTGTAAATATGTTTAAATTAACTTCCAAAAGTAAAAAGCCTTCTTTCAGCAGCAGCTGGGGGCGCTGCTCTCTCTTCCAGGGCCTCAGCGGCGGAAGCAGTCCACCAGGTGCTTTGAGTTCCAGGGCCCGGCGTTGTTGGACAGGAACTGCTGGTTCACAACAGCCTTGGCACTCTGGTAGAGCTGGGCCTGCATCTGGAACGAAAGAGAATGTCAAATGTACGTGTGTGTGTGTGTGTGTGTGTGTGTATATATAGGTTTTTGAACAACACAACTTGAGTTTATGGCATGCATGCTTTATTCACTATAACAAGATTTCAAGATTTCTTTATTTGTCACATGTAATGTAAACTACATGGACTTAAGTATTGGGCCACCTACACATTACACCTATCAGAGCTTTCCTGACCTCCCATTCTAAACTCATAGGCATTAATATGGAGATGGTCCCCTCTTTGCAGTTATAACAGCTTCCACTCTTCTGGGAAGGATTTCTACAAGATTTGGGAGTGTGTCTTGGGGAATAGCTTTCTATGCTTTCTATGCTTGACAA
Organism: Borostomias antarcticus; assembly: GCF_949987555.1. Lineage (NCBI taxonomy): Eukaryota > Metazoa > Chordata > Actinopteri > Stomiiformes > Stomiidae > Borostomias > Borostomias antarcticus. Next base: position 24,928,309 of record NC_140248.1, read on the forward strand.
TTCTATGCTTCCAAGTTTGTGGGAACAGTTTAGGGAAGGCCCTTTTCTGTTCCAGCATGACTGTGACCCAGTTCCAGCATGACTGTGACCCAGTACACAAAGCAAACTCCAACACTCAATTTACAAATGACAGATTTACAAATGTACAAATGACACAAGTACTTAATTACACAATAAGTACTTAAGTATTTTTATACAGTATAAAGATAGGGGTGAGAGAATATATACTGGTCTGGATGGATTATGCACATGCTATATATTGATATAAATTAATAAATAAACCGGTGGGGTATATGACCATTTGCATTTGCATGTGGTTATGTTATGTTCACTAGATGTTCTAGATGGTCGTTCAGGTGCTGGATGTCCTGTTGGAAGAAGCAGACTGCAGCAGGGAGAGCAGTCCATTTCCTGGGTGGCTGGGGTCTTTCAGGATCCTGTTGGCCTTCCTTGCTCTTGCATCTTCTGGTGTAGATGTCCTCAAGGTGGGGGACTTGCCCCCCCCTAAAAAAGTACATTCAGCTGACTGTACCACTCTCTGTAGCGCCTGGCGATCCTGAGAGCTGCTGCTCCCGTACCAGCTGGCGATATTCCCAGTCAGGAGGCTCTCGATCATGGATGAGTAGAAGCTACATTGGATCTGGTGGGACGCTCTGAATTTCCTCAGTTGGTGTCGAGTCTGGGAGGGGTCATAGTGTTGAAAGCTGAACTGTCGTCAATGAACAGCAGTCTCACATGCTCTTGTCGAGGTGGGTTAGGGTGGTGTGGAGGATGTGAGTCTTGTCTAGGTGGGTTAGGGTAGTGTGGAGGATGTGAGCTCTCTTGTCTAGGTGGGTTAGGGGGGTGTGGAGGATGTGAGTCTTGTCTAGGTGGGTTAGGGTGGTGTGGAGGATGTGAGTCTTGTCTAGGTGGGTTAGGGTAGTGTGGAGGATGTGAGTCTTGTCTAGGTGGGTTAGGGTAGTGTGGAGGATGTGAGTCTTGTCTAGGTGGGTTAGGGGGGTGTGGAGGATGTGAGTCTTGTCTAGGTGGGTTAGGGGGGTGTGGAGGATGTGAGTCTTGTCTAGGTGGGTTAGGGTGGTGTGGAGGATGTGAGTCTTGTCTAGGTGGGTTAGGGTAGTGTGGAGGATGTGAGTCTTGTCTAGGTGGGTTAGGGTAGTGTGGAGGATGTGAGTCTTGTCTAGGTGGGTTAGGGTAGTGTGGAGGATGTGAGTCTTGTCTAGGGGGGTTAGGGTAGTGTGGAGGATGTGAGTCTTGTCTAGGTGGGTTAGGGGGGTGTGGAGGAGGTGAGTCTTGTCTAGGTGGGTTAGGGTAGTGTGGAGGATGTGAGTCTTGTCTAGGTGGGTTAGGGTAGTGTGGAGGATGTGAGTCTTGTCTAGGTGGGTTAGGGTAGTGTGGAGGATGTGAGCTCTCTTGTCTAGGTGGGTTAGGGGGGTGTGGAGGATGTGAGTCTTGTCTAGGTGGGTTAGGGTAGTGTGGAGGATGTGAGTCTTGTCTAGGTGGGTTAGGGGGGTGTGGAGGATGTGAGTCTTGTCTAGGTGGGTTAGGGTAGTGTGGAGGATGTGAGTCTTGTCTAGGTGGGTTAGGGTAGTGTGGAGGATGTGAGTCTTGTCTAGGTGGGTTAGGGTAGTGTGGAGGATGTGAGTCTTGTCTAGGTGGGTTAGGGTGGTGTGGAGGATGTGAGCTCTCTTGTCTAGGTGGGTTAGGGTAGTGTGGAGGATGTGAGTCTTGTCTAGGTGGGTTAGGGTGGTGTGGAGGATGTGAGTCTTGTCTAGGTGGGTTAGGGGGGTGTGGAGGATGTGAGTCTTGTCTAGGTGGGTTAGGGTAGTGTGGAGGATGTGAGTCTTGTCTAGGTGGGTTAGGGGGGTGTGGAGGATGTGAGTCTTGTCTAGGTGGGTTAGGGGGGTGTGGAGGATGTGAGTCTTGTCTAGGTGGGTTAGGGTAGTGTGGAGGATGTGAGTCTTGTCTAGGTGGGTTAGGGGGGTGTGGAGGATGTGAGTCTTGTCTAGGTGGGTTAGGGTAGTGTGGAGGATGTGAGTCTTGTCTAGGTGGGTTAGGGTAGTGTGGAGGATGTGAGATATCTCTTGTCTAGGTGGGTTAGGGTGGTGTGGAGGATGTGAGTCTTGTCTAGGTGGGTTAGGGTAGTGTGGAGGATGTGAGTCTTGTCTAGGTGGGTTAGGGTAGTGTGGAGGATGTGAGTCTTGTCTAGGTGGGTTAGGGTGGTGTGGAGGATGTGAGTCTTGTCTAGGTGGGTTAGGGTAGTGTGGAGGATGTGAGTCTTGTCTAGGTGGGTTAGGGGGGTGTGGAGGATGTGAGATATCTCTTGTCTAGGTGGGTTAGGGTGGTGTGGAGGATGTGAGTCTTGTCTAGGTGGGTTAGGGTAGTGTGGAGGATGTGAGTCTTGTCTAGGTGGGTTAGGGTAGTGTGGAGGATGTGAGTCTTGTCCAGGTGGGTTAGGGGGGTGTGGAGGATGTGAGTCTTGTCTAGGTGGGTTAGGGGGGTGTGGAGGATGTGAGTCTTGTCTAGGTGGGTTAGGGTAGTGTGGAGGATGTGAGTCTTGTCTAGGTGGGTTAGGGTAGTGTGGAGGATGTGAGTCTTGTCTAGGTGGGTTAGGGTAGTGTGGAGGATGTGAGATATCTCTTGTCTAGGTGGGTTAGGGTGGTGTGGAGGATGTGAGTCTTGTCTAGGTGGGTTAGGGTAGTGTGGAGGATGTGAGTCTTGTCTAGGTGGGTTAGGGTAGTGTGGAGGATGTGAGTCTTGTCTAGGTGGGTTAGGGTAGTGTGGAGGATGTGAGTCTTGTCTAGGTGGGTTAGGGTAGTGTGGAGGATGTGAGTCTTGTCTAGGTGGGTTAGGGTAGTGTGGAGGATGTGAGTCTTGTCCAGGTGGGTTAGGGGGGTGTGGAGGATGTGAGTCTTGTCTAGGTGGGTTAGGGTAGTGTGGAGGATGTGAGTCTTGTCTAGGTGGGTTAGGGTGGTGTGGAGGATGTGAGCTCTCTTGTCTAGGTGGGTTAGGGTAGTGTGGAGGATGTGAGTCTTGTCTAGGTGGGTTAGGGGGGTGTGGAGGATGTGAGTCTTGTCTAGGTGGGTTAGGGGGGTGTGGAGGATGTGAGTCTTGTCTAGGTGGGTTAGGGTGGTGTGGAGGATGTGAGTCTTGTCTAGGGGGGTTAGGGTAGTGTGGAGGATGTGAGCTCTCTTGTCTAGGTGGGTTAGGGTAGTGTGGAGGATGTGAGTCTTGTCTAGGTGGGTTAGGGTAGTGTGGAGGATGTGAGTCTTGTCTAGGGGGGTTAGGGTAGTGTGGAGGATGTGAGTCTTGTCTAGGTGGGTTAGGGTAGTGTGGAGGATGTGAGTCTTGTCTAGGTGGGTTAGGGGGGTGTGGAGGATGTGAGCCATCTCTTGTCTAGGTGGGTTAGGGGGGTGTGGAGGATGTGAGGTATCTCTTGTCTAGGTGGGTTAGGGTAGTGTGGAGGATGTGAGTCTTGTCTAGGTGGGTTAGGGTAGTGTGGAGGATGTGAGTCTTGTCTAGGTGGGTTAGGGTAGTGTGGAGGATGTGAGTCTTGTCTAGGTGGGTTAGGGTGGTGTGGAGGATGTGAGTCTTGTCTAGGTGGGATAGGGTAGTGTGGAGGATGTGAGTCTTGTCTAGGTGGGTTAGGGTGGTGTGGAGGATGTGAGCTCTCTTGTCTAGGTGGGTTAGGGTAGTGTGGAGGATGTGAGTCTTGTCTAGGTGGGTTAGGGGGGTGTGGAGGATGTGAGTCTTGTCTAGGTGGGTTAGGGGGGTGTGGAGGATGTGAGTCTTGTCTAGGTGGGTTAGGGTGGTGTGGAGGATGTGAGTCTTGTCTAGGTGGGTTAGGGTAGTGTGGAGGATGTGAGTCTTGTCTAGGTGGGTTAGGGTAGTGTGGAGGATGTGAGTCTTGTCTAGGTGGGTTAGGGTAGTGTGGAGGATGTGGGTTAGGGTAGTGTGGAGGATGTGAGTCTTGTCTAGGTGGGTTAGGGTAGTGTGGAGGATGTGAGCTCTCTTGTCTAGGGGGGTTAGGGTAGTGTGGAGGATGTGAGCTCTCTTGTCTAGGGGGGTTAGGGTAGTGTGGAGGATGTGAGCTCTCTTGTCTAGGGGGGTTAGGGTAGTGTGGAGGATGTGAGTCTTGTCTAGGTGGGTTAGGGTAGTGTGGAGGATGTGAGTCTTGTCTAGGTGGGTTAGGGTAGTGTGGAGGATGTGAGTCTTGTCTAGGTGGGTTAGGGTAGTGTGGAGGATGTGAGTCTTGTCTAGGTGGGTTAGGGTAGTGTGGAGGATGTGAGTCTTGTCTAGGTGGGTAAGGGTGGTGTGGAGGATGTGAGCTATCTTGTCTAGGTGGGTTAGGGTAGTGTGGAGGATGTGAGTCTTGTCTAGGTGGGTTAGGGGGGTGTGGAGGATGTGAGTCTTGTCTAGGTGGGTTAGGGTAGTGTGGAGGATGTGAGTCTTGTCTAGGTGGGTTAGGGTAGTGTGGAGGATGTGAGTCTTGTCTAGGTGGGTTAGGGTGGTGTGGAGGATGTGAGCTCTCTTGTCTAGGTGGGTTAGGGTAGTGTGGAGGATGTGAGTCTTGTCTAGGTGGGTTAGGGTAGTGTGGAGGATGTGAGCTCTCTTGTCTAGGTGGGTTAGGGTAGTGTGGAGGATGTGAGTCTTGTCTAGGTGGGTTAGGGTAGTGTGGAGGATGTGAGTCTTGTCTAGGTGGGTTAGGGTAGTGTGGAGGATGTGAGTCTTGTCTAGGTGGGTTAGGGTAGTGTGGAGGATGTGAGTCTTGTCTAGGTGGGTTAGGGTGGTGTGGAGGATGTGAGTCTTGTCTAGGTGGGTTAGGGGGGTGTGGAGGATGTGAGTCTTGTCTAGGTGGGTTAGGGTAGTGTGGAGGATGTGAGTCTTGTCTAGGTGGGTTAGGGGGGTGTGGAGGATGTGAGCTCTCTTGTCTAGGTGGGTTAGGGGGGTGTGGAGGATGTGAGTCTTGTCTAGGTGGGTTAGGGTAGTGTGGAGGATGTGAGTCTTGTCTAGGTGGGTTAGGGGGGTGTGGAGGATGTGAGCTCTCTTGTCTAGGTGGGTTAGGGGGGTGTGGAGGATGTGAGTCTTGTCTAGGTGGGTTAGGGTAGTGTGGAGGATGTGAGTCTTGTCTAGGTGGGTTAGGGTAGTGTGGAGGATGTGAGTCTTGTCTAGGTGGGTTAGGGTAGTGTGGAGGATGTGAGTCTTGTCTAGGTGGGTTAGGGTAGTGTGGAGGATGTGAGTCTTGTCTAGGTGGGTTAGGGTAGTGTGGAGGATGTGAGTCTTGTCTAGGTGGGTTAGGGGGGTGTGGAGGATGTGAGTCTTGTCTAGGTGGGTTAGGGTGGTGTGGAGGATGTGAGTCTTGTCTAGGTGGGTTAGGGTAGTGTGGAGGATGTGAGTCTTGTCTAGGTGGGTTAGGGGGGTGTGGAGGATGTGAGTCTTGTCTAGGTGGGTTAGGGTGGTGTGGAGGATGTGAGTTATCTTGTCTAGGTGGGTTAGGGTGGTGTGGAGGATGTGAGTCTTGTCTAGGTGGGTTAGGGGGGTGTGGAGGATGTGAGTCTTGTCTAGGTGGGTTAGGGTAGTGTGGAGGATGTGAGTCTTGTCTAGGTGGGTTAGGGGGGTGTGGAGGATGTGAGTCTTGTCTAGGTGGGTTAGGGGGGTGTGGAGGATGTGAGTCTTGTCTAGGTGGGTTAGGGTAGTGTGGAGGATGTGAGGTATCTTGTCTAGGTGGGTTAGGGTAGTGTGGAGGATGTGAGTCTTGTCTAGGTGGGTTAGGGTAGTGTGGAGGATGTGAGGTATCTTGTCTAGGTGGGTTAGGGTAGTGTGGAGGATGTGAGTCTTGTCTAGGTGGGTTAGGGTAGTGTGGAGGATGTGAGGTATCTTGTCTAGGTGGGTTAGGGTAGTGTGGAGGATGTGAGCCATCTCATCCTCTGTGGATCTGTTGGGTCTATGTGAACTGTAGGGGGTCTAGTGTGCTGGGCATTGAGGCAGGCTGGTCTTGGGTTCTTCGGTACGGGGATGATGGAGGACGTCTTGAAGCATGTGAGGACAATGGACTGCAATGGACATTGGACCAGGGACAGGTTGAATATCACTGTGAACACAGGAGCCAGTTGGTCGGCGCACGCCTTTCGGACCCGCCCTGCATTACCGTCCGGCCCCGCGGCTTCCTGACAGGATCTCATCGCGCCCGAGGAACCACTGGTCTCGCCGTCTCACTTGTAAAGTCGGGACGTAATAATCTTAAATATCAAACATGTTTGATATTATTGGGGCCGCCCGGATGGGTCTGCGAGCCGATCGGGAGGTATAAGATTGGATCTGATCTGTAAACCCTCACATTACAAGATCATCTGGGCCCAACATCGGCCCCGACCAACGTTCCAGACCAGATTTCTCCTCTGATTGTCGGGAGGGGTGAATCGGGGATAAATCGGCCCAAAAATCCTGTAGTCTGAGCCGGCATAAAGCTTTCCCTCCCCAATGTTCACTGAAACAAATAGGAGTTTTTATTTCTCTTCAAAACATGATTTCCTGGTAACACACCTTAACACTGCGACATGTGGGGAGTTCCAGAAAGGATTGTTGTCCACTCAGCTTTGCAACTTTCCTGAAGTAGCTGTAGAGGGCGCTCTTGCACAGTCTACTGGTACAGCCAGGGCCACTCATATAGGGGAACCTGAGGGAATGAATGAATGAATGAATGAATGAATGAATACCACCAGGCTAGAGAGCAGACAACTATGTGATGTCTACACAACTGTAGGACAGCCCAATTTAGTACATCTACTTAAAAAAAGGTAAATTGTATTAGGAATAAATACAAGATCATAATCCAAAGCTACATGATACCAAGTTATTCAGACACTGTCAGGCATACAATTACCACCATTATGGGAAAGTATTTCCAAGAGTTATTGGGAGCCAAAGGGGATGTTTACATTTAGCTTTTATCCAAAGCGACTTGCAATTATGAGCTAGTTAAGTACTAGCGGGGTTACTAGTGGGGTTAAGTACCTTGCTCAAGGGCACAACGGTAGGCGATTGATGGGAAATCACTTGTCAAGTGGCTTTGTCCGGTCTTGAACCAGCAACCTTCAGTCACTGGCCGGATGCCACTGGGTACCTAGCGCCCTCATGATATGAGACTTGTTCTAATGAGTGTGTCTCCTCTAACTCACCCATCAGCGATGAGGCCGGTCGTACTGTCCAGGACCTCGATGCTCGTGTCCCCTTGGCACCAGTTGACGCTCAGGTCTTTGAGGTTGGGGGAGACGAGAGGAGAGCCCACGCCCTCGCCTCGCAGGAAGAAGATCTTCTGCCATCGGAAGGGCGGAGTCAGCTGGTCCTCCCAGCCCTCACCAAGGCGCTTGTTGATGGTGTCGGACACTTTCTCAGAGTAGTGGCTGGAGTCACCTGACGCATGCAGACGCTGACATAACTAACGGCTTCGCAACTAACGGCTTCGCACTTCCCTCTCCATCCTCTCCCACCATCATGACGCAGTGACGTAGGGAATATTCTGATTGGTCACCATCATGACACAGTGACGTAGGGGATATTCTGATTGGTCACCATCATGACACAGTGACGTAGGGGATATTCTGATTGGTCACCATCATGACGCAGTGACGTAGGGGATATTCTGATTGGTCACCATCATGACGCGGTGACGTAGGGGATATTCTGATTGGTCACCATCATGACACAGTGACGTAGGGGATATTCTGATTGGTCACGATCATGACGCAGTGACGTAGGGGATATTCTGATTGGTCTAACACTAATCATCAGTAATGTATTTTCAGGGACATCGACAGGGGTTTTGATTTTGCAGTGGAAGTATCAAGTTACATCAGGTTGGGATCTTCAAAGACCCCATGTGCTCATGGGTAAAGACTATAACCTATGTAAGGCCTATTGATTCACAAAATCAACTGCCTTGCCACCATAGCTGACTAGATGAGACTGATATTATCCACCGAACAACACTGCTCCACAGCTCTGAGACATCACATGAAACATCACATTACATAAACATCACATTACATAAACAAAGCATCTTACCCAGCACCACACTGGTGATGTAGAGGGGCTGGAGGAAGTGGCTCAGCAGCGCCCCCTGGACCCCGGTCACGGTCCAGCGGCACAGCTTGTCGCTGTCGGCCATGCAGCAGACGCGCGCCCCCCAGGCGCTGGGGTGGAGGAGGGCAGCGGGGATCAGGGAGCCCTTCACGTGGCACTGCAGCTTCAGAGAGGTGTAGCTGCTGCTCTGGGTTTTCCTACAGGGGAAACAGGAGGGCAACCATCAAAACTACTTTTTATTTACCGTCCATCCATCCATCCATCTTCATCCGCTTATCCGGGGTCGGGTCACGGAGGCAGCAGTTCCAGCAGGGGGCGCCAGACATCCCTTTCCCTGGCAGCATCAACCAGCTCTGCCTGGGGAATCTTTAGCCGCTCACAGACCAGTGCGGAGGTGTAGTCCCGCCACCTGGTCCTGGGTCTACTTTATTTACTGTATATAGCGCATTTCATACACAAACGCAACACAATGCACTGTGTTCTGCTATCAACCACAGGTAAGTACCTATTAGACACAAGTAATTGCGCACGCGCGCACACACACACACACACACACACACACACACACACAGTGTTTAAGTTAGTCGATAATTAGTCGTGTTCAGCCTAAAAAGTTGCACACAAGCACATGGTCATCAACTGGGGAACTTGATGTTGGCACAATGGTGTCCTACAATATAGAGAAGAATGTCGGCATCACAACAGTATTTGATTTTATCATGAAAGATTTTGCAGCGGCCATTTTGGTTGGTGGTCGTCACATGGCCTGTGTTCTAAGAAACCCCCCCACACACATCTTGATCACAGTCATGACGCACCCTAAAATGACCTAAAATGGTCTGGCCTACAATGTTATTTAGAGGGTATGTCTTTCAGAGAGCACGCACTGACACAAGTTTCTCATTTGTGAGGGCTGATTTAATTCAAGGTCATTTTGTTTTAATCTAGGGACATTTAACATTATTTCCATATTTTTCATTTATTGAACGCACCCAATAAAATGTTTCTGGTGAATGATAATGTGTGATTTGATATGATAGAGTTATATTTCAAGAACACAATGCATGAGCACTGATAACATGTCTTTCACTTTATTACTGTCCAATTGAAACCTTTGGAAAAAAAATTCAGCCCCAACACACACACACACACTTACATGAGGATGCACTGCGCAGCTCCCTTGGGGGTCTGGCTGGTGTAGAGGTGCAGGTAGATGTGGGGTTTGAGCTGGAGCAGGTGGTCTGAGGAGCTCTGGTAGATGGAGCGTTCCTTGCTCTCCGGGTCGGGGCTGAAGAACAGCAGCAGCTGCTTCCACAAGAACCTGAACACAATCAGGACGTATTCCTCTCGGGTTCCGCTCTCTGGCAGCACTCCAATACAATCCAACTTTATTTATAGAGCACATTTAAAACAACAAGAGTTGACCAAAGTGCTTTCCATTTCAATCAATACAAAAAACACAGTAGACAACACAATAGGACAATAGAAGCATAATGAAAGATAATAAAGAGCAGTGATGAAACAATGCAGATTGAGGGGTAGTTGTTTACGTTGAGAGAGGTCAGGGAGGAGTTTTTACAGCTCACTGTTCTGGCCCCCGGGTGAAAGCGCTATACACAAAGTTTGATTTGTTTAAAAATGTGAACAGAAGCAAAGTTCTTACCTTTGGAGAGCCCTTTTGGCTGTGACAACGGCATGACAGTCATGAACCAGGGTGCCGGTGAAGCAGAGCCAGCCGCTGTAGCTCGCCTGGCCCGTCCCCAGAGCCACCACCTCGTAGCGCTCGCAGGACTGACCCCCGGTGTCACACACCTCTGAGGAGGGACAGATGCATGAGAAAATAGGGAGGCACCGATTACTAAATTCTGGGACGATGCCGATGTTTAAAATAACAATCCGGCCGATGGCTGATGGCTATTTTAATTTTATTTTTATTCCCGCTTTTGTGCCAGGGGAACAAAGAAATGAAGTGTTCCAAAACACTTATTTTTTATTTTACTTTAATTTGGAAGCAAACTACACGTGCGTTTGTGGCGTTACGTCACACTTTGTTGTTATACACTTTGTTGTATAATATAACACCTTGCTGATGTTTCTAATCTAAACTTATGAAACTTGGGCTCATCAAGTAGGACTATGTATTAACTACTGTAGAACCTACATTTGTAATTACAAGTGTAGCTTTGTGGAGAGAGTTAGTCGTTACTGCCCTCTAGTGGCTCGTCGGAAATATTAATAACTCCCATCACTACACTCGCAATGTTAATAACGGAAAATGAAAAATAATTATTGGATCGACCCTGTGGTCTGGAATTTAACAGGTTCTTCCATCACCCTTGCTACACCCCTCCACCAAGTTTCAAGAAAATTCGTCTTGTCATTTTTGCGCACATACTGATGTACTATCGCACGTACGCACAAACTAACAAACGAACAAATTAACAATAACAAATAGACACACGGCACCGAAATCATAGCCTCCTCCCCCGGACTTCGTAAGGTAAGCATACAGGACCGTGTTTCCCCTGCCATTGCCTTGAAGGGGCGGCCCAAAAACTCAAAAATAACGGACTTTTAGATCGCTAACATTTTTAGCATAATGCTGTGTTCCCACCCGGTGCAAATTTTTCCTGCGGCGCGGTGAGTTTACATAGAAAGTCAATAGAATTTGTGCGAACTGGGCGCGGGCGGCGCGAATCGCGGAATCCGGCGGCCAGGAGTCGCCGCGCGGTGACATTTGCAAAAGTTCAATTTTTTTGACTTTCTGCGGCGGATTCGCGTGGCTACCCATTGATCCCGCGGCGAGATTGGACGAACTGGGCAGCATGAATTTTCTCGCCACGCCCGGTGTGAACACAGCATAAGACTGGGGAGTGAAAGATGAAATGAAAATATTTTCTGCTGCTGGGTAAGTAATGTAACCACAGTGATGTCATGTCTTCTGATGTTAGTAACTATGTAGGGCATACATTGTAGGTTAACATTAGCTAGGCTGTGTGTTGTGGACTAAATGGGTTAGTTCACATTTTTCCCATTTAATCTATGCATTTTCAGCAATGCTTTTGCGATTTATTTTCAGCGTTTATACGCATTTTCTGCAGGAAATTTGTTTTTTTTGTAATGTTTTTTTTTTTTTTAGAGCATGGAGGTCACGCAGCCCAGGACAGAGCATGGTAGTCACGCAGCCCAGGACAGAGCATGGTAGTCACACAGCCCAGGACAGAGCATGGTAGTCACGCAGCCCAGGACAGAGCATGGTAGTCACGCAGCCCAGGACAGAGCATGGAGGTCACGCAGCCCAGGACAGAGCATGGAGGTCACGCAGCCCAGGACAGAGCATGGTAGTCACGCAGCCCAGGACAGAGCATGGAGGTCACGCAGCCCAGGACAGAGCATGGTAGTCACACAGCCCATTTGGACCGAGGAGTTTTGGAAACTTTTTTCCGCTTAGATAGGATAAATTGGAAGAGGAGACACAGACCGGAGCGTCCCGGAGGGCAAATGACAAATAAGTAAGTCAACCTAACGTTATACGTAGATCTCTGCTTTGAAATGTCTAACCTGGCTAACGTTAGCTAGCTGCATTTCATATCTGCCTATTTGGCTAATCATAGAGTAATTCATAAGAGTATTAAATAGAGGTCACAGTAATTCTCTTAACATGTTGTGTGTGACAGGCCGTAGTCAGCAGAAGAGGCCTCACCTCTCTCCAGGACGAAGGCAGCCAGGGTGCTCTTACAGCTGGTGAACTCTGGGAACTCCCTCAGGAGGTGATCAAACTTCACACTAGACACCGCTGCCACCCCGTGCTTGTGCCATTCTGTGACACCCACTAGAAGAAGAAAAACAGGGCAGAATGTAGGCCTGTAGCTGCCATGTTGAATTGGTTAAACTCACTCCTCAGTTGAACAACCCATGCATCCCACACCATAGCAGGGTTTTTCCTGCATAGAGGAAATTGCTTTTAGCCAGAGCCAAAGGAAAATCACCAGTGCCAAGATGCTAAAAATTGAGAATAAAAATAGCAATTCAAATCCTCTCCAAATGTGTTTGATAGCTTGTTTCAAGTGCAGCCCATCCCTCTTTCTTGCACTGTCATGGTTTGGACCACTAGTAATGGAGATCATTAATTCATGGGTGTCACAGACCGGCCATGTTGAGGACCTGCACAGGTGTATCATTTGTCTGATTGGCTCTACTGCATAGAATCCTATGCAATCAATTAATATGAAACACCTGTAGGTCCTCAAAATGGCAGATCTGGGACTACAAATGAAACCCACGAATAGACAGGTTATCAGTATCTTAAACTTTTTGCCATTTTGTGTCATGTACGCTGGTAGAATATAGGTCTATATATGCTGGTAGAATATAGGTCTATATATGCTGGTAGAATATAGGTCTATATATGCTGGTAGAATATAGGTCTATATACGCTGGTAGAATATAGGTCTATATACGCTGGTAGAATATAGGTCTATATATGCTGGTAGAATATAGGTCTATATACGCTGGTAGAATATAGGTCTATATATGCTGGTAGAATATAGGTCTATATATGCTGGTAGAATATAGGTCTATATATGCTGGTAGAATATAGGTCTATATACGCTGGTAGAATATAGGTCTATATATGGCAGGCTACTCGGCATAAAACAGGTTTCCCCCCCATAATTGTGTGTGTATCACCCCCCAAAAGACTCATTCTGAGCCAGGACAAACACTGATAGATCAGCAGGCCTCACCTCCAGCCCTCGTGCTTCTCTTGGGGCTGCTCTCTGGGTTGTCAGACTGGTCCAAGAGCTCCTGCTCCAGCAACCTGCTGTCCTCCTTGGAGGGCGTCCCAGGAAGTGAGTACTGATCACACCCATCCTCATCATCATCGGTGATCTCCCCCGGGTCACCCAGCCGGGGCGCCCTCAGGCCATGGCTGGGGGAGGGTGACCTCCCCATGGGGGGGCAGTCCTCTGACAGCACGGCCCCAAGCAGGTCTGGGGTTCCGGAGGATCCAAACCCACCAAGACCAAACTCCCGGCCCCGGAGGCCGCTGCCTCCCCGGTGGAGGCCCAGGTGGAGGCCCAGGTGGGGCTCTCTCTCCGAGGGGAAGCGCATCAGGAGGGTGGCCGCCATTCTGGGGAGACGTTTCTTCACAACCGGCTGATCCGCCATTTTGACTCGGATGTAGGCCGATCTGCAGAACACGGTTATTATGTTCACTCAAGCACCCTAGGTTAGCTAGCTCATTTAAACTCTATCCTTGACCTGGGATGAACTCTAACAGACCTTTACGAGGCTAACACCTGACGAATTATATTATATTATATAACTAGCAACTGAACACGTGAGTTTTAAACTTGAACATGACGGGAGGTGCTGTGGAAAGCTACAATTCTTATACAGTACTACCTCTTCACAAGTTAAATGTTCCCCATTATGTGTGACATTTTTGTTATTAGAAGCACCATATTTAGCATGATGTTTTAGAATAGCTAACGTTCACAAACACCCACCTGTTCTCGGATGTCAATCAAAGTTGGGGAAACTAACGTTCGCGTGAAGCCTGAGCCAGTAAGGACACGATTTTCAAAATAAAGGTCCCGCAAATTCAAGTAGTCTCATCGCCCTCTAGCGGTAGTGTTGCGGTAGTGTTCCTAATGACGAGAGAATGAATGGGATTTCTCATTGGACATTTTCTGAAAAATTCTATATCGGCCTACATCGAAAAGTTAGTAGAATGCATTAAATATGATATACTTGGAGACAAACTTTATTGATTCTGGTGATCATAGTTAATTTTCAATCACAATCCGAATTATGCATATATTTTTTGTAACGAGGTTGTAAAGAACTGCATACATACATGAGGTCATTTTCTGCGCCTCTGCGAGCTTGCTGACTCCTCCAGCTAACATCTAACACAATACAACCAAATTACAAAGTACAAATCAGTACACCTACGAAAGTGCCGATATGCATTGCATGGCTGGCAGAATACTTCAGCAATAACAAGAAGTGCATCCCACATGCTGACAATCATTTTAGATCTGGCCATGTAGAAAAATGCCGCCATTCTCAGGGGGAGCTGTTAGGTGTGGTCAGGGCTAGCATGAAGGGTCATATCATGATACGGTGAGTTAGCATCATAAGTGAGCCTATTGGGGTTAGGGGTTAAGGTTAGGGTTACGGACCAGTAAGAATAATAATCTCGGCGACATTGTAAATGAGGGAAAACTCAATTGTCTTTTCGAGAATAAATAAAGGTTTGAATGAAAAGAATAGCCAGGCGCACCTGCGGATCAGACCAGCTAAGACCAGTCTGACCAGCTAATACCATCCTAACCAGCTAATACCAGTCTGACCAGCTAATACCAGTCTGACCAGCTAATACCATCCTAACCAGATAATACCAGTCTGACCAGCTAATACCAGTCTGACCAGCTAATACCATCCTAACCAGCTAAGACCACCTTGATCAGACCATACTGACCAGCTAGACCAGTCTGACCAGCTAATACCATCCTAACCAGCTAAGATCACCTTGATCAGACTATACTGACCAGCTAGACCAGTCTGACCAGCTAAGACCACCTTGATCAGACCAGTCTGACCAGCTAAGACCAGTCTGACCAGCTAAGACCACCTTGATCAGACCATACTGACCAGCTAGACCATACTGACCAGCTAATACCATCCTAACCAGCTAAGACCACCTTGATCAGACTATACTGACCAGCTAGACCATGCTGACCAGCTAAGACCAGTCTGACCAGCTAATACCATCCTAACCAGCCTGATCAGACCATACTGACCAGCTAGACCATGCTGACCAGCTAAGACCACCTTGATCAGACCATACTGACCAGCTATGACCAGTCTGAGGTTGACCAGCTTGACCAGCCTAAGCTGTTTTTTTTTCTATATAAAACCGTTCATCTCATACCGATGGGAGCAATCTGGCGCAAAGCACTGCATTTTTCTCATGAGTGACGTACATAAGCGCACGGCTTCGTAGTCCCTTTATGAAACCAATGGAGCAATTTCAAAAATTTGAAAGAAGGCGAAATACTGTTTGAAATTCTCACAGTTAGTAGGTTATTACTGTAAAGACACTCACAAGTTTTTGTCTTGATAACTTCACCAAAATGACTTCGTAGTAATTATTAGAAAATCCGGTCTATGGGAATGTAGGAGCCATATGTGTGTTTATTATTTGTAGTTGTTTGGGTAGGGTTATTATGAATTTGTTATTGGTTATGTGGATGCACTCACTGTTGTATGGGCAATTAGGTGTGGGAGTGACAGTGGGCGTGTACCTGTAGCTGGGGCCTACTAATTGCTCTAGCCTGTGCACCTGTTGGGTTTGTTGGTAATGGTGGGGTGAGCACGGGGAAAGAGGAGACTATTTGTTTACCGCAACACTCTGCACTGGATAATATTGCCTCCTTGCACTCGCCTACTTATAATGCAGAAACTGGTCTGGATTGACATGCGATGTGAAATGGAATAAAGAGGTAAACGTTTATAGCAGACGCAGACGTGGATTTGTTGTGCGCGTAATTCAATTGACAATTTCCCTTGCTTAGCCTACCGCGGCTGTTTTGAAAGTTGGATCGCCAGTCAGCCGCAATAGGGAGTTTACATTGAAACTCCTCTCAGATAGGAACACATCCGCTAGGGGCGCATGTTCTCACTTTCCCTCCCTATAGTCGCCAAGTCAGCGGCGCTTGGCGCTCATATTTAAAAGTGTCAAATAAACATTTCAAAGCCCCTCACCAAAGCAGAAACGCCTATTCTAACCAACGATGGGTTTTGAAAGCTCGGCGCTACCATAAAGTGATCTTTTTAGCCGGTTTTTGTGGCATCGTCATTATTTTTCGAGGTATTTCGAGGATTTCCGACCAGATGGGGCGCTGTCCGCTATGTGGAGTTGTATGGCAGTTGAAGAACACTACCTCAAAAAATAATGACGATTCAACAAAAAACGGCTAAAAAGATCACTTAACGGTAGCGCCGAGCTTTCAAACCCCATGGTTTGTTACTTGTTACTGTACTTGCTTAACACTTGAAACAACCCGCATGCGTACACAAGGGTTTGGTTACCTTGGTTACCTAACCACCAGCCTGCTCTTTCTTTGGTCAGCAGCAAGGCCTGTCACCTAAAATGACTCCCGTTTAGTCGTAGAAGGGGAATGTAATACGACTATTGCCACTCTTGCTGTTGTGGTCTTTGTGCTCCTTGTATTTAGCTTTTAGGGACTTGATTTTGCACTGACACTGGAGCCACAAGCGTTTCAAACCTTGCTCTACCATCGCGGCTGAAATTTCCTCATAAACGGCTTTGAAATTGGCCTGCACTGACTCTTCGCCCCAAAGGCTCAAAAGACAGGTGAGAAAATTCAGAGGACTATGGATGAAGAGTGAAGGTGATCCATCACAGGACTATGGATGAAGAGTGAAGGTGAGGCATCACAGGACTATGGATGAAGAGTGAAGGTGAGGCATCACAGGACTATGGATGAAGAGTGAAGGTGAGGCATCTTCCCAGCCTGGCTGTGCTCACTGGGGCTGAGGCAGCGGTAGCCTACAGCAAAGATACAATCACAGATTCCATTTTTGAGTCTCATTCTTGAATGCAAACACAGTATTTCTGAGCTCCATGTTCATGTTCTACTTTAAAAAGGCCCGGTCCCAATGTGGGGGGAGTCGTACAGGTCTGTACAGAACCACAGGTCCAGACAGGGCTGCACAGAGGGAGCAGGTCCGCATACTCCTCCTCCCTGACCCCTGTGTGTGTGTGTGTGTGTGTGTGTGTGTGTGTGTGTGTGTGTGTGTGTGTGTGTGTGTGACCACTGTATGGCAATAAAAGTTGTTTGGTTATTTAGTTTTTGTATTGTTCGACCAACCATTTCTACATCACATGAACCTGTAGTGAAATCTACTCATTATTGCCCACCCTCTACGAATCTGGTCTCCATCTTATCAGTGACCTTTGAACCCCAGCAACGGACTTTTTTTCTGACAAAAGTGAGACCAGATTCGGAGAGAGTGGGGCCTAAGGAATGGATTTCATGATAGTTTCATTGTCCCTCATGCACTCACCATAGTACTGATTACACACACACACACACGTGTGCACACACACACACACACACACACACACACACACACACACACACAGAAGTGGCAGTTAACCAGATTGCATTGTTCCTCCTCCTCCTCCTGTCTCGGTAGGCTGGTTAAACAGCTGCTGGGGCTGTTCTAGGAGGGGGGGGGCTGTCCTGGGAGGGGGGGGGGCTGGCCTGGGAGGGTCTGTCCTGGGAGGGGGGGGGGAGGGCGTGGACAGTGTGGATGTGAGGGGGGTTCCTGGGTCTGTCGGGGGGGGGGGGGGGGGATGTGACGGGGGTTCCTGGGTCTGTCGGGGGGGTGTGAGGGGGGTTCCGTATAGCTGGAAGGCAGCTAGCAGCAGGGGAGTCTGGTGAGGGGGGCTGGGGGGGGGGCAGGGGGGGGCAGGGAGGTATTATGGCTGGGGGGGGGGCAGGGAGGTATTATGGCTGAGGGACTCTGAATAGGCAGCTGTATTGGAGCGCTCCTATACCTTGAGTTCAGAGTCCTCCAGTCACACAGACTAAAGGCTCTGACACGTTTACTGCTTCTGAGGAATTATCCTTCTGGGGTTTGAACAGCTCTCCAGAACTCACTAGTAGAGGTATTCTGGGTCTGGTATGTCTGTATCTTTAGTCTATAGATGAAAAACACAGTCTTATGGTGCCAGACTTCCTCTGTTTAGAGACTGTAGAGGAAGTGATTCTGGTGTAAATGTTATCTATGTAGACTACGTGGGTAGTCTCTCCCGCTGTCCCATGGCTCCTGTTCCACATTTACAGTCTCTGCTCAGGAATTACATTCACATTTTTGAAGTCATTGATATTTCCCCAGGAACATGTCTCCGTCGAGGCCCAGCCGAGACCTCGCGCTAGGGGCCAGCTTCATTCAAATGAAGGGATTAAATTATTCCCCATTCATCCATCTCAAACACACGCCCAGCGGTAGCATCTGCATCAGCATAACAGATGCACCACCATTATAATCAAAG
Organism: Borostomias antarcticus; assembly: GCF_949987555.1. Lineage (NCBI taxonomy): Eukaryota > Metazoa > Chordata > Actinopteri > Stomiiformes > Stomiidae > Borostomias > Borostomias antarcticus. The sequence continues at coordinate 24,946,481 of NC_140248.1, forward strand.
CACATAGCATGTGGTGACTGGTGAATTAATATGGGTATAGGCATCCAACAAACTATAAGTAGTGATTTATGGCAACCAAGATGTATGTGCAAAGATGTATATGAAGATCTGTATTTTTTCCATGTTAATTTTGAATGTTTGGATATTGTTGTGTATGGTGGTTTTTCTTGTAGATTTCCTCACAGCAGAGGCCGGCCACCGGGGTACAGAGTTGCCTGACGTCTGGTGGAGAAAAAAGGCGTGGATTTAGAGATGTGAGAGAAAAGACCAAATCTATCCATCGATCGGCCCTTCTGCGAGTACAAGCTAGACATCCCTCCCCCTTTCTGTACCCCTGCTGACCCCGGTGACCTTTCATTCTTCTGTTTTCACCCCCACCTGTTCTTCTTCTCCGGTCCCTCCTACTCCCTCTTTCATCTCCCATCTGCCAGGAGAGAGAGAGAGCGAGAGAGAGGGAGAGAGATGGGGGAGAGGTAGGCGTGAAGACAGGCAGATCTGTCCCTTGCGTCTGCCTGTATTAAATCATCGCCATACCACCACAATTCACCAGACAAAGGAATTGCAACCGTCCAATTTTACGTCTGTTGCTGAAGCCAAAACATGAATGTGGTTTATTTCACTGCATTTCCTCACTATTGGTGAGTGTTGATGCTGGTGGTTTCAGAGGAGTGGAACATAGAAATATGTAAACACATTTTAATCAGACCTCATACTTTGTTGAGAGTCTGTTCAGTTTTGTTTCAAAGGTTTGAAGCGATGCTCTTCCCTCCCATGGCAGCTGCACGCCAGAACACGAGAGATGTCATGTTAGCCTCATAACAAACATGTCATTGAGCGCATGCTGCAGTTCATCTCATGTCTGGCGCAGACCGATATACGGACGGAGAATTTTGCCATCTAGAAATGCAGACACACACTTAACCGTAAGCCCCCATACATGTGCAGCATATCAATGACCCCCCCCCCCACACACACACACACACACACACCCATCCACCCAGCACACACAAACACACACACACTCCCTCCACCCCTCCTCACCCTCCTCTTGTCCAGTCCCCAGTCAGAACGCAGGCTGGATCTGTGGATCTCCAGCAGGAGCAGACCGGTTCCCCCCCCCCAGGGTCAGGGCCTGATCTACTGCTCCCCCCCCCAGGGTCAGGGCCTGATCTGCTGCTTCTTCCCCCCCCAGGGTCGGGGCCTGGTCTGCTGCTTCCCCCCCCAGGGTCAGGGCCTGATCTGCTGCTCCCCCCCCCAGGGTCGGGGCCTGATCTGCTGCTTCCCCCCCCCAGGGTCAGGGCCTGATCTGCTGCTGCTCCCCTCTCTCTCCCCTGGGGGAGGCGGGCGGGGCGGGGCGGGGAGCATTGTGAGGGAGGCAGATGCTGGTCATTCTGCTGGGGGGGGGGTGAGGACCAGGTTCCCATGCCCCGTGGCACGCTCGTGTCACCGTCCTCCAGGGATACAGATGACTCAGCAGGGCGGGCTCAGGCACGGCCCATCTGCTCTCCTGACTCTGGATACGGCCACCACCATATAGATATGCAACACACACACACGCACACACACACTCACACACTCACACACACTCACACACACACACTCACACACACACACACACATGCTCACACACACACTCACTCACACACAAACACTCGCACACACACTCACACTCACACGCTCACACACTCGCACACACACACACACACACACTCACACGCACACACACACACACACACACACACACCACACACACAAAGGGCACAGGTACTGAGATACAGGGTGCATTGTTGAGATCAGATATCATAGATAAAGGTCTTTTGAAACAATCAGTCTAGTGAGTGCATACAGTATGTTGGGCAGACATTACCTACATAATAGGACTACACATCATTGTGTTGTATGACTCAAAGAGATGACAATAGACTAAGGTTATGTATCTTAAGAACTACACATTTTGTTCCTCCTAGATTTAAGACCTAGTTAAGGAAGCGTTTTGAGCAACGCTGTGGAACAGGTGTCAGTTAATCTTCAGTCCATCAGTTTCAATCAGGTGTGTAAAAAATGTCTCAGAATTCAATTATAGTCGGATATGATTTGACAGTTGTATTGTTTTCAGGACGTTATTGATGTATTGAAGTGGTTTGTGATGATGTACAGTGCCAGGTTTATGTATAGGCTATAACTAGTGAAGTACTTGTGTATTGACATATCATTATATTGATGTATTGGTTGGTGGAATTTGTATGAAGATCTGCCCCCTGACCCCTCCCCCCTCCAGGGGAACACAGTGGAAACGAGCCCTTAGGGTTAGGGTTAGGGTTAGGGTTTTGTTGTGTGACCTTCATCGTGGACGCAGACATAGTCATCCATGATAGGATGGGATGAGTAGATGAGGATGATACTGATAGACTGATAGATGACGGAGAGTATAGCACATGTCCAGCTTGGGGTCTTGAGTGTGTGAGTACCTGGGACTGGAATGAGGAGCTGATTAGCTCTGATAACGTTCTGTAAGGACAAACAACTAAGAATCCCAATGTACCTGTACGTGTTACACAGGGCAAATACACGTTCTCTTCTATTTTGCTCTGTTTAGTTTTACTGTATGGTGATGTTTGACTTGCTTAAGCTGTATTGTTTTTAAAATTTGTCAAATAAATTCAGTCAATCAATCAACAAGCGGCATGTGTGTCATTTTTTGGTATAGCATTGGTTTGACTTTGTCAACACTAATTGGTTCATATGATACAGTACATGTATGGTTTAATAGGCCTATCAAGTTATTCAACTTTCCACTACCTTAAAATCTTAATCTGTAACTAGTAGCCTATATCTAGGAATAGGCCTACCAACAAAGATACAGTTGATAGTTTGCAGATATTATAGTCATGTATTAATACGTTTGGATGAATAGCCTACTCAAATAAAGTGATTCTCTAAATGTGCAAGTTGGTACAGCTGACGTAGTTTTGCTCTTATCTAATATGATGAAGGCAACACGCACACTTGCTCTAATATGATGAAGGCAACACGCACACTTGCTCTAATATGATGAAGGAAACACGCACACTTGCTTTGTCTCTTTTGTGGTGCATAGAATCCATTCCCCGTAGATCCAATTCTAAAGAAAAAAGTCAATTCACGCACACACTTATCACCTACATAGATTTATTAAAAATACCCCAAATATGACCAGAATAAAGATGTAAATGTAAATTCAAAACGATAGTTAAAAGAAATAATTGCAAAAAAAAAATCTTCAGGCAAATGCTATAGCCATATATAACTGACGACATGCTTGTTACACATATTAAGTAGGACCTATTTCACTTGTGTTGACGTGAGCTGTCGCTGGTGAAGCGTGCCGGAGATGGGCGGGTCAGTGACGGCACGCGCCGCCCTCATTAGAAATCCCCCCCTCCCTCTCTCTCTCTCTCTCTCTCTCTCTCTCTCACACACACACACACACACACACACACACACACACACACACACACTTGAAGTACGTCTGAAATGTTAAAACACCTTCACGCACCGTTCATTTTTGACTAGGTCCTATTTTAGTTTTTTTTTGTTCAATATCTTCCCTAGGCTAAACCAATGGATGTTTATTTTAATAAACACAATATGGCAAACCAGTACGTCTGTGGGGTACACGTATTCATCCACAACAGGATGAATGTTCAAAGTAAATCTACTTCTTAAGATAGGAGCAGTGGTCATTGGTGTTATAGGCTAGCCTAGTCCGTGTTTGGTGACAAGTGCTCATTGTGCGTCATGGTCATATGAATCACCAAAGAAGAGTTTGCTCTAAAGTCCAGATAGTTTATAGACCACATTGAAGAAAGAAATAATGTGGGACAGTGACAGATGCTGGAAATTATAGGCTATACTACCACTGTGACTCCTAAACCAACAAAGTACGCAGTTGCGAGGACGGTTCGAGAAGACAATAGGCGCTGTGGACAGACCATGTGCCAGACATTACCATACAGCTGTTCGCACCAAGTGCACACAAAAGACAACTGCCATGATATTCCGAACTCTTGAACGTTGTTCCTGCAAGGGTGGCCCCCTCCCGTACCCCCCAGCCCCCTCCCGTACCCCCCCCCCCGCCCCGGGACTCAACCACACAACAAAAGACCCCCGAGTATCCGAGCCGCACAATGAGAGGTCCTAACCTGC
>NC_140248.1:24963165-24978165 GCF_949987555.1 Borostomias antarcticus
CACCCTCCCAGCCCCTCCCTCCACCCTCCACCCTCCCAGCCCCGCCCCCCACCCCTCCCAGCCCCGCCCCCACCCCTCCCAGCCCCACCCTCCGCCCTCCCAGCCCCGCCCTCCACCCTCCCTGCCCCTCCCTCCACCCTCCCAGCCCCGCCCCCACCCTCCCACCCTCCCAGCCCCGCCCTCCACCCTCCCAGCCCCGCCCCCGCCCCCACCCCTCCCAGCCCCGCCCTCCACCCTCCCAGCCCCGCCCCCCACCCTACCAGCCACGCCCTCCACCCCTCCCAGCCCCGCCCTCCACCCTCCCAGCCCCGCCCTCCACCCTACCAGCCCCGCCCCACCCCTCCCAGCCCCGCCCTCCACCCCTCCACCCTCCCAGCCCCGCCCTCCACCCTCCCAGCCCCGCCCTCCACCCTCCCAGCCCCGCCCTCCACCCTGCCAGCCCCGCCCCCCACCCCTCCCAGCCCCGCCCTCCACCCCTCCACCCTCCCAGCCCCCCCCCCCCCCCCTCCGGCTCCACCCTGGCAGTGATGAAGGACCCTGGGATGCCGGACATGGAGCTAGAACCCTCACCCCGGGAGTAACGGGTCCATTTCACAACCTGAGGGCCAATACCTCAAAGACCCAGGACACACGTGACCCAACCTGCTGAGACTCAGATCACAGCCTAGAGACCTGAAGAGGCTACGGAGACTGTCCCAAGAACAAGACGCATGGGGGCAGTCATTCCCACGTCTACATACTGCTAGTATATTGCACTTCCTGTCCTGAACACGGCTCCCTGAGCAAACGCCTCCAGACACGGCATTCTGGGATGCAGCCAATCAAGTCACTGAAATATGTATACTCTGGGCGTGATCTCGCAGGTCATGAACTCTGCATTATTTATTGTGTCATGACAAAAAATGGATGGTTTAACACCAAACCCATTGCAACGCTACTTGTTTGACTACTGTATGTTTAATTCAAGGTTCTGTTCTTACTTTTGCCTAAACATGATGCAATGGATGGATATTGAAGTGCTGCAGTAGAGTGATCAGTCTAATAGCTTCACTAATGCTACAGGGTTTGGTTTTCATGAACCATCGTCGTTCAAACCTGTTAGTGATTTTAACTAATTCGTCATATTAAACTGGTAAATAAGGAGGTAAATAAAACATGTTATGTCATCACTGTGGGTCCATCATTGTGGTTTGTTTTGTATTAACAAAGAGAGCATGGTTCCATATTGATATGATATGAGTCCAGTCTAGGAGCATCAGCTCTAGATATGATATGTCCAGTCTAGGAGCACTAGCTCTAGACAGCTTACTGTAACACAAACATAGTTTTTGAGGGAGGTGTTTGGGGTGGTGCAGGAATGTGAATGTGGTTTTTCAGGATAGAACCTGGGGGAGGGGAGGTGCAAACACAGCTCACAGGATGTTCCTGTCTGTCAAACACAGCTCACAGGATGTTCCTGCCTGTCAAACACAGCTCACAGGATGTTCCTGTCTGTCAAACACAGCTCACAGGATGTTCCTGTCTGTCAAACACAGCTCACAGGATGTTCCTGTCTGTCAAACACAGCTCACAGGATGTTCCTGTCTGTCAAACACAGCTCACAGGATGTTCCTGTCTTTCAAACACAGCTCACAGGATGTTCCTGTCTGTCAAACACAGCTCACAGGATGTTCCTGTCTGTCAAACACAGCTCACAGGATGTTCCTGTCTGTCTTCTTTACTTAAACAGGGGGACTCTCTTTCTCAATTGAGCCCTGTGTACATATTACTATCGAAGACAGATACATGAAAAGTACTAGAAAAGGTGCTCAGAGAGCACAGACCTTCGCCCCTGAATGCATTTAGTGGCTCTGTGCCAAAATTGATTGGGTTCTAAATTGGTCCGTGCTCCACCCCTCCACCCCTCCACCCCTCCACCCCTCCACCGCTCCACCCCTCCACCCCTCCACCCCTCCACCCCTCCACCGCTCCACCCCTCCACCCCTCCACCCCTCCACCCCTCCACCCCTCCACCCCTCCACCGAGTTTCATGAAAAGCAGTCTGGTAGTTTTTGTGTAATCCTGGTTCAATAAATGTTCAGAGGTGAATGGACCTGTGATTTGCTGGGGGAGGTAAAAGGACTGGAGGTGAATGGGTGGCTGTATTCGGCCGGCTCTGTGGCGCCCCCCTCTGGTCATTGCAGTGCACTCCGGGCTCTCCCCCCACACACCCAAGTCCAAACCCTGTGTCTCTAGTGTTTTAAGGAAAATCAACACACATTTGACTTGTAAAAGAGCAATGGGGTGAAGCATTATCCAGAGCCAACCAATTATTTAATTTTGAAACAATTAAAAATGTGTACATTTCAAAGGAAGTCAGATCACTCTTAAATGTACTTTGAAAATAGTATTTGACACTGAATGTCCAGTATTGTCTTTGTACAATTGCAAGACTGCAGTTAGATGTCATAGTGCAGATTTCCATCACCTGTACTTCATGGCCTTGTCCACTAGAGGGCGCAGAAGAACAGGGAAGACAGGGATAAGGAAATGATGGAATGCAAGTTCAAGTTTGTATTGATATCCACACAGTCAGTGCAGGCTCAAGTCCATGGGCATAACAGGGCCATTAACATAATAGGATATATATAATTACAATAATATTACATGGAACAATAACAGTATTTAAATTGCAGCATTTAACAGAAAGCAAAGGTATGGGTGAAATATGTATATCAAACATATAAAACATACACTATAAATGTCAAACTTTAAAATAGTATCATACAATTTAACATTGTCATCATAAAAACACTAATATAATATACATAGCATAAAACAATCTTCAAACCATGTAAAACTACACATTTCCATTTACAGAGCGTCGCCATCTAGTGTCTCAAGTATGCATTACCCAAGTGTTTCCTTAATTGTTTTTTGAACATATATGTATGTGTCATGGTTCTAATGTGTGTTGGTAGTAGGTTCCATGACCTCATGGTTCTAATGTGTGTTGGTAGTAGGTTCCATGACCTCATGGTTCTGTATCTCCAGTGCATGTATAAGGTGACCCGCTCATCCTGTGGGATGTGGAACCTCTTCAGGCACTTAAAGAACCGTTCCTTATTCCTCCTCACCGTTGTGGGGGCCTGTCCGCCCCTCAGGAGGCCTCTTTGAGCCGCCAGGCCCAGGGTCTTCACTGACTGATAGGTCTTCACTGACTGATAGGTCTTCACAGACTGGTGGGTCTTCACAGACCGGTGGGTCTTCACAGACTGGTAGGTCTTCACAGACTGGTAGGTCTTCACAGACTGGTGGGTCTTCACAGACTGGTAGGTCTTCACAGACTGGTAGGTCTTCACAGACTGGTAGGTCTTCACAGACCGGTAGGTCTTCACAGACCGATAGGTCTTCACAGACTGGTGGGTCTTCACAGACTGGTAGGTCTTCACAGACCGGTAGGTCTTCACAGACTGGTGGGTCTTCACAGACTGATAGGTCTTCACAGACCGGTAGTGGTGGACGCTCCTGTCCCTCCGGCCAGTCACAAAACTACACAGCCAGGCTGTCGGAGCTCATCTGTCCCACACCCATCTGGACCAGCTGATCCGCTGTGATGGGGAGTCTGTCCCACACCCATCTGGACCAGCTGATCCGTTGTGATGGGGAGTCTGTCCCACACCTATCTGGACCAGCTGATCTGTTGTGATGGGGAGTCTGTCCCACACCCATCTGGACCAGCTGATCCGTTGTGATGGGGCGTGTGGTCAGTTTTGATAAAGGCCTTAGAGATGTTGGTGGCTAGGAGGGTTGTCACTCGATGGGTGGCCAGCCTGCTTGTGACCCAGTCTATGAGACTAACGAGGGCATTGGTTCATGATGGTCCTGGCCTGCTGGGGGGTAGGTTTGGTTCATGATGGTCCTGCCCTGCTGGGGGGGAGGTTTGGTGTGATGTCATGCGTTCACCCAGGACGATAGCATCCTCTCTGGAAATAAACAATAAAATGATTCTGAGAGGATGCTATTGTTCCAGACAGGCCCCATCACTTCACCAATAGTGCTCTCAAAGCTAGCAAACTTGAAATATTTAATTATATTATTATTATTTATTTTGTAAGGTGGATTTTTTTTTTTTACGTGTGGAGTTGAACTTGAAATTTGGATGGATTTGTAGTCATATCACCCCCCCCCACACCCCCAGCCACCCCCCTCCACTCCTGCAATTAGAGTGATTGGAGTAATGAAGTAATTGGAGTATTGAGAGTAATTGGAGTAATGAGAGTAATCGGAGTAATGAAGTAATTGGAGTAATGAAGTAATTGGAGTAATGAGAGTAATTGGAGGGTCCTTGTGAAGTAGAAGGGTGGTGGAGAGGACAGGGGGACGGACGTTTCCTCAGGAAGACGCATCATCATCTTCTACAATACGGACCAGTCAGGAAGCAGCAGAACCAGAGTGCTCTCCTGAGCCAGAGCGGAGACAGACACACTCACACACACTCACACACACTCCCACACACGCCTACATACACGCATAAACGCAGCCACACATCCATCCAACACCCAGCGGGATGACATTGCTCTGAGACGCTGTGCTCTAACCTCACAAGGTAAGAGGCTTCCATACAATGACTGTATAATGAGGCTTCCATACAATGACTGTATAATGATGGTGGGGGGTCATAGTATACTCTGGATAACGTGACGTTCACGTTCCAATTTAACTTGGTGATAGTTTTCATGGTTGTCATGTTTGGTCTGAAATGCATTGGATTGTGTCGACTTTTGCCGGTTAAATCATCTATGGCTTTTTTCCATGTCTACGCACATGTCTTTTTAGACTTTCGTACTATTAGGTTTTGCATGAAAATATGTTCAGAATTTGTTTTACACAAATCAAAAAATGGTGAACTTCAGGTGAGTTAATTTGTTGCACCACACTTGGGCACTAGAACATGCCTCTATTTTGTAGACAGATTTGCTACACTTTGAAAGACACATAATACACATTACATTTCCTTTGGTAAGGAAAATGTAACTTTAGTGTGCTCTGTGGTATGAATCAGAGCACTGCTAGTGTGAATCAGAGCACTGCTAGTGTGAATCAGAGTAATGCTAGTGTGAATCAGAGTATTGTTAGTGTGAATCAGAGTAATGCTAGTGTGAATCAGAGGACTGTTAGTGCGAATCAGAGTATTGTTAGTATGAATCAGAGTATTGTTAGTGTGAATCAGAGGACTGTTAGTGTGAATCAGAGCACTGCTAGTGTGAATCAGAGTAATGCTAGTGTGAATCAGAGGACTGTTAGTGTGAATCAGAGTATTGTTAGTGTGAATCAGAGTAATGCTAGTGTGAATCAGAGTATTGCTAGTGTGAATCAGAGTATTGTTAGTGTGAATCAGAGTATTGTTATTGTGAATCAGAGTATTGTTAGTGTGAATCAGAGTATTGTTAGTGTGAATCAGAGTATTGTTAGTGTGAATCAGAGTATTGTTAGTGTGAATCAGAGTATTGTTAGTGTGAATCAGAGTATTGTTAGTGTGAATCAGAGTATTGTTAGTGTGAATCAGAGTATTGTTAGTGTGAATCAGAGTATTGCTAGTGTGAATCAGAGTATTGTTAGTGTGAATCAGAGTATTGCTAGAGGACAAAAATGCTGTTGAATCTTGAGGAAGTTCTTCAGATTGACGTTCACATAGTCTCCTTTGTTGGAAAGGAAATCATAAAAACATCATGTGCTCGCTAACAATTCAAGGTGCCGACTGCACAGAACACTCAGTACTCAGTTGTACAAACAATGGTCTCATTACTCTGACATGTCTGGTGTTTGTGTGCAGGTCACACAGACATGAACCTCTTCTATAAAACGTCTATCTGATCAACCTTGAGGTCCCAGTAGTCATAAAATCACATGTATGAACGGATAGCAAGTCCCTCGTTTCATAATGGCTGACCAACTCAGAGAAGTCATGCAGTCCAACCCAGGCTGCAGAACTGGGATAATACAATTCATAAACCTATTATTCTGATGTCTTTGGATTTGTAGAAAAAAAGAGAAATAAGTTGATAATGCTGACGATCATCATGTCCACTTTCCTGACCTTTTTGCGAAGCCATGTGAAAATATATGAAAGTAAAAGAAATGTTGATGAAGGTGTGATATTACCCTGCTTCTTAGCGTCTACGCGTTTCGCAACCCAGTTTAGCGATAACACCATTGAGTTTAGGGTCAAGGAAAACCCTAACCCCTAACCTTAACCCTAACCTTAACCCTCACCCTAACCCTACACCTGACCCTCACCCTAACCCTAACCTTAACCCTAATCCTAACCCTAACCCTAACCCTAACCTTAACCCTAAACTCTATGGTGTTCTTGCTAAACTGGGTTGTGAAAAGTAATCTCGCTGCTGCTTCCTGTAGCAAAACATTTAGAAATAGCAGTGATTGGATTAAAGATAGTTTTCACAAGCCCTGTGAGTCCAAGCTGGTCAGTAGCCTGGTGATCCCCAAACACCCGCCTGAAACCACACATTCCTTTACCCTGAGCCTGGGCAGGAATGTGAAGGGATTCAATCAGAACATTAAATATCAAGTTGTTGAGAAGAACACAATAGTAGGAACAAGTGTTAAGTGTTGTGAAACAAACAAATGTACACTAGACACACACCACTTCACTGCAAACCTTTCCTCAACACAATACATCCATGTTTTATTTGGGCCTGCACCTTGGTATTAGTTACTGGTCCAGTGAGTGAGTCTCTTTCACACGTTGAGGATTGTATGAAGGCAATATTAGGTAAAGACTTGAATAACGACTAATTGCAACCATTGTTCCTGTTCCTATAATATATTGATCATGTATTCTGCAGACCAGGGAAGGTTTTCTACTCATTCTGGTTTTAGTTTTAATCCACTTCATCAGCCAGCTCTGTCTAAATGACCTGGTTATCTCTAATAGTGTTTCTATACCCATGCTCAGTTCCAACAAACCTTTATTTAAAGTCATGGGGAAAATGAGGTTTCCCTCATTTCCAATGCCGACGAGCTCACAAGCAAACACACACATCAACAACAAGCAATTTACAACAATAATACAATTAAAATCAATAATACAATTAAGATCAATAATACAATTAAGATCAATAATACAATTAAGATCAATAATACAATTAAGATCAATAATACAATTAAGATCCAAAACTGTTCCAACAGAGCCGTGTTTTGTCTTGCAGTATTGAAGCGCTGAGAGCGAGTCATGCCGATCCTGAAGAAGCTTCCGGGCCGGTCCAAGAGCTGCCATGACTTCCCCAGGATGACCGGCGAGCTGATCCTGCCCGGCCTGGACCTGGACCTCAACCCCTTCACGGAGGTGGACCTGACGGAGGAGAGGAGTGGTGGGGAGGCGGGTCTCATCATGGGGGAGGGCGGGGGGAAGCCCCAGCTCTGGACCACCAGCGACGGGGAGGAGGAGGAGAACGAGGTGAACGCGGAGAAGCACGGGGCCGGGACCCCCAGAGCGAGGCCCCTGAGGGGAACGCTGGAGCGCATCTGCGGGGTGTCGCCCCTCAAGACGCTGGGGAAGCTGGGGAAGGGGCTGCGTATGTCGGGGCGCAGCGTGTGGGGGGCCAGCGCCGCCCTGCGAGGCTCCACGGACCCCCACGGACCCCCGCCAGAGAAGGAGAAGAGGAAGGGGCTTTGCAGGAGCTCCGAGGAAATCATGACCTTGCTCCGGTGAGCAGGAAGGGGGGGGTCAGACCTGGACTTACACAAACAAACACCGTCTGGGAACAATTTGTTTATTTCAATTTTAATATTTTACTCACTTTATTATTCCCAATGCTCACATTTGAATGCTTTTTGCACGTACATTTGTGATAGAAGCACATGGTAATCTTAGGGACACTATCAAACAGACCTACTGCCAAGCTGCAACCAGATTACAGAAATGTCCACAATAATAATATGACTACTTCTCAGTGGCTTATGTTTTACAGTATAACAGCCTGTTTAGGTTTGGAACTCATTTTGCTTGCCAATGCTATGTTGTTAGTGTTGAGCAAATGGGAGTGTTCAAATCGGAGACGGTTTTCTTTATGTAGCCAGGGTTCTGCGGCCAGGGTTCTGCGGCCAGGGTTCTGCGGCCAGGGTTCACCCATGAGGAAGTCCCACATTCCACCACTTTGCCCTCTCATGCATACAATCTTATCAGAAGCATTCTGGGAGCGCCCCGGTAGCTCAATGGGCTGGGGGGAATCAGGGGCCACGCTCTTTGCTGCAGGTCTTCCCCTCTCTCCCTCTCTCTCTCTCTCCCTCTCTCTCTCTCTCCCTCTCCCTCTCTCTCTCTCTCTCTCTCTCTCCCTCTCTCTCTCTCTCTCTCTTGTGCCTTTCCTGTCTGTGACCTACACTATCCTATCATAATAAAGCAGAATGCCCTAAAAAATATCTTTAAAAAAAGAAGAAGAAGCATTCTATGTGATATCTAGTCTAGTGTCCGTCTAAGCTGGCATAGCGGCTGATCTGAGGTGTGTAAGTGGTGGTCGACAGTGTGAAGGGTTGAGTTGACTCTTTATTCATAGTGTGAAGGGTTGGAGTTGACTCTTTATTCATAGTGTGAAGGGTTGGAGTTGACTCTTTATTCATAGTGTGAGGGTGGAGTTGACTCTTTATTCATAGTGTGAGGGGTTGGAGTTGACTCTTTATTCATAGTGTGAAGGGGTGGAGTTGACTCTTTATTCATAGTGTGAGGGTGGAGTTGACTCTTTATTCATAGTGTGAAGGGGTGGAGTTGACTCTTTATTCATAGTGTGAGGGTGGAGTTGACTCTTTATTCATAGTGTGAGGGGTTGGAGTTGACTCTTTATTCATAGTGTGAAGGGTTGGAGTTGACTCTTTATTCATAGTGTAAAGGGTTGGAGTTGACTCTTTATTCGTAGTGTGAAGGGGTGGAGTTGACTCTTTATTCATAGTGTGAGGGTGGAGTTGACTCTTTATTCATAGTGTGAAGGGGTGGAGTTGACTCTTTATTCATAGTGTGAGGGTGGAGTTGACTCTTTATTCATAGTGTGAGGGTGGAGTTGACTCTTTATTCATAGTGTGAAGGGGTGGAGTTGACTCTTTATTCATAGTGTGAAGGGGTGGAGTTGACTCTTTATTCATAGTGTGAGGGTGGAGTTGACTCTTTATTCATAGTGTGAGGGTGGAGTTGACTCTTTATTCATAGTGTGAGGGTGGAGTTGACTCTTTATTCATAGTGTGAGGGTGGAGTTGACTCTTTATTCATAGTGTGAAGGGGTGGAGTTGACTCTTTATTCATAGTGTGAGGGTGGAGTTGACTCTTTATTCATAGTGTGAAGGGGTGGAGTTGACTCTTTATTCATAGTGTGAGGGTGGAGTTGACTCTTTATTCATAGTGTGAAGGGGTGGAGTTGACTCTTTATTCATAATGTGAAGGGGTGGAGTTGACTCTTTATTCATAGTGTGAGGGTGGAGTTGACTCTTTATTCATAGTGTGAGGGTGGAGTTGACTCTTTATTCATAGTGTGAGGGTGGAGTTGACTCTTTATTCATAGTGTGAAGGGGTGGAGTTGACTCTTTGTTCATAGTGTGAAGGGGTGGAGTTGACTCTTTATTCATAGTGTGAAGGGATGGAGTTGACTCTTTATTCATAGTGTGAGGGTGGAGTTGACTCTTTATTCATAGTGTGAAGGGGTGGAGTTGACTCTTTATTCATAGTGTGAGGGTGGAGTTGACTCTTTATTCATAGTGTGAGGGTGGAGTTGACTCTTTATTCATAGTGTGAAGGGGTGGAGTTGACTCTTTATTCATAATGTGAAGGGGTGGAGTTGACTCTTTATTCATAGTGTGAGGGTGGAGTTGACTCCTTATTCATAGTGTGAAGGGGTGGAGTTGACTCTTTATTCATAGTGTGAAGGGGTGGAGTTGACTCTTTATTCATAATGTGAAGGGGTGGAGTTGACTCTTTATTCATAGTGTGAGGGTGGAGTTGACTCTTTATTCATAGTGTGAGGGTGGAGTTGACTCTTTATTCATAGTGTGAGGGTGGAGTTGACTCTTTATTCATAGTGTGAAGGGGTGGAGTTGACTCTTTATTCATAGTGTGAGGGTGGAGTTGACTCTTTATTCATAGTGTGAGGGTGGAGTTGACTCTTTATTCATAGTGTGAAGGGGTGGAGTTGACTCTTTATTCATAGTGTGAAGGGTTGGAGTTGACTCTTTATTCATAGTGTGAAGGGGTGGAGTTGACTCTTTATTCATAATGTGAAGGGGTGGAGTTGACTCTTTATTCATAGTGTGAAGGGGTGGAGTTGACTCTTTATTCATAGTGTGAGGGTGGAGTTGACTCTTTATTCATAGTGTGAAGGGGTGGAGTTGACTCTTTATTCATAGTGTGAAGGGGTGGAGTTGACTCTTTATTCATAATGTGAAGGGGTGGAGTTGACTCTTTATTCATAGTGTGAGGGTGGAGTTGACTCTTTATTCATAGTGTGAGGGTGGAGTTGACTCTTTATTCATAGTGTGAGGGGTTGGAGTTGACTCTTTATTCATAGTGTGAAGGGTTGGAGTTGACTCTTTATTCATAGTGTAAAGGGTTGGAGTTGACTCTTTATTCATAGTGTGAAGGGGTGGAGTTGACTCTTTATTCATAGTGTGAGGGTGGAGTTGACTCTTTATTCATAGTGTGAAGGGGTGGAGTTGACTCTTTATTCATAGTGTGAGGGTGGAGTTGACTCTTTATTCATAGTGTGAAGGGTTGGAGTTGACTCTTTATTCATAGTGTGAAGGGTTGGAGTTGACTCTTTATTCATAGTGTGAAGGGGTGGAGTTGACTCTTTATTCATAGTGTGAGGGTGGAGTTGACTCTTTATTCATAGTGTGAAGGGGTGGAGTTGACTCTTTATTCATAGTGTGAGGGTGGAGTTGACTCTTTATTCATAGTGTGAAGGGGTGGAGTTGACTCTTTATTCATAGTGTGAGGGTGGAGTTGACTCTTTATTCATAGTGTGAAGGGGTGGAGTTGACTCTTTATTCATAGTGTGAAGGGTTGGAGTTGACTCTTTATTAATAGTGTGAAGGGTTGGAGTTGACTCTTTATTCATAGTGTGAAGGGGTGGAGTTGACTCTTTATTCATAGTGTGAGGGTGGAGTTGACTCTTTATTCATAGTGTGAAGGGGTGGAGTTGACTCTTTATTCATAGTGTGAAGGGGTGGAGTTGACTCTTTATTCATAGTGTGAGGGTGGAGTTGACTCTTTATTCATAGTGTGAGGGTGGAGTTGACTCTTTATTCATAGTGTGAGGGTGGAGTTGACTCTGTATTCATAGTGTGAAGGGGTGGAGTTGACACTTTATTCATAGTGTGAAGGGGTGCAGTTGACTCTTTATTCATACTGTGAGGGTGGAGTTGACTCTTTATTCATAGTGTGAAGGGGTGGAGTTGACTCTTTATTCATAGTGTGAGGGTGGAGTTGACTCTTTATTCATAGTGTGAAGGGGTGGAGTTGACTCTTTATTCATAGTGTGAGGGTGGAGTTGACTCTTTATTCATAGTGTGAAGGGGTGGAGTTGACTCTTTATTCATAGTGTGAGGGTGGAGTTGACTCTTTATTCATAGTGTGAGGGTGGAGTTGACTCTTTATTCATAGTGTGAAGGGGTGGAGTTGACTCTTTATTCATAGTGTGAAGGGGGGGAGTTGACTCTTTATTCATAGTGTGAAGTGGTGGAGTTGACTCTTTATTCATAGTGTGAAGGGGTGGAGTTGACTCTTTATTCATAGTGTGAGGGTGGAGTTGAATCTTTATTCATAGTGTGAAGGGGTGGAGTTGACTCTTTATTCATAGTGTGAAGGGGTGGAGTTGACTCTTTATTCATAGTGTGAGGGTGGAGTTGACTCTTTGTGGTTGCAGGTTTGCCGGCCGGCGTAGGGAGGTGCGCAGAGAGAGCCTGCCCTGCGGGGACCTGAGCGCCGACAGCGAGGCGGAGTCACGCCGAAGACCCTCCTTCCTCCGGATGGTCAACCTGAGCATGCTGAAGAGAGAGTCCCTGTCGGACCGCGTCTCCCAGGAGACCGAGGAGGAGGTGGCGGAGGAGGAGCCAGTGGTCAAACCCAGGGAGCCACTCTCAGGTAGATTACAGACGCGTAAACGAAGCCAATAAGAATTCAATCTGACGTGAAATATTTTTTCCCCCACTAAACCAACCTATCAGGGCTCTTCATTTAGCTCATGATTGGTGCCAGGGGCGGGGATCCTGGGGGGGTCAGGGGGGACATGCCCCCCCCAATATTTGAGATCATTAAAATTGTCCCCCTCCCCCCAATATTTAGATTGGGGTAGTGGCATTCAAATGACCATACGGCTGCGTAGGAAGATGTCCCCCCAAAAAATACTATTTCAATGTAAATGTCCCCCCAAAGTTGGATACAGATCCCCGCCACTGATTGGTGCAACCGACCCAGGTAACTTTTATAGAAGTTTACTAAGAACTTTGGCACTTCCTGTTCCACTCCAGTCCCAGAATGCTCTCTGATGAACTGTGAAAGGTCCCCAGACCCCCTGAGTCATTGAGTTCAATCAGCAACAGACTATGAAAGCAGGATATGACTTCACTTCCTGCTACTGCCAAGATCCCCTCCGATAGAGCCGCTGTTCGCGCTGCCCCATAGCGATGACTGGGGAGGGTAGTCTACAGCAGAACCTGCGCCATAGCGATGACTGGGGAGGGTAGTCTACAGCAGAACCTGCGCCATAGCGATGACTGGGGAGGGTAGTCTACAGCAGAACCTGCCCCATAGCGATGACTGGGGAGGGTAGTCTACAGCAGAACCTGCCCCATAGCGATGACTGGGGAGGGTAGTCTACAGCAGAACCTGCCCCATAGCGATGACTGGGGAGGGTAGTCTACAGCAGAACCTGCGCCCAGCTACTAAGCTAGGCTGCTTACTGACGAGGATCATGTACAGGTGTACGTGGGCGTGGTTAACCCTAAGACCCAATCCTTGGTGCACGTTACATGCTTACTTACACCATGTCCGTTTTACACCACTCTCCATTAGCAGCACCCTCTACTTAACTCTCATCTATCTATCTATCTATCTATCTATCTATCTATCTATCTATCTATCTATCTATCTATCTATCTATCTATCTATCTATCTATCTATCTATCTATCTATCTATCTATCTATCTATCTATCTATCTATCTATCTATCTATCTATCTATCACTATCTATAGTAAATGGAGGACATGTTTGTTTTGACCGTCTCTCCCTCAGTGCTGGAGATCCTCCAGCTGGTGAACCACAGGGACCTCCTCCTGGCCGACACACACATCCAGGAGCTGGAGCGTGAGTGCGAGCTGCTCTCCTTCCTGCCCGGCACCCCCGCCCAGACCCCCAGCGCCCCCCCTACGCCCCCGGACGACCCCGCCGGCCCCAACGCCTCGCTGGACTCCGGCCGGCGGAAGGCCAAGGACGTGGAGCTGCTGTACGAGGCCCTGCAGAAGGAGATGTGGGACGTGGTCAGGGAGTCCCTCCGCCAGCCGTCCGCCGGGCCCAACCTGGGCCTGGTGGTCCTGGTCATCCAGCAGGAGGAGCAGGCGGACGCCGCCCGGGCCCTGAGGGAGGAGGCCAGGCCCGGGCCCCAGGCCCAAGGGGACGGCGGCGGCCCCCAGACCCACAACCAGGCCGGCCGGCGGCCCCGGCAGCTGAAGCTGAAGTGGAGGCAGGCGGTGGGGGAGGCGGCGGACTGGAGCCTGCCTCAGCAGGTGGACACCCAGGCCGGCCAGCTGGCCTCCTACCTGGAGCGCCTGAGGGGCCGCATGGTGGACGACCTGGACGCGGCGCGGAGGAACGTGGTGGCCATCTACCCCGAGGAGTTCGCAGCCTTCCAGGTGTACATGCAGAGTTACCACCGGGCCGTGGCGCGGCGCCTGCGCACCATCACCTGCTGCCCGCTGCAGATCACCGACGTCTACGCGCTGCTGGACTGGTTCTACAACATCTACAACAGGTCAGTCTGACGGGACGGCGCCGCCGGGGCTATACAGGACATTACATTACATTACATTACAGTACAGTACATTACAGTACATTACATTACAGTACAGTACATTACATTACAGTACAGTACAGTACAGTACATTACATTACATTACATTACAGTACATTACAGTACATTACATTACAGTACAGTACAGTACAGTACAGTACAGTACAGTACAGTACAGTACATTACTTTACAGTACAGTCATTTAGCAGGCGCTTTTATCCAAAGCGACTAATAATAATTGCATTTAAAGTAGGAAAGCCAATGGACTACTACTTGCCAGAACACACAAGTGCATCTCCTTTCTAAAACAAGTGACTAAGGACACTGGCACTGTGTTAATAACCGGGGCTGATAACAACTCTGACAAGATGGCGAAAGCAAACTGTACTGTGTAAACTTGAAAATGAGAGTTTCACAATATCTAATACAGACGAGGAATCTTGAAATGGAAGGAGGAGCACCAAGCGTTTTGTTTGTGTTTACTCTCCTGTCATTCCTCTGGCAGGGACGTCCTCGGCACCATCGGCACGGCGATGTCCATCAACTACGCCCCCCTGGAGCCCCTCCTGGCCCAGGACACCGTGGACCGACTGGAGCAGGACTGCCTCAACATCGTCGGGGTAAAAACACACTATACTCCCTCAACATCATACTACACTCTCTCAACATCATACTACACTCTCTCAACATCATACTACACTCCCTCAACATCATACTACACTCTCTCAACATCATACTACACTCTCTCAACATCATACTACACTCTCAACATCACACTACACTCTCTCAACATCATACTACACTCTCTCAACATCATACTACACTCTCTCAACATCATACTACACTCTCTCAACATCATACTACACTCTCTCAACATCATACTACACTCTCTCAACATTACACTCCCTCAACATCATACTACACTCTCTCAACATCATACTACACTCTCTCAAC
>NC_140248.1:24985665-24988165 GCF_949987555.1 Borostomias antarcticus
AAAGCTCTATTGGTCTCTGCCGTTGCCGAGTGTCTGTTGCTAAGGAAAAAAAAACATGTCTGGTGTTCTAGATCTTCTGAGTCTGATCACCCAGCATGCTCTCTGATTACAGTCTGAGTTATTCACCAGATACAGTATAAACGTTACCTCAGGTGATCCATTTTAATATCATCGAGGCTCATCTCTCTCTCTCTCTCTCTCTTCTCTCTCTCTTCTCTCTCTCTCTCTCTCTCTCTCTCTCTTTCTCTCTCTCAGGATTCCAGCTCCTCCTGGTTGGACAGCGTGATCTCTCACCTTGCTGACATCATTCTCCTGGAGGACACCCCTTCCATTCAGATGGAGGTGGCGGTCCTGGTGAAGGAGTTCCCAGATATACGGTGAGGACTTGACTTATTTGGACAACAGCATCCAGGGAGGAGACTACTGCTACTCTTAGAACTACAGAACACATTTATACTACTGATGCCAATGGCAAAGGAGCTGTATTCTGCACTTAGTACTAGAGAACACATTTACAAAGCTGTTTTGGGCATTTGGCCCACCGTAGGGAAACCAGGGCGTGGCTTTTTGTTGACACATTGGTTCAAAACAAGGAAAAGAAGTGCGGAAACATATCTGCATCAGCACGCTATTCCTGGAAGGGACCGAAAGGCTGTTTTGAGAGTGTCAGGAGCGTGGAGGCCTCAGGGGACGACCCCAGGACCCCGGCCCCGGCCTGTTTGTGCTCTTCTTGGGGTCAGGCCACCACAAGCTGGCAGCGCACCACAGCTAGTTACGCATGGGGCGGACAGGAAGCTGCTGCGGAGTACTTCCTGTCCCTGCCACCCCCGAGGGAGACAGACTGGTGCCATGCTCGGAATCAAAGGTTTGGAAGAGGGGAGGGTGGAGGAGGAGAGGTTGGTGGAGGAAGAGGGGAGGGAGGGTGGAGGTGGAGGAAGAGGGGAGGGTGGGTGGAGGAGGAGAGGAGGGAGGGTGGAGGAGGAGAGGTTGGTGGAGGAGGAGAGGAGGGAGGGTGGAGGAGGAGAGGTTGGTGGAGGAGGAGAGGAGGGAGGGTGGAGGAGGAGAGGTTGGTGGAGGAGGGAGGGTGGAGAAGGAGAGGTTGGTGGAGGAAGAGGGGAGGGAGGAGGAGGAGAGGGAGGAGAGGGAGGGTGGAGGAGGAGAGGTTGGTGGAGGAAGAGGGGGGACCTGAACACATGTTAACTCGCTCAGGCTCAACGCCGCTGCTTTTGTCTCCTGCTCGGCCGATCACCCACCGCTGGTATTTTAAGAGATCAAAGGCCGCCGGCTCGCGTTGGGCTCCCTGTGTCCCACTGCTGCGTCAACCTCAACCAACCCCCCCCCCCCCACACACACACACACACACATACACACACACACGCACACACGCACGACACCGCCTCTGCCTTTGTTCCTCAGCTCCGCTCGCCAGCTCCGACGACGGCTTTGACCCCGCCCTCACCCCGCTGCCCCCCCCCCCTCTAGATGACAACCATTGAAGTCAGCGGCTCCAAAACCTCCCTATGGTTCCCCCCCCCCCCTCCCCCCTCCAGCCTGAACTCTCATGTAAACAACTGAACAAAGTAATCAAACAAGTAAACAAACTCGACGTATCAGCCAGTCACTCACACATGCGTCAGGAGGTTATACATCACTGACCAAACAAAGACCCTCTGACAACCTCTCCTCCCCTCTCCTCCCTCCCCCCCCCTCCCCTCTCCCTCCCCCCCCCCTAACAGGAAGAAGCACGTGTCCACCCTCCTGAACGTCCGTGGGATGATGCGCCAGACGGAGCGCCAGGAGATCCTCAACATCGTCAAAGACTTTGGCAGCAGCTCGGGCCTCCTGTGCCGGGACCGCGCTCTGTTCTCAGACATCCCCGTGACGTCGGAGGTGCACTGCCTCAGCCTGGGCCTCCTCCGCGTCGCCATGAGTCTCTCCAACTGGGTGTCCGAGCACCGCCCCCGGCGCCACCGCCCCCGGCGCCACCGCCCCGCCGCCGCCGGCAACAACAGAACCGTCCGTCTGTCGGAACTCCAAACGGCTGAGGATACGGACCAGCACCACAGAGAAGAATAGCCCAGCCGGTTCTGACTGAGTACAGGCCCATTCACAGGCCCATTCACAGACCCATTCACAGGCCCATTCACAGGCCCATTCACAGGCCCATTCACAGGCCCATTCACAGACCCATTCACAGGCCCATTCACAGGCCCATTCACAGGCCCATTCACAGGCCCATTTACAGCCACGAGGAGCTACACAGTTTTTCTAGTTGCTGACATGCTGATATTAATATGAATGGATCCTCCACGATCCCATTGATTAGCTTCCCAGATAGCAAGCGGATGTGTCATAATTCTGGGCCATATATGGGTCGGAACTAAGCCACAAGGGCCAGATCTGGCCTGTATATGGCTCAGATCCGCTTGCTATCTGGGTTCGAACCAAAGAAGAGCGGAAAACTGTGAAACATAGGCTACTGTTGATGAGAAATACATGG
>NC_140248.1:24990665-25005665 GCF_949987555.1 Borostomias antarcticus
AGGTTTGAAATGAAATGAATCAATCAATTAATCAATCAATCAATCAAAGCTTTATTTGTATAGCGCATTCCATACCCAGAGGCAACACAATGCGCTTTACAGAGAACAAGGGAGGTGGGCAGACGACCCACTCTCTACATATTCCAGAGGGAAGCAAAAAAACAGTAATCACCCGGGGGCCAGAAGGGCTGTCAGAAATGAGAGGCTTGGCTGCATTCAAAGCATAACTTGCGTTTCTCTCGAAGTGCAGCTCATCCCGTGATGCAGCCTGATGAAAGTCTGTTTCGGGCTGAAGGAAGCTTTGTGGAGGTGAGATGTTGAGAGACAGGGCTCCACCGCGCCTCCTGAACCGGCCTCGGCGGCAGGGGAAGCTGAGGGGTCGCACCCCCGGGCTGGACTCACTGGATGTTTTTCAGTAAACAAAGGCTTCCTGTTGTCCACCGAGGTGGCAAACGGATGGTCTTATTGGAGCCAGGTTTACGCCGCACGCTAGGAGGGAACTTCCCTTTCACCGAGCAAGGACGAGCTCGGCAGATCTGTTTCATGTTTGACAAACTCTTTTGGGCTGTTTTAAAACAAAGTCAGCCGAGTCTCTGCTCACACTCCATACTGGGCCTGGGTCTCACACAGTAGATGACCTTTACTTCTTCTTCTGAGGAAACAACATACCAAGGCAGCCAACAGCCAATCCGCTTGCAGAGCGGACGATTGACGCGACAGTACCCGTTACCTGATGTGTTTGCCACCAGTAACAACTAGGTATAGAGTTCAATAAGACCTGATAATGTGCAGTGAACCAATGCAGTGAAAACACATCTGTAAGGTCAGAGGTGAGCACAGGGCCGTTGCTATGAATTTTGGGCCCCCTTAAAGAATATTGGTGTGGGCCCCTACCCCTCCGACTTTTCCTCACCACTTTTTTCGACCCCCTTTTTTTTATTTTTTTTTATTATGTATCATTTTGTATTAATTTGTCTGTTTCTCTATGTTCTTTTTCCAATTTACCTCTCCATAGACATTTACTTGTGTACTTCCTGTGCTTGGACTGTCTCTGTCTGTAGCAGTTTCATGACTGGAACTACTATGAGCCTCTTCACTCCCTTAACTCTGTTTCTGACTGGCTAGGACCTGGCTCTGTAGACAGTAAGAACAGAACAGTGTCTTCTTAAGACTTGGGAATAAATCTATGTAGCACTGTAGAGTTTACAGGAAGCTGGCTAGGAGGCTGTTGATTAGGTAATAAACGCCTCTCTTATTTCAAGAGCATTCATATGTAGGCTTTCTTAACCTGGATTACATCTACATGTTGCTATTCAGTACAGTAGTTCATTAATAAGTTTAACTAGCCAACCAGTGTGTACCTCACTCACTCACCGTCTAAAGTATCTTCTGGGGGCTGGGGGTGGGTGTCTAGATCAGACGAGGCAACAGCTGATTCTGTGAGTAGCAGGACATAAAGGATTTAAAAAGAAATCAACTCTATACGAATTTCTATTAATTAACTTAACACTATTTATTTATTAACCATGGATTTCTTTATGTAATGTAACTTTCATATGTAGGCTATCTTAAACTGGGTTAACTTACATCTACATTTTGCTATTCATAGCAGTACAGTAGTTTATTAATACGTTTAATAGCCAACCAGTGTCTACCAGTCACTCACTCACCATCTAAAGCAGGGGTGTCAAACTCTGGCCCGCGGGCCAAATTTGGCCCGCAGTGTAATTATATTTGGCCCGCGAGGCAATACCAAATGACTACTAGAGCTGGCCCGCCAGTATTCGATTTTGCATGTCTGCACTATTAAGTTATATATTGTATGGTAATAAGCGTTGCTTGTTCCATATTCAATGTTAAAGAAAAACTTGTTTGAGTCCATATTAAAATTTTCATTTGTTCAATGTTGGCCCGCGACTTTGTTCAAGTTAAAAAAATTTGCCCACTGTGTATTTGAGTTTGACACCCCTGATCTAAAGCATCTTCTGGGGGCTGGGAGTGGGTGTCTAGATCAGAGGGGCCACAGCTGATTCTGTGAGAAGCAGCACATAAAGGTTTTAAAAAGACATGTCAACAGGACCGGCTAGCTAGCATAGCACATTATAATATAAGCATTCATGAGAATGGAAACATGTGTCCTGGCTGCTGCTACTGGATATTTATGTATTTATTTGGACAGGAAGTATTTGCAAGTGTGCCAGCTGGCAAGCTAGCTAACGGTAGCCACCTCACTAGAACAGTGCAGTGGTTGAGGCTGGCTAGTGAAAGCTAGCTTACTAGAACTGTAGTAGCTGTCTAGTTAATCTGTCATTTAGTTAATGGTAGCGTAATGTTATCTAGCAGCTAGCTTACCTACAGTAGTTGGCTGGTTGCTAACTGTAGCTAGCAGTAGCTGTCTAGTAAATGGTAGCTAACGTTAGCTAGCAGCTAGCTAACCAGATCGAGTTGTTACCAGAACATGAGCTTACTAGCTAACGTTAGCTACCTAGCTTAGCACTTTTGCCGCATTCCAGGCAACCCGTAACTCGTGTTCTTCCGACCTCCTACACGTGAAAATGCTCTGGAATGGCAGTCAAACCCGTAACTTCCCACCCGTGAACTCGTACAGATCGATGTACTCCCAGTTGCCGGGTGGGAAGTTACGGGTTGGACTGCCATTCCAGAGCATTTTCACGTGTAGGAGGTCGGAAGAACACGAGTTACGGGTTGCCTGGAACGCGCCATTTCTTCACACACTAGGCTAACGGCTCTCGTTGTCATGGTTAATGTGAGACCGCGGGCAACTGACCGACCGTCTTAACACAGCTACTCTCACCTTTCTAACATATATATATATATATAATAATATAATACCGTCTTAACACAGCTACTCTCACCTTTCTAACATATATATATATATATATAATATAATACCGTCTTAACACAGCTACTCTCAGCTTCCTTGTGGAAAAACATGCTTATGGGCTCCCGCTCTGCTGCCTTTTCTCCTGGCCTCTCTCTCCACTCTTTTCTCCTGGCCTCTCTCTCCACTCTTTTCTCCTGGCCTCTCTCTCCACTCTTTTCTCCTGGCCTCTCTCTCCACTCTTTTCTCCTGGCCTCTCTCTCCACTCTTTTCTCCTGGCCTCTCTCTCCACTCTTTTCTCCTGGCCTCTCTCTCCACTCTTTTCTCCTGGCCTCTCTCTCCACTCTTTTCTCCTGGCCTCTCTCTCCACTCTTTTCTCCTGGCCTCTCTCTCCACTCTTTTCTCCTGGCCTCTCTCCACTCTTTTCTCCTGGCCTCTCTCTCCACTCTTTTCTCCTGGCCTCTCTCCACTCTTTTCTCCTGGCCTCTCTCCACTCTTTTCTCCTGGTCTCTCTCTCCACTCTTTTCTGGTGCCTGGATTATATGGGCTTGATGTTTATGATTTAACGTTAGACTATTAGTGCTAGTATTTGACAGCCAGCCGGTATAGTGACGTTAATGTCAAAAGAGGTGAGACTTGCCAGCATGAACCATGGCATGGACCAAACCATTTAAGAAGGGGGATATTGCTCAGGAAATTAAATATTTTTTCATCTGTATTGCATTATTTGTGGCTTAATTTGAATTCTGATGCAGCATTAGTGTGACTGATCTACATGCAGAATAATTTCATCATAGAAAGAGGGACCTCTTGTTTTTTTGTGGGCCCTGCTTGCTTGTGGGCCCTTATAATCATCATCATCTTTCACCGCTAAACAACTACGCTGGGTGAGCACGTGATATTTTGACCTTTCTGCCAATGTCTTGCACACGGCCTCCGCGTGCCACCATGCCCGATAAACACGCCAGCAGTATGTTTATCTAATAATTTATCCAGCTAATGCTACAGTCATGATGTTAATGAGTTTTTATGTTGTGTCGGACAAAAGCAGCACTTGTTTCTCCGTCCACCACAGTTCCAAGAACTTGTAGTAGGCAACAGAGCAGGAAGCGTCCATTCAGGCTTGGCACGGGGCTGAATGTTGAGTTTGGCCAAGTCTGTGATTGGTATAAAGGATATCTAAAGGTATTATCAGACATCCTCTCATATAGAGACGGGAGGATGGAGGGTGGAAGGAGGAGGGTCCAGGTATTCCAGGCTCAGACTGACAGTCTCTCAGGCAGAGGAAGGCAGGTATGGGCAGCCGCCAAACAATCTCAGAGGTTCCCCTCGCTGGGGCCATAATGGTGGGACGGTCCGCAACATCACAATGAAGTCCCTGGGAAGCACTACCGAGCTTCCTCCTAATTAACACGGGCCAGCGCTGGAAATCCCATCTGAAGCTAATCACCAAGAGCTGTTTGTTTTCCTAGCAAATCTCCCCGACCTCTTTCTTTGTTCGCTCCATCGATTGAGTTTGACATGGTTCCGCTATGGTTTTGTTGTTTGTTTGTTTGCTCTGAAGTACCCTGCTGCTTGTATTAAGGGAGGATGGGGGGGGGGGGGGGGGGAGGATGGAGGGGGGGGGGGATTGTTCCTAAGTCTGGTTGGATCAGGCTCGGCCCAGCCCGCTCTGGAGCTGAGGCCTTTGTTTATATTTAGTTCACACAGAAGGACAGAAAGACTCTCTCTCGTGTAGATCTAGGTCTCCTCTAAAGACCCCTCCCCCCCCCCCTCTCTTTTCTGGGCCCTCACCCTCTATCGTCGCCTCACAGCAAAAAGGTTGTGGGTTCGATTCCCGCTCGGGACACTGTCGGCACTGGGGATGTGGTAGAGCGGGTCGTCCAATGATCCTAGGGTCTGCGGTTCGAATCCCGCCTCCTCCTGTCCACATGCCGAAGTGTCCTTGGGCAAGACACTGAACCCCAAATTGCTCCCAATGAGCAGGTTAGCACCTTGCATGGCAGCTGCCGCCATTGGTGTGTGAATGTGTGTGTGAATGGGTGAATGAGAGGCCTTTGTAAAGCGCTTTGGATAAAAGTGCTATATAAGTGCAGAACATTTACCATTTACCATGTTCTCCCCAGGGTGGTCAGGTACTCAGGTGGGGTATCTCCCAGGGTAGTCAGGTACTCAGGTGGGGTATCTCCCAGGGTGGTCAGGTACTCAGGTGGGGTATCTCCCCCAGGGTAGTCAGGTACTCAGGTGGGGTATCTCCCCCAGGGTGATCAGGTACTCAGGTGGGGTATCTCCCAGGGTAGTCAGGTACTCAGGTGGGGTATCTCCCAGGGTAGCAGGTACTCAGGTGGGGTATCTCCCAGGGTGGTCAGGTACTCAGGTGGGGTATCTCCCCCAGGGTGATCAGGTACTCAGGTGGGGTATCTCCCAGGGTGGTCAGGTACTCAGGTGGGGTATCTCCCAGGGTGGTCAGGTACTCAGGTGGGGTATCTCCCCCAGGGTGGTCAGGTACTCAGGTGGGGTATCTCCCAGGGTGATCAGGTACTCAGGTGGGGTATCTCCCAGGGTAGTCAGGTACTCAGGTGGGGTATCTCCCAGGGTGGTCAGGTACTCAGGTGGGGTATCTCCCAGGGTGGTCAGGTACTCAGGTGGGGTATCTCCCAGGGTAGTCAGGTACTCAGGTGGGGTATCTCCCAGGGTGATCAGGTACTCAGGTGGGGTATCTCCCAGGGTAGTCAGGTACTCAGGTGGGGTATCTCCCCCAGGGTGGTCAGGTACTCAGGTGGGGTATCTCCCAGGGTGGTCAGGTACTCAGGTGGGGTATCTCCCAGGGTGGTCAGGTACTCAGGTGGGGTATCTCCCGGGCCTTGTGGAGTTGTTATGTTCTCCCCGTGTTCATAAGGGTTTCCTCCCAAGAACTCCAATATGTACCAAAAAAAAAACAAGCAGAAGAACAGATGCACTTCAGTCCGGTCCCTGACCCCTCATCCCTGACCCCTCACCCCTGACCCCTCATCCCTGACCCCTCACCCCTGACCAGGACCTGGACTGACCCGGACCAGGACTTGGACTGAGCACTTGGGCTTGGTCCCCGGATGACACTGATGCGGCTGCCCACTGCTCCTGGCTCCCCTGGAGGAGGACAGCTGGTGTGGGTCAAATGCAGAGGACACATTCCACCGGCGACCGCTGAAAATGCACATGTTTGTGTGTGTGTGTGTGTGTGTGTGTACTGTGTCGCCGCTCATTCACACGTGTGCGTTTGCATGTGTCATTCGCTATGCGCTAATAAAAGACCCTCTCTCTCTCTCTCTCTCTCTCTCTTGTGAGTCTCTGTTTCCTGCTGGTCTCACGGGGAACAGGACTTGTTCTTTCTGTTGACAGCAGATTGCATAAGAGCACCTCTATAAACGACCCTCGCCACCAGGGCCGCCAGGGGCGGAGTCAGCATAACCCCGTGTCCTCTCCGCACAGAACACACTCCTCAAGTCCGTCAGGATGGCTGCCCACTTGAGACAAAACAATAGTGCGTGTCGTCAGTCCGGTGGGAAGTCCTGATTGATGTTATCAGAGTGTCTCCATCTATGACTCTTTATTTAGCCAGCGGTCCCGCACTCTCTGAACCCACAACCTGCTGGGCTTCCTGGGCCGGACCCGCTGACCACCAGGCCCGGGGCAGTGCGTATCCACGCTCACATTCAATCATTAGCTCCTTTCAAGTCCAGGGTGCGGTGTGAGGGGGCGGATGTTTGAGCCAGGTGTAATCTAAAATAACCCAGATTAAAGGGATCGTTAGTGATTTTGGGACAAAGAGCCTCATTTATGACTCGTTATGAGTGTGACTCGTTATGAGTGTGACTCGTTATGAGTGTGGTGCCGTTGACTCCAGATATGCAGTTGGGCTCAGCTTGACCAGCTGGGGTCACTGTGGTGTGTGGAGCGAGTTTAGGGGGGTGAGTGTCATCATCATCATCATCATCATCATCATTAGGTCGTCCTCAGACGAGCTTGACAGCGAAGTGTTCAATCATGTGGGTCTTCCATACATCCAGCCAGTACCTCAGAACTCTCCACAGGACAGTGAGTGGAACCAAGTTTAATTGGTTAAACTTACTCCTCAGTATAAATACTGCCCACTGCGTCGTCCAATTGCTAACTTTCGGGTGGCGTAGCTGGTAGCGGTGTTTATGAGAAGTGGTCACGTGTGTTCGTAAGTCAGAAGACCTGAGTTCAAACCCAGTGTGGACAAAGTAAGGGTAGAAGCTATACTGACCAGCGACGCAATGACACCTGTTACATAAACACTCAAATAACCCGATAAAGCGGTATTGCATTTGATTTGTTTTGGGGGCAGTGTGGAGTGTTGAAGTGTGTTTGGTAGTGGATGCTATCCTGGTACCGCTGCATTGCTCCAGGCAGTTTGAGTCCCCAAGAAGAAGAATGAATCAGCTGAAAAAGGTCTCCATTGATCAACAACACAGTGGCAAAGTCATACATGAGGCATTGTGTCAAAAATGTTACCCCTTTAAATCTCATTTTGATGCATGAGTCTAAAGTTGATTTTCTCTCAGGAATAATTATACACATGATCCTCATGTCCTCCTCAGTAGTCAATGTTCTGTGTTTTAAAATGCCAATCATATGAAAATAAAATATCTAAATAATTATGGAAAGATACAGAGTCCTGAACAGTGAAATTGTACAGATAGCGTCACAATTATCAGGAGGTTATCTAAAGAGTCAGTTAGAGTCAGAGTACAGTTTTCAATGTATTCCATAGTTCAGGTGGAGTATACGATTGTCACTATTATAGGATTATGATATAAGTATATGATATGACACTATACTATTACATTGCATATATAGGATCATATTGTATTGGTGCTATTGCTTCTTGCACTATATTTTGCACTGTCCTGTCATTTGTACTGTCCTGTCATTTGCACTGTCCTGTGGTGTCCTTGCTGTGTCTATTCATGTCTATTTAGTGTCCTGCACCAAAGTCCAAAACAAATTCCTAGTATGTGTGAAAACCTGTAATCAATCAATACATCCAATACTGATTTTGATACAATAACAATACATACAGTACTGTAAAGATAGAAATAAAGGTGCATTGACAGTAATTCCCTGTGTGTGTAGGCTAGAAATATTTGATCAGGGCGTGGCGGGGGTGGGGTCGCGGGGTCGCAGGGTCACCGGCGTGGTAAACATCCAGACCTGTAAGGATATTTGTTTTCCTTAGTGTAAACTGTTTTGACGTTTGAATAATAGCGAGGGAAAGAGCCTGAGGGTCTCTGTTAGAGGTGCGTGCGTACATGGACGCCTTTATTTACGCCAGCACATCCCCTGACCTCACAGGCCTGGCCGCCTCACAGGCCACTCGCTGTCTGGACGCATCACGCTGGGCACCACCACACCTCCTTTTATAACAGATCCCAGGTCTGCTCCCCTGTGTCCGGCTCTGGATGTGATTGTTGGTCATGTTTTACACGTGACCTCAATCCATTGTTAACGTAATCAAATCATATCACTCAACTATTCCATTGAATGAGAGAGAACTATTCATAGGTGACTAAACAATGAATTTGTTTCTATAAAAAGTCTTTTTTTGTGGGGGGGTGTGGGGGGGTGGGGGGGGTGGGGGGGGGATGTAGAGATACAGTAATCAAGATAAAAGTCTCGGTACACTTTATTATAACTATCCTTTATAAGCCTTTATAAACCATTCAAAATTAACAAACATTTAAGAACATTTTTGTAAGCAGTTGATAAATGGTTAGTAAATGATTAGTAAATATACACACAGAGCCACTGTACTGTATGTAGGAATCGAACTCACAACTCAGTGGTGTCTGACGACTGAACAACATCTAGAAGGACATTTCCTCAGTGCATCACTATGGAGGTCTGGGTTTGATTTCAACCTCATACAGACAGTGGTTCTGTGTAAATAGTCAATCATGTACTGGTCATATATAGTACTTACAAAGTAGTTATTTAGTATTTATGATTGCTTTATAGATGGCTTATAAAGGACAGTTATTATAAAGTGTTACCCTGGTCCCTGGAAGAGAGCGTTATTATAAAGTGTTACCCTGGTCCCTGGAAGAGACCGTTATTATAAAGTGTTACCCTGGTCCCTGGAAGAGACCGTTATTATAAAGTGTTACCCTGGTCCCTGGAAGAGACAGTGGGCTGCTCCCTACAGCCTCCAAAACAACTTGCGGAAAAAAGTCTATAAATAGCGAGCAAGTCAGAGAGAAAGAATGAGAGCGCGTAGCGACAGTGAGTGACTACGCTGTCTGATCTTTCATGGAAAACAGGGAGGAAAAGCGGACATCCTGGATGGACGTGTATTTATTATGGATCATCAGGGGAAGTCTGCGGCCGTGCTCGGCCCTGCCACTCTCACCTCCAGTCTCTACACAACACCTCTGTTTTTATAACCCCAAACACAAACATTCACAGCCATACACCCCCGAAAAAGCTGCATGGAGCTGATATTGTGATCGCTTCTGACATCAGCACAAAACACAAGTTGTCAACTGTCTCTAAAAGTCAGTGAACTCACAGATTAAAGTCCTTTGAGGATTTCTGAAAGATGAGTTGGTTTGTGACCATGTCTTTTAACAGACACTATCGGTCAGAGGGACATGGGAATGTGTGGTGGAAATTGATGACATTCTCTTACCAACACGTAAGTAAGTAAGAATGTGTTGTGTGAGACTATTATGTCTCCTCAGAGTCCTCTAGTCTTCTCATGTCCGGTTTATAAAGCGTTTGTGGGAGAGTACCTGATTTATGAACAAACGCCCAGTGTGGTAGTACAGTACAGCCAGACCAAGCACACAATGTAGCGTTAGCCGCCGCGCCGCCTCCTCCTCTCTGCTATGTTCTAACTTTACCTGCAACACAACGTTTTTTTTTGTCTCTTGTCTGCAGAACAACACATTTATTGGCTCAAGACATTCGCAGGAGCGGAAACTACTTTGCATGGAGAGAAATAAGTCTGCAGTAAAACAATGGTGCCGCTTGTGAAATATGGCAACAGGGGCTCACCTTTGACCTTTGGCTCCCTGTGCTTCTCTCCCCCCCCGCGTATTTACGCAGGCAGGTTGTGTTCTCTGCTCCTGTACCCAATCAGGAAGAGGAAAAGACAAACTTGTGGTAGGATTCTGGGTAAACTTGAAGCATTAGACCCCCGTTGGGATCTTATCTGATCTGCCAGAATGCTGAACACAAGCCTCGTGCCCCGTTCCCCAGCAGGGAAGGAGAGCGCACAACATACTGCAGTGCTTGAGTGGACCCGTGGGGAGGTATGAGGGACCCGTCGGGAGGTATGAGGGACCCGTCGGGAGGTATGACCCGTCGGGAGGTATGATGGACCCGTGGGGAGGTATGAGGGACCCGTCGGGAGGTATGAGGGACCCGTCGGGAGGTATGAGGGACCCGTCGGGAGGTATGAGGGACCCGTCGGGAGGTATGAGGGACCCGTCGGGAGGTATGAGGGACCCGTCGGGAGGTATGAGGGACCCGTGGGGAGGTATGAGGGACCCGTGGGGAGGTATGAGGGACCCGTCGGGAGGTATGAGGGACCCGTGGGGAGGTATGAGGGACCCGTGGGGAGGTATGAGGGACCCGTGGGGAGGTATGAGGGACCCGTCGGGAGGTATGAGGGACCCGTCGGGAGGTATGAGGGACCCGTGGGTAGGTATGAGGGACCCGTCGGGAGGTATGAGGGACCCGTCGGGAGGTATGAGGGACCCGTGGGGAGGTATGAGGGACCCGTCGGGAGGTATGAGGGACCCGTCGGGAGGTATGAGGGACCCGTCGGGAGGTATGAGGGACCCGTCGGGAGGTATGAGGCCTTCTCATTGTCCAGTCGTGGTTGATCGTTAAAACATAACAAATTTACAAATGAACATAGACATAGACATGCTAACTTCTAATGCATTATGGGTCCGCCACATCACGTGAACTTTGCTTTATGACCACACACCACATGCCAACTTATCATACTATATATTTTTGAAGCCTTTACTTGTAAATGGAACCCCTATGTGGTACATATGGTGAATAAAACGCCGTGCTCTTTGACTGACAGATCACTGTCCTGTTCTCCCCCAGGTAGTAGAGCCCGATGGAGCCCCTGTTGCTTGGAGCAAGTAGGAAATGAGCCCAAGAATAGGAGAGCCAGGTGGATGAGTCACTGGGACACGATGGTGTGGAGAGTGAGAACTATGAGTCCCCTGTGAGGCCCCCCCCCCCCCCCCCGCTATGAACCCGCTGCCATCTCCATCCTCAGGGAGCCCAGGTTTGACCCTGATGACCCCACATCCTCCCCCGCCCCCCGAGTTCAACCTGGGCTCCCTCAGTTTACAATGAGACCATTAGACCTTTGACACTTGTGCCTACTCATCTTTTTCTTTGTCATCTGGCCTGGTTCCCTCCTGTATTTGTTTCTTCCTTTTGTCCCTGTTCTGTTCTTGAGTTCTGACCCGGCAGGCGGGTTCCCCAGGCGGGTTCCCCAGCAGGATTTACTTGGGCACATGTTGGAGAACCCAGGATCCCACATGGAAGACGTTCTCCCTAGCGGTGTGAGAACTCAGGTGGGGATTGTTCTCCCCGTGTTCACACAAGGGTTTCCTCTCAAAAGAACCCTGGTATAAAAATGTAAAAAACGTGCAGAAGAACAGAACGCTCTCCGGTCCAGTCCTGGACCCCGATTGGACAGGAGCCCTTGGACTGGTCCCCTGTAGTCCTGTCCAGTGCCGGACCACGATTGGACAGGAGCCCTTTAGGTGCCCACTGCCCCTGGCTGCCCTTGGATGGAAGACAGTAAAGGATGGGTCAAAGGTCGAGAACCCATTTCACCGGTGACAGCCTAATGCGTGTGTGTGTGTGTGTGTGTGTGTGTGTGTGTGTGTGGCCCATTGCATGTGCGAGCGAGTGTTGGAGTTTCAAGTTGTGTGACATAAAGACTTCTACCCCTACTGTTCTTCTACATGCAAAATAGATTATACCAGTTCTGCTGCTATAGGCGAGTAAAAGTATAATATAGCTCATTGTCGCCACCCAGAGGTGAGGAGAGGTAGACACACTAGCTCTGCGTCCATCATAGCCCTACTCTGAATCTTCTTAAGTAGGCTTTATTGATATGGTGTCTAATCTTAAATAAGAACATGTTTTAGATTTTTGGTTTTTATAATAAATCCCCAAATAAAATCAAATCAAATTGAAGGCCCATTATGGTATCTAGTCGGCTACTCTACTCCATGTGCTACATACTGTAGGTTAATGATAGCTAGATCCGGATTGGCATCACATTTTCCCCCTCAAACCTCTAGTAGAGCTCTACTGAACGCCGCTACGCTCATCGAGTCGCGGTGGAGAAACGGTAAGAAGTTTGTTTCTGATCCAGATTCTGATCACCAACTGAGAAGCCCCAGATGATAATGTCAGGCAGAGTGAAGGGACATAGTGAGAGTAGGATATTGCTGCCACCTGCTGGATGTCTTGAAGTACTGCAGTCTCATGCACCTGCTGATAAACTCATTCTATGGTGCCTGCAGTTTCTCGCAGTTTCTCGCAGTCTTTACCACCCGCTCAGGCTCTGGCCTATAGGCTCCCTGGTTGAACTATTGGTTTCTATGTGTAGAAATATAATCCATCCAATGTATGCAGGTGCATGAGTTTATCTGATTGTATCCTCTGTTTATTTCTTAGGTCTGTTGAATGTGGGATAGTGATGGAGAGGGTTGCATCATGGGACAGCTGGATAGCCCCACCTCCCAACATCAACTAGGCTGCTAGTGACAGAGAACCAGAGCATTGAACAAATTCTAGCAAAATTGAACTAATGTCTGAATAAGCGTCTTGAATAGCCTATAGAAACCGCAGGATGAAGATGAGGGACATAACAGCATATTAGCATGAAGTATCTGATCCTATAGTTATTACTTTCACCAAACTCTGGTTTGCTCAATATCAGGAATTAAAATTAAACCATTTCCATTAAAAAAAAACATTCAATTTGATGTTCAAACACAATTTGTGATTTGGTTAGACAACATCCATTCCTGCATAGTTAGATATGCGTTATCTTTCTGGAGTGTCAAAATGTCTTTGATTGGTACTGTGGGCTACAAGGCTTTGAACATTGATGGAGAAACAAAATGCTAGGGTGGGATGTTTGTTTATTTTCATTACCAAGTTAGGCTGCAATAACCAATCATAACAATGTCATAATTAAGTAGGATAATTGCTATAACCTATAAAATACAACCCTAAACACAAATATTATCAGTAAAAAAAATTGTAGGCCAAAGGGTTTAAACTGATTATTTCCCTTTGCGTCTTCAAAGGTTTATTCTAGGCTCAAGTTTACGCTGGTGAAATAGGCAGTGCGTCTTCCCGTCGGTGGATGAGTCCGTCGGTGGATGAGTCTGTCGGTAGATGAGTCTGTCGGTGGATGAGTCTGTCGGTGGATGAGTCCGTCGGTAGATGAGTCTGTCGGTGGATGAGTCTGTCGGTAGATGAGTCTGTCGGTAGATGAGTCTGTCGGTGGATGAGTCTGTGGGTGGATGAGTCTGTCGGTGGATGAGTCTGTCAGTCTGACGGGAGAGACGCGCATCTCGGACAGGACGTCAGGGATATCGGTTATGAACGATTCCGCCTTTTTGTGCACAAAGCGTCTGTTTCCACGCGGATCAATGCAGTTGTGAGCGGATGCATGCAGTACAGTGAGGAGATATTTAATAATTGTACAGTAGTATTATGAGACACGGACTCGGTCCCTCAGAAGCGGTATTTGTTTTGTAGCCGGAATGAGGCAGGGGGTGGAGAGTCGCCACAGTAACGTTGGGCTTTGGCCAAACATCACCGTATTTTAGCCCTTCTTGGACCTTTATGTGTAGCTTTGCATTGGTTTGGTGCATAGCCTAGCCTACTGATTCTCGAGAATTTCTCTGTGGAGATGCAGCTCTCTTGAGGACCCCAGATATCCAGATATCCAGAGATCCGTCCTGCTGCCATGATGGGCAGATCTCTCCTCTCAGACACGGCTTGGCCGGTTGGAGAAGAAGCAGATTGATTGAAGAAGCAGATTGATTGAAGAAGCAGATTGATTGGGACGTGATCACGTCTGCGGAACGGCTGATGTCGGATGTTATTATCTGAGACTAATCCTGTAAATATCAGACGCGCAAACACACAGTAATTCGGTGAAACTCAGGGAAAATGTCTTCTCGCTCTGCATTACCGTCTGGGAACGACAGGAGCACGGACCATGTAAGTGCAATTACAGCCTCATCATGTTTTGTTTGCATAATAAGGCGTTTGCATCTACTAAATCTATTTGCAGTGCAGATTGTGTTGATGTGCATGTTTGGATTCTGAAGATGTGGGGCCTGGGCAGTCTGTCAGACAGGTTCTCTCAAAATGGGCCGTATCTGAGCGTCTACAGAGAGAAAGAGCTGATGGTGGGCAAACCAGCCGGGATGAGTCCATCCGCATACCATACCGCTCTGATATGCGCACAAGCTCCATGCTAAGAACCGTCACCTCTTATTATAATGCTGTATAGAGAGTGATGTCACATATTGCCCGTGTCTGAAACGTCCACAGACGGACATAAGGCTGCACCACACAGACATAGATAGATCACACATGCATCTGAGCAGTATTAGTGAGAACATGTAATCGTTCGAGCGGTTCTTGGTGGAATAACGCATTGCATGTTGTGCAGTTTGTCATGCTGCGTAGCCCACGAAGCACCAAGAGCTATGGGGGTCACACGGAAGGGCCTGGAGACAACAATGGCGATTTGTATGACACTGAATGGCCTATCTATCTATCTATCTATCTATCTATCTATCTATCTATCTATCTATCTATCTATCTATCTATCTATCCATCTATCCATCTATCCATCTATCTATCTATCTTTATAGTAGTAGCCTACTCTTTCTTCTATAGTAGTATACTATTTCTTCTTGTGTGGGTCGTGGACTGGCCTGCTGATGGCATATCAGATTCTAACTGAACTGATGTGGGATATGGTGGTGTTGTATCACTTCCTGTCTGGTATCTCTGTGTGGGGACACCATACTGGTCCCCCTGCAGGTCTCTCCTTTCAGGCTGGGAATGGGGGGGGGGGG
>NC_140248.1:25007060-25014560 GCF_949987555.1 Borostomias antarcticus
TATATTACAAATGTGCATGTACAGTATGTAAATTATTAAAATCTACTTTATTTCAAGACTGTACCTATATTTAAATGTCAGTTGAGGTGCTCCTAGTATGATAACATGTTGTGTTGTAAGTTGACCCCTCGCCCTGCTCACCCCTGACCTCTCACCCCTGCCCTCTCAGGTGAAGTGTTCGACTACCTCGTGTCACATGGGAGGATGAAGGAGATTGAAGCCAGAGCCAAATTTCGACAGGTAGGTTCGTGGTGCCACTGTGTCCTATTTCAGCTATCAGAGGTCTGTCTGCCTGTCTTTCTGCCTGTCTCACTCCCTGTATGTTTGTCTGCCTGTCTGTCTTTCTGCCTAACCCTGTATATATGTCTGTCTCCCTGTACATGTCTGTCTGTCTCTCCGTCTGCCTCTCTGTCTGTCTGTCTGTCTGTCTCTCTGCCTCTCTGTCTGTCTGTCTG
This sequence comes from Borostomias antarcticus, assembly GCF_949987555.1. Lineage (NCBI taxonomy): Eukaryota > Metazoa > Chordata > Actinopteri > Stomiiformes > Stomiidae > Borostomias > Borostomias antarcticus. The sequence goes on from NC_140248.1 coordinate 25,007,516, forward strand.
TCTGTCTGCCTGTCTGTCTGCCTATCCCTGTATATTTGTCTGTCTGTCTCCCTGTACATGTCTGTCTGTCTGTCTGGAGTCCTGCTGACCTTGTCTGTCCTCCTCAGATCGTGTCTGCTGTCCACTACTGCCACCAGAAGAACATCGCTCCACCGAGACTGAAGGTGAGATGAAGAGAGGAAAATGTTCATGTGAATGGAATTAATAAGACATACTGTAGCAAAAACCTCATTCCGAAGCGCTTATTAAAAAACAATACTTACTACAGTAATATCTCTCTCTCTCTCTCTCCCTCTCTCTCTCTCCCTCTCTCTCTCTCTCTCCCTCTCCCTCTCCCTCTCTCTCTCTCTCTCTCTCCCTCTCTCTCTCTCTCTCTCTCTCTCTCTCTCTCTCTCTCCTCTCTCTCTCCCTCTCTCTCTCCCTCTCTCTCTCTCCCTCCCTCCCTCTCTCTCTCTCTCTCTCCCTCCCTCTCTCTCTCTCTCTCTCTCTCTCTCTCCCTCTCTCTCTCTCTCTCTCTCTCCCTCCCTCCCTCCCTCTCCCTCTCTCTCTCTCTCTCTCTCCCTCCCTCTCTCTCTCTCCCTCTCTCCTCCCTCCCTCTCTCTCTCTCTCTCTCTCTCTCTCTCCCTCTCTCTCTCTCTCTCTCTCTCTCCCTCCCTCCCTCCCTCCCTCTCCCTCTCTCTCTCTCTCTCTCTCTCTCCCTCCCTCTCTCTCTCTCCCTCCTCTCTCCCTCCCTCTCTCTCTCTCTCTCTCTCTCTCTCTCTCCCTCTCTCTCTCTCTCTCTTCTCCTCCCTCCCTCCCTCCCTCCCTCTCCTCTCTCTCTCTCTCTCTCTCTCTCTCTCTCTCAGGCAGAGAACCTCCTCCTGGACGCCGATGCCAACATCAAGATCGCCGACTTCGGCTTCAGTAACGAGTTCACGCTGGGGAACAAGCTGGACACGTTCTGCGGTTCTCCGCCCTACGCCGCCCCGGAGCTCTTCCAGGGGAAGAAGTACGACGGACCCGAGGTGGACGTCTGGAGTCTGGGGGTCATCCTCTACACGCTGGTCAGCGGGTCCCTGCCCTTCGACGGGCAGAACCTCAAGGTGTGTTCACGGGGCTGGGTGTGTGTGTGTGTGTGTGTGTGTACGGGCCGAACGCGTCCGCCTCTCAGACTGTTGAGCGTTCCGTGCTCCGGTTCCGTGCTCTTAACGGCGTGTTTGTGGCCCCCAGGAGCTGCGTGAGCGCGTTCTGCGGGGGAAGTACCGCGTTCCCTTCTACATGTCCACCGACTGTGAGGGGATCCTGCGCAGGTTCCTGGTGCTCAACCCCACCAAGCGCTGCACCCTGGATGTGAGGAGGAACCGGCCAGCGCTCACACGCCACATACTCACCACCATAGAACCACAGAACCATAGAACCACAACACCACAGAACCACAACACCACAGAACCACAGCACCATAGAACCACAGAACCACAACACCACAGCACCATAGAACCACAACACCACAGAACCACAGCACCATAGAACCACAGAACCACAGCACCATAGAACCACAGCACCATAGAACCACAGAACCACAACACCACAGAACCACAACACCACAGAACCACAGCACCATAGAACCACAACACCACAGAACCACAACACCACAGAACCACAGCACCACAGCACCATAGAACCACAGAACCACAGAACCACAGCACCACAGAACCACAGAACCACAACACCACAGAACCACAGCACCATAGAACCACAGAACCACAACACCACAGAACCACAGCACCACAGAACCACAGCACCACAGAACCACAACACCACAGAACCACAACACCATAACACCACAGCACCACAGAACCATAGAACCACACCACCATAGAACCACAGAACCACAACACCACAGAACCACAGCACCACAGCACCACAGCACCATAGAACCACAGAACCAAGGCACCACAGAACCACAACACCATAGAACCACCGAACCATCGCATCACAGGCTGCCATCCACACCAGCGCACTGTGCATCTGAACCTGAAGTCAGGCTCAGTTCAGTTCAGTTCAGTTCAATTCAATAAATCTTTATTGTCCCCAGAGGGCAATTCTGGTGCAGCATTAAAAAAGGGTTAAAGGGTTAAAAACATCTGAGAAACCGACTGTACATACAAGAGCAACGAAAACACTGGAAACAAACAAGTCATACTGTAGCAACCATCATCTTTACAGTCAGCTTTTCAGGGTCCAATGAGTAAAAAAGCGCAAGCAGTTGAATGAGTACAACAGTAAAAGCTGGACTATACTATTCATAAAAGGTGGACTATACTATTCATAAAAGCTGGACTATACTATTCATAAAAGCTGGACTATACTATTCATGGCGAGTCCCTCTTCCTAACGTGGTGTCGTGCTGTAATGTTCTCCCTGCAGCAAGTGATGAAGGACAAGTGGATGAACGCAGGGTTCGAGGGGGAGGATCTCAAGCCCCACATAGAGCCGGTGGAGGACTACAGCGATGCCAGTCGCATAGGTGAGCCAGCCAGGTCTATGAGGACCACTGCAACTGCAGGCTTCATTTGGGCTCTTATTAGCGGGGCTGGGGCGTTAGTGTGTGTTAGCCTGGTTGGTTAGCAGGGCTGGGGTGTGTTAGCCAGGTTGGTTAGCAGGGCTGGGGCGTTAGTGTGTGTTAGCCAGGTTGGTTAGCGGGTGAGTGAATCTTAACCCTCGTCCCTGTGTCCTCAGAGGTGATGAGTCTTTAGTGAGTGAATCTTAACCCCGTCCCTGTTTAACCCCGCCCCTGTGTCCTCAGAGGTGATGGTTGGGATGGGCTTCACCCCTGAGGAGATCAAGGACGCTCTGCTCAACCAGAAGTACAACGAGGTCACCGCCACCTACCTCCTGCTGGGCCTGAAGAACGAGGTGAGCTGGGGGGGCGCCTCGGTAGCTCAATGGGCTGGGGGGGGGGGGCGCCCCGGTAGCTCAATGGTCTGGGGGGGCGCCCCGGTAGCTCAATGGTCTGGCTCATGGCGCTTACCATGTGAAGGTCGTAGTCCGTTCTGCAGCGGCATGGGTTTGAATCTGGCCCACGCCCTTTGCTGCATGTCTTCCCCCCCCCCCCCTCTCTCTCTCTCTCTCTCTCTCTCTCTCTCTCTCTCTGTCTCTCTCTCTCTCTCTCTCTTCCACCTTTCCTGTCTGTCACCTACACTGTCCTATAGTAATAAAGCAGAAATGCCTTATAATATATATCTAAATAAATAAATAAAAAGAGTGCGTTGAGCCGGAGGGACCGGCGCATCACATTCTGACCCTCCTTCACCATCTCCTCTCTACATTCATACAATACTCACTTCTCACTTCTTTTAAATTAAGACTGAAGACTTTTCTTTTTGCCGCTGCTTTTTATTAAATCAAATAATTATTCATTGGTACACTGCACTGTAACTTTTACTCCTGTATTTTATTTTTCCTGCATGTTTTACATTTTTTAACATTTCATTTTATATGATCTTTTATGTGTTGCACTTTGTGTTGATGCTTTTAATGTCTCATGTAAAGCTCTTTGAATTGCCTTGTTGCTGAAATGTGCTCTACAAATAACCTAGCCTTGTCCTGCCTTAATATGATCAGCTGTTTTTTTGCTCTCAACTCTGTCGTAGTGGAGAGATTGAGGTCTGGTCTGGTCACTGTGTGGTAGTGGAGAGATTGAGGTCTGGTCTGGTCTCTGTGTCGTAGTGGAGAGATTGAGGTCTGGTCTGGTCTCTGTGTCGTAGTGGAGAGATTGAGGTCTGGTCTGGTCTCTGTGTCGTAGTGGAGAGATTGAGGTCTGGTCACTGTGTCGTAGTGGAGAGATTGAGGTCTGGTCACTGTGTCGTAGTGGAGAGATTGAGGTCTGGTCACTGTGTCGTAGTGGAGAGATTGAGGTCTGGTCTGGTCACTGTGTCGTAGTGGAGAGATTGAGGTCTGGTCTGGTCGTAGTGGAGAGATTGAGGTCTGGTCTGGTCGTAGTGGAGAGATTGAGGTCTGGTCTGGTCTGGTCACTGTGTCGTAGGGGAGAGATTGAGGTCTGGTCTGGTCACTCTGTCATAGTGGAGAGATTGAGGTCTGGTCTGGTCACTGTCCTAGTGGAGAGATTGAGGCCTGGTCTGGTCACTGTGTGGTAGTGGAGAGATTGAGGTCTGGTCTGGTCACTGTCGTAGTGGAGAGATTGAGGCCTGGTCTGGTCACTGTGTCGTAGTGGAGAGATTGAGGTCTGGTCTGGTCACTGTGTCGTAGTGGAGAGATTGAGGTCTGGTCTGGTCACTGTGTCGTAGTGGAGAGATTGAGGTCTGGTCTGGTCACTGTGTCCTAGTGGAGAGATTGAGGTCTGGTCTGGTCACTGTGTTTGAACAGGATGGAAGCGAGTCTCGGTCAGCCAGTAGCCTGTCCCTGGCCAGGGTGCGTCCAAGTCCCATCACCAACGGGACCAACAAGCACTCCTCGGCCACCGGCTCCTCTTCGTCCTCCTCCTCTTCCTCGCACAGCAAGACCCCGCGCAGCGCGTCCACCTACCACCGCCAGCGCCGCCACAGCGACTTCTGTGAGTGTTGAGCTCAACGCCGCTCGAGAGACGCAGGAGATACTGGGCTGCTCGTTTCTGTCCTTCTACCTGTGTGCAGATAGACATGTGTGGATGTGCTGGAGTTCATCTGTTTACTTATGTGCCTCTATGCATGTGTGTGTGTGTGTGTGTGTGTGTTTGTGCGTCTGTGCGTCTGTGCGTGCGTGTGTGTGCGTCTGTGTGTGTGTGTGTGTGTGTGTGCGTCTGTGCGTGTGTGCGTCTGTGCGTGCGTGTGTGTGCGTCTGTGTGTGTGTGCGTCTATGCGTGCGTGTGTGTGTGTGTGTGTGTGTGTGTGTGCGTCTGTGTGCGTGTGTGTGTGTGTGTGTGTGCGTCTGTGTGTGTGCGTCTGTGTGTGTGTGTGTGTGTGTGCGTCTGTGTGTGTGTGTGTGTGTGTGTGTGCGTCTGTGTGTGTGTGTGTGTGTGCGTGCGTCTGTGTGTGTGTGTGTGTGTGTGTGTGTGTGTGTGTGTGCTCAGGCGGCCCCTCCATGCCAGTCATGCACCCCAAGCGCAGCCCGACCAGCACGGGGGAGCGGGAGCTGAGGGAGGGGCGCATGCCCCCCCGTAAGGCCAGCTGCAGCGTGATGGGCAGCCGCAGCCTGCCCCCCTCCAGCCCCATGGTCAGCAGCGCCAACAACCCCAACAAGTCTGAGATCCCTGACCGCCGCAAGGAGATGACCGCCACCACGGTGAGTCCAGAAGAGGCCTGCTGGTTTATTACCATTTATTTTACACTATCTTTAATTTTACACTATCTTTAATTTTACACTCTTTAATTTTACACTATCTTTAATTTTACACTCTTTAATTTTACACTATCTTTAATTTTACACTCTTTCATTTTACACTATCTTTAATTTTACACTATCTTTAATTTTACACTCTTTAATTTTACACTATCCTTAATTTTACACTGTCTAATTTTACAGTCTTTCATTTTACACTATCTTTAATTTTACACTATCTTGAATTTTACACTTTAATTTTACACTATCTTTAATTTTACACTCTTTAATTTTACACTCTTTAATTTTACACTATCCTTAATTTTACACTTGTCTTTAATTTTACACTCTTTAATTTTACACTATCTTTAATTTTACACTCTTTAATTTTACACTATCCTTAATTTTACACTGTCTTTAATTTTACAGTCTTTAATTTTACACTATCCTTAATTTTACACTGTCTTTAATTTTACACTATCTTTAATTTTACAATCTTTAATTTTACACTATCCTTAATTTTACACTTGTCTTTAATTTTACAGTCTTTAATTTTACACTATCCTTAATTTTACACTGTCTTTAATTTTAGTCTTTAATTTTACACTATCTTTAATTTTACACTATCTTTAATTTTACACTGTCTTTAATTTTACAGTCTTTAATTTTACACTATCCTTAATTTTACACTATCTTTAATTTTACACTATCCTTAATTTTACACTGTCTTTAATTTTACAGTCTTTAATTTTACACTGTCTTTAATTTTACACTATCTTTAATTTTACACTCTTTAATTTTACACTATCTTTAATTTTACACTATCTTTAATTTTACACTCTTTAATTTTACACTATCCTTAATTTTACACTGTCTTTAATTTTACAGTCTTTAATTTTACACTATCTTTAATTTTTAATTATTTTACTTTGTTTCTTTAAAATCTGTTCTCACTGTTTTTATGATGTATGTTTTTATCCATCTCTTTTTATGGAAAGCACTATGTGCTACATTAATCTGTACAGTATGAATGGTGCTTTATAAATAAAATGACAATTTACATTAGTTCATAGGTCAGCCCAGGGAGGCTACTGTAGCTGTTGAGATGATTCAGGCCATCATTGCAGTTGCAGTTCCCTTTGGCCTCTGTTCTGACCCGTTCCCTGGTTCCCTTTGGCCTCTGTTCTGACCCGTTCCCTGCTTTTCAGAACAACATCCCTGGGAGCGCCATGACCCGCAGGAACACGTATGTGTGCACGGACCGGACCAGCACCGACAGACACTCCCTGCTGCAGAACGGCAAGGAGAACAGGTACGGTACCACGACGTCAGAACAGGTACGGTACCACGACGTCAGAACAGGTACGGTACCACGATGTCAGAACAGGAACGGTACCACGACGTCAGAACAGGTACGGTACCACGACGTCAGAACAGGTACGGTACCACGACGTCCAGGCGGCCTCCGGTACCGGCGCTCCAGCTGGAGACGGACCGCTTCAGACCGTGAGCGGGACTAATGGTTTACTGCAGGAAACTGGATGAGAACTCTTCTTTTATGAAACATCACTATTACAGTATGATGATATTCCTTCCCTCCCTCCCTCCCTCTCTCTCTCTCTCTCTCTCTCTGTCTCCCTCTCTCTCTGTCTCCCTCTCTCTCTCTCTCTCTCTCTCTCTCTCTGTCTACGTCTCTCTCTCTCTCTCTCTCTCTCTCGCTCTCTCTCTCTCTCTCCCTCTCTTTCTCTCT
>NC_140248.1:25019560-25069560 GCF_949987555.1 Borostomias antarcticus
CTCTGACGTCCCTGTCACATGATCAGCTGGATGAGCTGGTAGGGTTCTTTCCTCTCACACATATATACTGTATAAGCGTCCTAATGCACGTGAAAAGTAGGGATTGGAAACAAGTACGTTTATAACAACCCACACCATAATAAGCTGATTTGTTAATGCAATATGTCAGGTAAGATACACTTTGGTGCAAGTATTGATCTCATACTCCATCTAGCTATCAGCATCAATATGACCAGGAGCAGTGCTGACATTAGCTGTGAATGAATGATAACTAATCTTTCACCTCCATACCTCATAATTTACCTGTCGTTTTATAAGTAAGCTCATTAGAAGGGAATCCACGTTGCAAGGGCTGCCCACGTCATCGAAACAAGCACATGGACTAAACTCATTAAAGGACCCGTTAGATTGGCTGGGTTCAATGTCTCTGTCAGCTTGGGTCATTCTCAATAATCATCTCAATACATATTTATCTGCATTTTATCTCCCAGAACTCCCGTCTCCCACGCTGAGGTTTCCCTCGTCGCTTTCTTCAACAGAGTTGCATTCAAGTCATGAAACAGTTGCCAAGTTGTTTCTCAGCATAGACAGTTGTAGTTGCTAAAAGCTTGTTGAGTGGTGGCTGGGAGGATGCCTGCTATAGTAGTTGCAGAACATTGCCCTTGAACGCCATGTGGCGTTGCCAAAATGCAAAGCTGTCAGACTCACGGTGAACCTATTGGGGAACAAGTCCTGTTGTTTTCTGCGCAGTGCGATGCGGTTTGTTTTTGGTTCTGTCCCATGTGACCCATCTTCCCTCTCACTGCACCGAGGGTGAACACCAACAGGGGCTGTTTGGGGTTACACACCTCCACACCCCCTGTGATGATGCTCACACACACTCACACACACACACACACACACACACACACACACACACACACACACACACTGTTGCCTGTTCTGACACCCTGAGGCGTTTTGGCATCGTGGGCATCAAATGAAACTGTGTAGTCTATGGTTCTATGGTGGGTCACTGTGGGGTCCATGGTGGGTCACTGTGGGGTCCATGGTGGGTCACTGTGGGGTCAGTGGTGGGTCACTGTGGGGGGAGGGGGGTCACTGTGGGGGGAGGGGGGAGGGGACAGCACATCCAGTAGAAACACAGGGAAGCTGTTCAACAGCCACTGAAGGCAGAGTGGACAGGGTTTGTTTTCTTCATGTTTCCTGTTTCCTGTCCAGCTGCCTTTGAAGCTGAGCGCCCCCTACTGCCTTCACACGGTACATGTTCAACGTCAAAAAGAAAAAGAAAAAAAGAATCAACACTTTCTATTCCCTCTCCCTGATTGAGTGAGTGATGTTCTGTGATATTTCATGTCGGCTACAGACTCTGGTGATTTACTGTTAACGCTCTCTCGGTTGTGGCGTTGCTCACGGTGACGCTCCAGCGGCGCTCTGTCCTCCCCGCCCAGCTCAACAGGGACACGACGGCACCTTCACACACACCTTCACCTCAACATCTGTATCTGTGTATGTATGACTCAACCTTCGCCATGAGCGTTCGCTTCCTCACGTCCGTTTGGTTTGAGCTTCTCTTCTGTTGTTTTGCTTGGAAACACTCAACGGTCAGTCGTCCACTCACACTCAACACATGGTTGAACGATGGGCTCCTCTGGGTCATATTTGGTCTGTTCTGTCCTCTGATAAGACTCTCCCTGACCCCCTGACCCGGGCAGAGACGGACACAGACGCAAGGACCCTCAGTCTTAGTCCTATTGCCTGGACATTCTCATTGTGGTGTATATTAGCATTAGGTAATATAGACCTCAATGCACTTTGCTTTGACTTGAATCAGCTCCGTCCAGTGGAGTCTTGGGTAATACCCAAACTGGCCACTGGAGGGCGCCAATGTCTTAAATGTGAAACACTTCAATTTGTGGATATTTGCACAGGTACTTAATTTATTTTTTAGAATAATAATATCGTTGAAAAAAGAAAAAAGAAAAACAGGATTTATATCAGTCAGTTTATGGCTGTATATAAAATATATAAATATAGTATATATCTTAGAGCTCAAGGTTTCTTTATAGCTAGAGCAAGGGAAGTAATTCTAGTTTAAAGCAGTTTCTGTCATTGACTATGGGAATAATACCGACCTGCGATCCTGCATGACTTCACATTCTGGGTTTAAGGGAAAAAATCAACAATGATCCACCCCGATGGGTGACCGATGGGTGACCGATGGGTGACCGGTGGGTGACCGATGGGTGGATGCTTTATGGAATAAAGATACAGTCAGTTTTTTAGAACATGAATATTAACACAAAGTAATTGTACTGGAAAATGTACCGGCTGGTTTCCCCTCTCACACTCACAGATGGAAGGTTCTGGGTCAATTCCAATGATTTCACTCCATCTTGTGTTACAGAAAAACGGGTTCCATTTTGAAATATGTTATTAACACATTTAACAGCCAAATTATCCTCAGGATATTAATGAATCACATTCAAAGACGTCAGAATTTCCCCCACTTTCAAATTATGGCTCGATTAAATCTTTTTCATTCAAAATGATCAATTCCAGAATTCATGAATTCCTGTTTCATTGGAATTCTCACCAATCCTGATGGACTGTTGTCAAAAGCCTTGAGTCACATTCAAGCCATAGAAATGTTGGTTTAGGTTTTTACTGGTTGCAAGTGAGCATCTGCTGAGCGTTCCCACAGGGGCAGCTGAGACAGATGTGACGCGTGTATTGAGGTCCTACCTGGTTCAGACGGATGTGACGCGTGTATTGAGGTCCTACCTGGTTCAGACGGATGTGACGCGTGTATTGAGGTCCTACCTGGTTCAGACGGATGTGACGCGTGTATTGAGGTCCTACCTGGTTTAGACGGATGTGACGTGTCTCCAGGTGGGATGTAGAAACCTGAGATGCTAGCAGGTTTGTTTAGTATATACTGGTCTGTATGGTGAGCCAGAGAGTCAGTGATATGTTTAAATGGTTGCTGGTGACAGTGTTCTTACCCCAGGGGGCTCAGTATTAAAGTCACGTGTCACACTGTCACGCTGGACATGTTTTTGGAACCTTTGATGTGATATGCAATAGAGGCCAATGAGACTGAAGTAGAGACACGGTTTGACCCGGAAGCTTAATTCTACACCCTTTGACCCCTCAGAAACAACCTGTAATGTGTGATTGACTGGTTTTGGTATACAGAGATATGAGAACATGGAGCTGATGATTAATAAACTTCACTGATGTTGCCATTGTTTCATTTGTTTCTTGTTTTCCAATAACTGGACAGTCCACCAAAATGCTCTAAAAGCATCTTCAAAAATATTATCCCTTTGAAGATTGACCACTATGAAAGACTAAATTACATTAATTCCAAATTAAGATATGGTTTCTCACATTGATTTTTTCCCACTTGATATTGGACATCAATAACACTAGATATTACTATCCAGTAACTTCTACAGATAATGTCTAGATTATTACTGTAGTTATGTTAACCCACCTATAATAACTGCAGGTACAGTACAAACAGCTCCCGTCATCAACACAAGAACAAGAAAGACCAAACTAGGTTGACCTCTTTCACCCCTGTTGTTTCATGGGGTCAAGTTTATTGAATCAGGTTTCAAGATGACTTTTTACAACCAGAGTGTAGCGGGTCTGACCCCGGCTCGGTGGCTGATCCCAGGAGGGGCGGGGCGGACGGGAGAGCGTGGAAAAACAGAAGAAGAACAGGAAAGGAAAAAACAGAAGAACGGAAAAGGAGAGAGAAATAAAGTGGGAAGAAAGAAAAGAGGAGAGTCTCTGGGCGAGCAGCGCTTTACTCTGCGCGCCGGGCGGTTCGTCTCGATGGCGCGTGATTGGACGATAGAAAAATAAAACAACAACAACAACGTCCCTCTTTACTTCTGTGCGGGGATCATGCCGTCGATGGCCTCGCCCTTCTCCAGCTTCTTCTCCATCTCCACCATCAGCTTCACGCCGTCGACCACGCACTGAACCTGGTCCACCTCGGAGGAGCCCAGACGGTCGGCGTTGGAGATGTCGAACACTCCGCCCACGGACGCGGTGTCCACGCCACCTGGGGAGAGGAGAGGGAGGGGGAACCACGTCATGGTTTCAGTCACCCGTGTGTTTCTGTCCGTCTGTCTGACTGTCTGTCTGTCTGACTGACTGACTGACTGTCTGTCTGTCTGTCTGTCTGTCTGTCTGTCCTGTCTGTCTGACTGTCTATCTAACTGACTGACTGACTGACTGACTGACTGACTGTCTGTCTGTCCTACTGTCTTTCTGTCTGTCTGTCTGACAGACTGTCTGTCTAACTGACTGACTGACTGACTGACTGACTGACTGTCTGTCTGTCTGTCTGTCCTACTGTCTTTCTGTCTGTCTGTCTGACAGACTGTCTGTCTAACTGACTGACTGACTGTCTGTCTGTCTGACAGACTGACTGACTGACTGTCTGTCTATCTGACTGTCTGTCTGTCCTACTGTCTGTCTGTCTGACTGTCTGTCTGTCCTACTGTCTGTCTGTCCTACTGTCTGACTGTCTCTGTCTGTCTGTCTGTATGTCTGTCTGTCTGTCTGCCTGTCAATCTGTCTCTCCCTCTGTCTGTCTGTCTGTCTGTCTGTCTGTCTGTCTGTCTGTCTGTCTAACTGACTGACTGACTGACTGACTGACTGTCTGTCTGACTGACCAACTGACTCTGTCTGTCTATCTGACTGTCTGTTTGTCCTTCTGTCTGACTGTCTGTCTGTCTGTCTGTCCTACTGTCTGTCCTACTGTCTGTCCTACTGTCTGTCTGTCTGTCTGTAAATGTACCTGTGCCGCGCTTCTGCAGGCGCAGCCTGGTGAGGATCTCGTCGAACTTGGCGTGCGTGCTCAGCTTGGGCAGCTTGACGTGCACGCCGCCGCGCAGGCCGGTGCCCAGGTTGGAGGGGCAGGTCAGCACGTAGCCGATGTGCTCGTTCCACATGAAGCCGTGGTTGTGCTTCTTGAAGATCTCCTCAATCTGCCAGGCAAGAGAAAAAAAGCTTGGTCAACGACCTGGATTCACTTCAATGTTTATGTGATATGTCATTTTTATAGTGTTAGAGATCTTGTAAAATGTTGATGATTTTTACACACGTGATTTGTACACATATATGATTTGTACACACATGTGATTTGTACACACGTGATTTATACACATGTGATTTGTACACACGTGATTTATACACGTGATTTGTACACACCCTGGTCAGGCCGACGCAGAAGCGCCTGAAGACCTCCTTCATGTTGCCGCCCTTCTGCATGGAGATGACGCGCAGATGGTCCTCCTCGTTCACCCAGACCAGGAAGCTCTTCTCATCGTTGTGCCTGTTTCAGAGGAAGGGAAGTGAATACCACAGAAACACAGACATCACAGACGAGCCGAGACTACCGGGGGATCTACGTGAACCTCTAAGGTACGGTGGTGTACGAGGGGACTGATATGTTTTTGTTGTTCAATATAAAACTGATATGTTTTAACGGGAAAAGGCTTTGCAGATATCCAGGTAATGAGATGTGAGCTGACCAGATGCCTCTCGCGTCGGGCCAGTCACGAGCCATGCCAGCGGCCAGCAGCAGGGGGGACACGGGCTTGTCGAACAGGAAGTGATCATTGATCAGCAGATCCTGGTCGGCGTCGCTCATGGACTTCAGGGGGTAGTAGGTTCCCTTGAACTCACCGTCCAGGCTGGCCAGTGCTGTAAAGACACACAAAACACTCAGGTGGGGCAATAAGTGGCACTGGCTTATGAGAAATCTCTACCGCCCTCTGTTGGTATGCAACAGTATTGGCTACTCTGATTGGTATAAATCTCATGCCACAAACGGACACACACACACACACACGGATGGACGGACACACGTCACGTATAGAAACAGTTGCCCCACTTAAAAAACATCACATCTTTTTCTGTATTCACTCTCGCTTTGGCAGCCATTTTGTAGCAGAGTCCATGAAGCCAAGGGGTCACCGGAATTTTATCTCTATTTTCTCCGCTTCCAGTGGACCCTTTGTTAAGGGTTCAGGCCCACGCTTAACCTCGAGCGCTGTGCTGTGTACAGGGTGTGGGACTGACCCTCGACCTCTGTGCTGTGTACAGGGTGTGGGACTGACCCTCGACCTCTGTGCTGTGTACAGGGTGTGGGACTGACCCTCGACCTCTGTGCTGTGTTCAGGGTGTGGGACTGACCCTCGACCTCTGTGCTGTGTACAGGGTGTGGGACTGACCCTCGACCTCTGTGCTGTGTTCAGGGTGTGGGACTGACCCTCGACCTCTGTGCTGTGTACAGGGTGTGGGACTGACCCTCGACCTCTGTGCTGTGTACAGGGTGTGGGACTGACCCTCGACCTCTGTGCTGTGTACAGGGTGTGGGACTGACCCTCGACCTCTGTGCTGTGTTCAGGGTGTGGGACTGACCCTCGACCTCTGTGCTGTGTACAGGGTGTGGGACTGACCCTCGACCTCTGTGCTGTGTACAGGGTGTGGGACTGACCCTCGACTGACAGCTTCTCCACGGCTCTGCGCTCTCCGCGGCTGTTGTGGGGGGGCAGGGTGTACCCCTTGATGCTGCGCCCGGTACGCACGCGGCTGCTCAGTACGTAGTTGGGGTCCAGGTCATCGCCTCCCTACAGAGAGGACAGTGAGAACATGTCAGGTGGACTGTAGTCAAAATACTCTTTCTTTCTTACCTATCCAGTTATTCCGCCTACTTTATGTGTTGTACCTATCGCCCGTGCGCTGTGCGATTTTGCGTTTTCCACAAGGACCCTCCTCAGTAGGAGTTGAAATCCATACCTTCAGGTTCTCGAAGTTCAAGTCGGTCTTGTGCTTGTCTGTGGGCTTGTATCCACCATGACGGTCGGAGATGATGGGGTCCAGCAGATCCTTGAAGACCTCGTAGGACTCCTCGTCACCGGCCACGCAGCCAACGGTCATGATGAAGGGGTGACCTGAGGTGGGGGGGGGGAGGAGTAGGAGACGTTGGTGACAGCAGCTTCACACTGACACAAACTCGTGCTAACGAGGTGTCAAACCACGCGCGCTATGAACTGAAGCATGTATATAACGTTGAGGTTTGAGGCGCTGTATGTGGTGTAGAACGCATGTGGCACTTATTGAAATGGAGGCATAACAATATAATTATGAGGTATTCTGTATTTGAATGCAGAAGATATGTGTTTATCTGATCATCAGTGTCGAGGTCCTAGCTTCCTTCATGGGCTAATGCTAGGGTTCATGGGCTAATGCTAGGGTTCATGGGCTAATGCTAGGGTTCATGGGCTAATGCTAGGGTTCATGGGCTAATGCTAGGGTTCATGGGCTAACGCTAGGGTTCATGGGCTAATGCTAGGGTTCATGGGCTAATGCTAGGGTTCATGGGCTAATGCTAGGGTTCATGGGCTAATGCTAGGGTTCATGGGCTAATGCTAGGGTTCATGGGCTAACTCTAGGGTTTGGCCACATCCCCCATAGTATCTAAGAGAGGTCATGTGGACCTGGAATGCATTTAAAGTCTCTCCATGTCACTCACCAGGGTTGTCAACTCCGGTCTGGATGATATCATCCACGGTGTAGCCGCTGGGGGTCTGCTTGTCCCTGAGCTTGGCGTACATGTCCTTGGTCAGCACCTTGGCCATGTGGTTGTTGTGCTTGGTCAGGTCAGGGTACTCATCCTCAACGGAGAAGTTGAGCTTGAAGTTGTTGTGGGTGTTACCGAAAGGCATGGTTGCGTTTCTAACACTGCGGAGAGGAGCAGACAGAAAGACATTAATGGAGGACATTTCTTGACATCCTATTGTGACCCCTGAAAAGACACGCCTCTTAAAAGAAATTCCCAGTCACTAAAAGTGGAGGGTGGGGGGGCATTCTTTCAGGGCACACATAACATGGCAGTCAAACTTCCTCAGGCAAAGATTCAGAATGATTTCTAGAGAAACTCTTTAGAAGAGTTGCAACGATTTTAAACAGTGTTGGATACTGTTTACTGGTCTCCTTTCCTAGCTTCAAACGTCATCCCAAGTCCATTGGATCAAATGTCTGTCATAGATAAGGGGGAGGGGGGGGGGGGCTTGTGAGGGGGGTATTTTTAACTCCCCTAAGCGCACCCCTGGTGTACAACGTCCAACATTCTTACCCACTCGGGTAACACCCTCTACCCCCCACCCATAACTCTTGTCTACCTGAATCTTTTCTGTACACTATGTGCTCAGAGCCCCCCCCCCCCCCCCCCCAACACCCTGCAGAAATACCTCCCAACATGTTGCTTCCATTACTCACAACGCTGCTTAAAAATGAGCCAAACTGGTCCCTTCAGCGTCACCACAGAGGGACATTTTGTCACCTTGACGCACATGCATGAACCGGGGAGATAACCTTGTCATGTAATGTATCCGCTGTTGTCACCTGTTTGGCGTTCATTGATTTTCTGAGCTGAATGTATTACCAGAGCACGCACAGCCTTCCAAGTCATTATTCGTATCACATTTTCTGAGTTAGTGCTGGTATATGAAATACATCATATTATCTTGACAACCATTTATGCAGTTATTACATCATTGCTTGCAAAGTAATCCCCCCTAAACGACCGTTTGCAAGGACTGTGCCGTGTATTCAGGAAATGTAATGTAGAGTTTATGTTAAGACTGCTTTGGGTTTTTTGCATTCTTATCCTATGGAGATAAGATTCTCAAACTGCCATTTATAGAGAGTGACACTTAACTGACTTCAGATCTGTGAACAGCCCTCATGACAGACAGAAACATAGCTAGCTACAGCAACTCTACAACATAACACCTCAGAACAATATACCCTTGCAAATACAAGTGAAGGAATCCTTATTTCCTCCAGGTATCTCTCTGAGCTCAGTGACCAGGGCTGCCATGTTAGAATACATCCTCAAGATAACTAGAAACAAGCAGCTACAGAGTTGCAGGAAAACCTCCCATTCTTTAGCATTTCCAAAAGTTCACACATTTCTGCAGGTCCGTTCAGGCGTCCAGTATTCTGTGTACTTGTTATTAGCTATTAGCATAGTTACTGTTAGTTAGGTTTTTACCTGCACTCCAGACAAGAAAAGAGTTAACAGTCCTTGGGATCAGTCCTGTTCACCGTAGCCAAAATAGGGTCACCCAAATTTGAAGGTCTTTACCCTCCACTTATATACCAGGCAGACATGCAGCTATTGGCTGAGCCATTTAGTGCTGGCTGTGCCCTCATTGGCCAGAGCTGGTTCTTCGCGCTCACGTAAGGCTTGAATTGACATCAGTTATCCAAGATGGAGGCTGCAGCTGTACCCTCGCCCCCCTCCCCCCCCCCCCCCCCCCCGACAGGCTCTATGTATGGGGCAGGGTCTGGGGGGTTGGGGCCGGGCCTGGGGGGTTGGGGCCGGGCCTGGGGGGTTCTCAGAGAGGGGAGGGACTGGGCAAGTGGGGGGATAGAGTAACCGCTCAAAAAAGCTGAGCAAAGCTTTTGCCAAAGATGCCATGTCTCATGTCTCACAGGGGCTTAATATCAAGCATTAGATTTAGAAAAAGCTGCCATTGGTTTCCCTCATCACATGGCTGCCTGCCTGTGAACGCTGAACACTTCAGATCAGATCATTCGTTTCCCTCATCACATGGCTGCCTGCCTGTGAACGCTGTCCAGTTCAGATCAGAGCTTTTTTGTGTGTTTTACACCCGATGCAAATGAAGCAAAGCACACTCCACCCAGCAGGCCACGTTAGGCAGAAGCAAACTGAAGGTTTTAGAAAGGATTTCAACTATCTTTTAATCTCTGCATTATAGGTCACCAAGAAGGACAATGCAAGGACACGGCGCGGTCAAGCTGCTTGGACAGCTGATGGCGGGGAGGAACATGTTTTTCCTGGGGGGATACGCATGCAAGCTGGTGCTTTCCAGCAAGGAGCCTTGATCCAAACACTAATGTGGCTTGTTGACTGACGTGGACACCCTAATGACTCTCTCTGTCATCTGGAAAACTGTCTCTGTCTTTCACTGACCTCCACTTGCATGGTGGACAACACCATCGCTGAAGACGTGTTCCAGAGAGAACCATGCAGGGCGTGGAACCATGCAGGGCGTGGAACCATGAAGGGTGTGGAACACTAGGCCATTCATTCCCATCATTTTGGAACGTTGTATTCTTCCATTTGTCCTCTTCTCAAATGTCTCACTCCGTCTCACTCATGATCGGTATTTTGGTTCTGCAGCATCTATGGGTGGAACTTCCTGTCTTGTTGTTATTGTACTTGTATCTACTACCCAAGTGATGTTTATTGCATACTGTATGTTGATGACATTACTGTGAATTACTTTCAAGTCACAACGCATCCCGCGCACGAGTCAGTGTGTGAGGGAAGATGTCACCCTCATGCATATTATGTCGATGGCAAAAGCTTTCACTATTACTTCCACTTCACCATTAGTCCAATAGTCCTCCATCTTCCACATGTGATTGTGTGACTAGCTACTTGGAAGCTGTGGCTAGTCTTTAATCAGGGAAACTTAGACAGAAAACTGCATTTCACTTTCTGCACTGGAAGTTGTCCAGTCATGTCCTCACAGTCCTGGTGGTATATTAGTGTCAGGGCTTAATGAAGGAGCATGAACCAGTGTGGTCTTTCATAATGAACCAGTGTTGTGTGACAGCGTTCTTGTCAAAGAGCCCCTTGTTACAGGCAGGGTCTTCCTCCCGGCCCCTGGGCTGACCGGGCCCCTCCCGGTCCCTGGGCTGACCTGGCTTGTCTCTCAACACACCTGTTTCATCCAATCACAGCTGTCACTGTCCTACCCCCGTCCCCTCTCACGCTGTCCCCTTGTCCCTGCTCACCCTCCCAACCATTTGTATAAAATACAGTATGTTCCCTCTCAAACCCCCCCCCCACACACACACACACACACACACACACACACACACAACTACCATCTCACATCATCCACGGCGCTCCCTCCCAAGCCCTCACACCCAGACCCCCCCCCCTCGCACGCCACCACTCCGTCATACCCTTCCACACCCCCCCGCCCCCACCCCCCAGCCTCCACCCCCCAGCCTCCACCCCCCACCCCCAGCCCCGGCCCCGGCCCTGTCAGGAGATATGGAAGGGTGGAGCGTGGGCTTTTCGTGGTGCCCTTGCCCTGAATTGACACCCCCGTGTCCTGTTACTCAGCTGTCTGCTGCCTGTCCTCCTGTGAGTGGGGGGGGGGGGGTGGGAGGACTAAATTAGTCTCCGTCCTACGGCGCTGTGGATTCAAGCCACTTCACCATCCGTCCCTCACCAGACGCCAGAGACAATATGCTCCCATGGATTCCTGCTATCGTTGTTTGCTGCAAATCCCGTTATAAGTATATAATGTAAAGGCGTGTCTTCGGGCGTGTCTCATCAGCGAGTCCTGCCGTTCTCTCACAGCTATGTTACATTCATTATAGTGAGATCTTTATAATGGACCCCTCAGGAGCAATAAGCTTTTTAGATGCTCTGTTCACCTATCAGGAGAAGAGCAGGTGGGTGAGAGAGAGAGAGAGAGAGAGAGAGAGGGGAGAGAGAGAGAGAGGGAGAGAGAGAGAGAGAGAGAGGGAGGGAGAGAGAGAGAGAGGGGAGAGAGGAGAGAGAGAGAGAGGGGAGAGAGAGAGAGGGGAGAGAGAGGGGAGAGAAAGAGAGAGGGAGAGAGAGGGAGAGAGAGGGGGAGAGAAAGGGAGAGAGAGATGGTGGGAAGTAGTCGTGTCTGGAAATGAGACTCCTGACATAACAGCTGCACACATTTTACACACAGCGACTGACTGGCCAAAGCAGAGTTAGGACAGTTATGCAACCGTGCTGAGATAACTGGACGACGCATGGGAACCGAAAGAGCTTCTCACCACGCAATCTCCCCTGGCTTCAGAGGACTCCACATTCTCTCACCTCAGCTTGGACGGCTCACAGACTATCTGCACACCTCCTAAGCTAGTGTTTCCCCAAATTCAGATCCATAATTAGAGCCATTTATTTGGGTCACTGTATACAGCAATTAAATGATGTGACCTGTAGACACGGCCCCTTGCTGCCCTCGTCTTGAAGGCCTTAGCCTTAGAGGCCATGCCTTTATAGCGCATTGTGTTGCCTCTGGGTATGAAATGCGCTATATAAATAAAGCTTTGATTGATTGATTGATTGATAGTGATATCCTCATGAGGAAAATCTGTTCTCTATTCATCAGCCTTAAATGTCCAGGCTTCAGACAGACAGACAGACATGTAGAGATTTCAGATTCCCTTGTGCACCCACTTTGAAAATGATCCTGAGAATTCACTCCATCGTTCATACTGAGTTCGTTCATAGCATGGAGGACAGTTTGTGGAAAGTGATATCTTGGGAACATAAGGACGTTGCACATGTATGCTGTCTTTAACTGTCTGTAACTGTCTTGCATGTTTGCTGATGATGTGCTGCTGTGTGTCTGTGCTGGTGAGACTCACTGATCCATGTAGTGTTGCATGTTGTTTTATATATGTGTTGTGATGTGTCAATGTGTGCTGTTTATAACTGTCTTATATCTAACCTTGTTTTATTTTCAGCCCCCTAACCCCCTTCCCTCAAGAGACTTTTGCTTTTTGCCAAGCCACCTTTGTAAATAAGAACTTGTTCTTAAATAAAGGTTAAAAATAAAAAATAAATTTAAAAAGCACATCAGCAATATTTCCCCTGCTACATGACTGCTGTGTATATTGTAGGGTACGAGAGGGATGCTGGAGGAAGTGAGCCCCGGTGATCTGTCCTGACGACGCCTCGCTTGGAATTCATACGACTTGACCCCTCCAGGTCGCCTTGGCAACTATGCAGTGGCGCGCTGCAGCTGCCAAAAATACTCGTGACCTTTGGAAACCAAGCGCCACACACTTTGTAACTTTGAACACTATGTTTAAGTGTTGGTGAGAGATGTATGCATGTATGCATGTCCATTCATATGTGTTAAATCCATCCAGGGGATGTCATGTCCCTGGCAAGTGAAGAGAACAATATGTATTTATAAAGGTCCTGTAACACCTTTAAACTGGTTATTTTAACTTCCTCACGCTCAAGGTAAACCTGTCCACCTGTCTTCTGAAAACAGACGAATATAGACTAAACCAGGCATTCCCAAACCGGGAGGCGGGCCTCCCCTGGGGGGCCCAAAGAAATTCAGGGGAGACGCGGAGGGATGGTTAGAAGAAGAAAAAAAAAAGGAAAAACATGTTTTTTATTTTTTAAATGTCTATGGTTTTTATGAATGAAACGTGATTTTAAAGGTCAGAAGATCGAAATAAATAATAGGAGAGATGTATACTAAATGTGTGGATAGTGCAGAGAGAGCCTCCCCCCGCAGGCATGGATGTATTGTGTGAAAACGTCATAACGTTAACTAGCAGCAGGTGCCACCGAGCTAACTTAGCTGTGTAACGTTATGGGCTAGCTAACACTGCCTTGCAAAATGGACACATTTGGGGGGTTGGGGGGGCGCGGGTGTGTCACTGCTTTCAGAGGGGAGGCCCACATTGATGGAGTTTGGGAACCCATGAACTAAACGATTGAAATGACACATTGGAGCCAGCAGGACTGCGGCCCTCCAGACCTCCTCTAGTCACACAGGGTTTGGTTGAATTCTGAAGAGTAGTCAGCTTCCTCCAGGCATGGACACGGTTCTGGATCACTAAGGTTTTCAAGATTTACACCTCTCTGTGAAATGCTGTACAGTATATTAGCAAACCTCAACACTCAAGCATTTCTGTGACGCAATTATGTCACAAACAGACTCTTTTCAACCTCCTCCTATTCCAACCAGTCATTTCTAACAGTGACATAATAGTGTGCATCTGAAGAGCGTCCATCTTAAATTCCTCAAGTGGAAAGGCTAGATTTACAGTATAAAACAGCCTAGTAGTTTGTATCTTCAGCGAGTGTCAAAGTAGAGCAGTAACACAAGTCTCACCCCTCCAGCTCTACAGTCGTAAGAATAGGAGTTGTGTTTGTGCGTATGAAACCCTTTATGAGGACTCCTGGATCACAGGGGGGATGGGCCCTTGTTTTCAGGGGCCTGGTCTCCCCCCATTGAAAGCAGATCCTGCAGGCTCACTCACGTGGTCAGCGTGGCAAAGAGGAGGCTATAATTATCCCAGAGTCTCATGTCCACCAGCGCCCCCCTCCCTGGCCCCCTCCTTCTAAACCAGTGATTGAATTTCATCGAGTCAGTTCCCGGTGTGTCGTACTATACATTCGGGAGAGACCAGTCAGGAAGACCTGCACCTCTGAGCTGATCTAATGTGTAGAATGTGTGTGTATGAAACTGTACTGCCGCCAGTCTTGGACAGGTCCCTCTTGAAAAAGGGATTTTAACCTCAATGGTAAATAACGGTTAATGAAATGTACCCCAAAGAGCTTCAGTTGGGCTAATGTATGGCACCATATTGAAGAGGCAAGCTTTCTATTTGGCCTGGCACATGCATGCAACTGACTACAGAATATATAACATACAGTATATTTAGTAGGCTACATGTATTATACATTATATATGATGATGATGATGATGATGATGTATTATACAGGTGCTTTTAGAGGTTTGTGGCTGCATCCTATACAGTGACCATCTTTCCAACAAGCATGCTCAACATGTATGCACAGAATGTCTTGTTCTTATAACATTTGGTGCCTCCATGAATGTGTGTGTGTGTGTGTGTGTGTGTGTGTCAGAATGCAAGATATTAATATACAGTATGTGCCCATGGATGTGCATAGTTACCCAGGATGCCATGCACAGGACACATTATAGATGTGTGTATAAGAACTGGCACAGCTCCAAATTCTGGAGAATATTGGTCTGGTCACCTTCTTACTACAGGTACAGTAGCCATACAACACCAATTCCAAAATAATGAATCTCATCAAGGTAAAGTGTCAACAGTATTCAGCGTGTTTGTTTCTTGTCTGTATTATGATTCTTTGGTAACCTAATGTGTTCTTTGGTAGCTTGACGAGTTGAAAACGGTGTGTGTGTCACCATCTATCACACACTAACTTCTACCCCTCCTCGCTGTCATCGCACCTAATCCCACCCGAGGTAGCTGTTTGAACGCTGATGGGCGAGATCATTTTCTGATTTGGCACAAACTAATCTGTATGGAGAGTATCCAGACCGAGAGTTCACAGAATGTGAGATCAGGACGGTCTCATGAGGCTAGCCTCTTCGGACGGCCTCTCTAAATAGGGATGCAGTCCCCCATCACCCCTTTCCGATGGCCTTGCCTGTGACGGCCACCGGGCCACCGGGATCCCCTCATCCACCTGGACCAGAGCTCACACCCAAGTAAACACAGATGATGAGTTAGAACCGTTTATTCAACTATCTCACAGCTTCACTGGATCAAACTACGAACCCCACATGGTTGGACAGCGAACCAGGGGTCACCCCTAACGCATGGCCAAAGCCTACATGCAACAACCACAATGCACAGGGTGAGACAGCTGGTGCCAGCTGTCCAATGGGCATCACCTGGTGGGTCATGAACAGAGCTCAGTCTGCGCACACACATTCCCTGCGCTTAGCACGTGATCACCACCGGTTCCCTGCCCACTACACACACACGTTCACAGGAAAGTACCCCCCCCCCCCCCCCCCCCACAGCCGTGCACTCCACGTGCACACGCTGCACACGCACCAGCACTCATAGTGACACGCTGTGCACCAGCACTCATAGTGACACGTGAGCCAGACCCGCACAAAAGCATTCTATTGAATATTTCATCGGTATTTTGTTACAGAAAATGTAATTGCAATTTAAGATAAACACATGACGGTTATTTGAGGAGTTGAAGACTTTTAACACTTGCTTAAAACCGTAGCAGGTGGCCACGATTGGACAGCTGTCTACATCAGCGAGACTGCTCTCATGTCCTTGATGTGGGGCTGTTGTCCAAGCACAGTGTCTCTGCAGCACACCCAAGAGGGTTGGTGGAGCAGATGGATTATATTGTCACTTGGCTTTCAAATGTGTGACAGTATATTGTAAAATGACATATTTGTCCCATAATAAATATACTCAATCTCAGCTTCATACTGTGTTTCCTGCTGTCTCTTTTGGAGACCGGTCCTCTGCTGCCCCCTGTCCCTCTCCTCTCTCTCTGTGCCCTCTAGACAGCCCTTATAGGGTGAGGGTCTCTGTCCCTAGCAGCTGAACCGTAAATTACCTTGTACAACACACACACACACACACACACACACACACACACACACACAGGCACCCACAAAAGCACACGCAATACTTGAACCCTATAACAAATGATAAGGCGTGCCCAGTTTGGACTCTCATCCAACATGCGTCAAGTTATTGTTCATGACTCGCTCCATTAAAGGTGTTTATTTTCTTGACTTAAGTTTGTCCACCTGTATCAGCTCACTGACTCTCTCCTCTACTTATATTAATATTAATAATATTTTCACATCATCAATAGGATTTTCAGGCAGTCCTGTGCAGCATTCAAACTCTCTAAAGACCAGATCCCACAACCTAAGATAAGGGGGCCCATTGATCATCTGTTCACTAATACTCAATGATTTATGTAGTTGATTGTTTAAGTTGTGTTGGGAATGTGGCCCTAAATAGCGTCAGTAACCATCAAAAGCCACAAGGTGGAGCTATAATTCCCGAAGTGACGAGTAGACATTAGACATTAAGCCTCTGCATGTTGTGAGCTGCTTAAGGTAGTCCTGCAGAAAGAGCGAGTAGATGCTTAAGGAAGGCCTGCAGAAAGAGTAGATGCAGAATGTGTCTCTGACGACTAACAAGGGTTCAGCAATCAAATAAATTGAATAAAAACGATGTGAAACCAGAAATCCTTCATGTATTTTAGTGAGCATGGGTCCAGTCATATTTAGTGTGCATGGGTGCAGTCATATTTAGTGTGCATGGGTGCAGTCATATTTAGTATGCATGGGTGCAGTCATATTTAGTGTGCTTGGGTGCAGTCATATTTAGTGTGCATGGGTCCAGTCATATTTAGTGTGCATGGGTCCAGTCATATTTAGTGTGCATGGGTCCAGTCATATTTAGTGTGCATGGGTGCAGTCATATTTAGTGTGCATGGTGCAGTCATATTTAGTGTGCATGGGTCCAGTCATATTTAGTGTGCATGGGTGCAGTCATATTTAGTATGCATGGGTCAGGTCATAGTGAGCAGCGGTGAGTGAGCAGCGCTATGGGGTCCTCAGATGTCTGTACTGGAGCAGATACAGAGTGGCCAGGCCAGCGAGGAGCGTCACCAGGCGGGACACCATCGACCCCCGGGCGGTCTGCCGTCCAGCACCCACCACCTACAGCACGCCGGAGACGAGGAGGAAGTGAGAACATTGCTCATAGAACTACCACCAACATGTCTTTACTTACGGCCAGTGTGTGAGTGTAGTTAAGGAACCCACCGTGATGTGTTCTCTGGAGTCTGGAGTCTGGGAGACTCTCTCTATTGCCACCCTCTTGCCACCTGTCCCTCTAAATCTATGGGAGCTACTCACCCTTCTCTCTGAGGACACGCCGTTGACTTCATCTCCCACAATCCTCAGCTGGTCACTACAGGACGGCCGAGGCTCGGGCTCCTCTACAGAAGAACACAGTTTGTGGGGTGAGATTCAGGGTCCCATGGGTCTCCTCACACCAGACCTCTCCACTAGGGATGGATGACATCATACACAGCAACACACACTACAGAGTGGGCTGTGTTATCGCCCCTCAAAGATGGCCTATGGCAAGCATCCTCTAGTTTAAAAAAACAAGAAAGAAAAGCTATGTAGGATTTCCTGCTGCCTCTAATAATGAAGCCAAATATGCGATGACACCCAGCATACGTTGCTTATTTTACCACTAGCACACCCCTTCATCTTTCACCTCAGTCATCAGAAACCGAGCGGTTTCTTAGCAGGTAGGCTTTTTTTTGGCGGGAAGGCAAACAGGAAACCAGGCAGCTTGGTTCGGCCAATTCCTCCAGATGTGGGTGAGCCTAGCGGATGCCTAGCACTACAACCATCCTCCCGAGTAAGCACCTGTTGTATTTTAGATTGCTATTCTTGCACTTTGCCTTCAGCACTAGATTATGCTCTTAGTCACTTGTTTTAGAGAGAAGATGCACTTGTGAGTTCTGGTGAGTAGTAGTACATTGGCTTTTCCTACGTTAAATGCAATTATTGTTAAATGGTAAATAAAATGGTAAATGGACTGCACTTATATAGCGCTTTTCCACCTTAGCGGCACTCAAAGCGCTTTACAATGGCCTCTCATTCACCCATTCACACACACATTCACACACCAATGGCGGCAGCTGCCATGCAAGGTGCTAACCTGCTCATTGGGAGCTAATTGTTAGTCGCTTTGGATAAAAGCGTCTGCTAAATGACTGTAATGTGCAAGCCTGTCTCACCTGTTCTCAGTGCCGGGGGGGGGCTGCAGCTGTCCAGGAAGTCCTGCTGGGGGGTCCGCGGGGGCGTCTGACGTGTGACCCCCCGCTGGGCGCTCGCCGGTTCCCTCTCACTCTGAGACCTAAACACTACAGGGACAAGGGGTCCATGTGTCAACAGCATGGTGGTTTTCATATGGGGACTATTGATGCCAGGTAGCACATCAGCCTTGACACGCATCCCTGTAGGCTACCTTTAATAAAAATGAAAGAATTTGTGGCATGTAATAATGGCTCTTTGGAGGATTATTTTGTTAAAGTTCAACATTTCCTCCTTTTCATTGATCTGTATACCCTGTCTCTGCTTTGCAGTACTTTCAGCAACATTATCAAATATTTGGTTAAGCTTAATTCTATAAAATCACATAATCCTGACTGTATGTTTACGATATGAAAACTCCCATAACTTACTCATGATGGGGACACAGTCTGGGACAGGGACTGGGACAGAGAGAGAACGCGGGGGTGTAGCTGTCAGGCAAGTCTGGGTGGTGGGGACAGGGTCTGGAGCAGAGACTGGGACAGAGGGAGACCGCGGGGGTATGGCTGTCAGGTAAGTCTTGATGGTGGGGACAGAGTTTGGGACAGGGCCTGGAGCAGGAACTGGGACAGGGTCTGGGACAGAGACTAGGACAGAGACTAGGACAGGGTCTGGAGGAGAGACTGGGACAGAGGGAGACCGCGGGGGTATGGCTGTCAGGTTGGTCTGGATGGTGGGGACAGGGTCTGGGACATGGTCTGGGACATGGTCTGGGACAGGGTTTGGGACATGGTCTGGGACAGGGTCTGGGACATGGTCTGGGACAGGGTTTGGGACATGGTCTGGGACAGGGTCTGGGACAGAGGGAGACCGGGGGGGTATGGCTGTCAGGTAGGTCTGGATGGTGGGGACAGGGTCTGGGACAGAGAGAGAACGCGGGGGTGTAGCTGTCAGGTAAGTCTGGATGGTGGGGACATGGTCTGGGACAGGGTCTGGGACAGAGGGAGTCCGCGGGGGTATGGCTGTCAGGTAAGTCTGGATGCCAATATCACAGACCAGGTGGTTTGACTGGAGACGTGGACTTCTTTCCCAGACCTGCCATCGGTGTATCTTATTCAACTGACGTGTTGATGTTCCAACGCTACTGGTCTCCTGGGTGTGGTTCTGCTGGTGGGCTCCTGCCTGCTCTGCTCTCTCTCTGCCTGGGACGTCCTGTCTATGGTTGTCTATCTCTATGCAGTCAAATCTAACTCTTCTAACGCTGTATCCTCCAGGGTCAGGGTTGAGGATGCTGTTGTCTAGTCCCAGCCAGCTGTTCCCTAGCCTGGAGGAGGGGCTCGCGGCTCTGCTATCCCTGGGACGGCCCGTCACATCAGGTGCGTCTGGGGAAGGATGCCCTGGGCCCTAAAGGGGGACATGTTATGTTTTTAGGACATAATAACATGTTATGTTTTGGATTCCAGTAATGAGAATTGTGTAGGCAAAGGCTACATGCTACTCAAAAATATTCAGTATTGGTGAAATTAACTTAATCTGAATGTATTTGTTAACTATAAATTATCAATTATTTCACACAGGAGGTGGGCTACACAGGCTACTGTATAGGGAAATATAGGTTGAGTTAGTTACACTAAAGCTACTGTAAATAAAAAGAAAAGAAAAAGGAGTTCATCAGCCTTCAAAACATTCTGGAAACAACTGGTCTGATAGGCCTACACTTGTCTGTCTAGCTGGGAAGCAGTAGGCCCTATGCCTACCGCCAAAACAGCTCCCTTTAAATAAATGCGACATTTTAAATTCAATGACTGGTTACATTTCCATTATTTTATTGCTGGGGTTAACATGTAGATTATAGGCCTACAACTAGTGCCGACCAAGTCATTTGATTGGACAAGACTAACCGTTGTGGATCTACACCATGGAGCTAATATGATCTCTATTCCCCCCAACACAGAATATTGTTATTGCTTTACCCACCCTGAACCGACAACGTTTCTTTTCGGTTTCCCGAATAGCTTCCTTCAAGCACACGGGGGAAGTCATCGCGGCTGCGGTATCTCGTCCTGGTTTAGGGTACTCGTCCTGGTTTAGGGTACTCGTCCTGGTTTAGGGTACTCGTCCTGGTTTAGGGTACTCGTCCTGGTTTAGGGTAGGCCTACTCGTCCTGGTTTAGGGTACTCGTCCTGGTTTAGGGTATACCTTACCAGTCTTATATACTTATAAGACCCTCATAACTCACTGATTCGTGGGTTATGTTGATTTTTAATGGCATTAGAGACGTGGGCATATGATGCTTTTCGTCACAACTTGGCGACATTCGAAATGTGCGTGTTTTGAACCGGTCTGAACATCCCTCTATTAATACATCCATGGAACATCCCCACCCGAGACGCAGCAACAATGGTCTCAGAATGGTCTTTTGTTTTACATCATAGTGATTGGCGCATGGAGGCGCATGGATGGATAATTAGAAGTGGAATTAGCGCTACTCTTACTGAAGACCATCTTGGTTTTAACCCTAACCCAGTTCCTCACTGGTCATCTCCGCCGTCCCAGTAATTCAGGTCTTTTTCCGCACATACCTGTTATATTATACCTCCATGCACATACCTGACTGTAGACCTGCTGTTTGAGAGCCAGCACACCTCAGTGTCCCCTAATCAAAAACATTCATATATCACCTAACCTCTCCAGCACCTCACCAATATCAATTATTTTCTCTCTTTAGAGAAGAGTACAATCCATTACAACAACTATTGTGTATAAAAGGCCCCTAAGTTTGTAGCCTTTATTTGTTTATTTCAATACTCTTAGTTTGAAAGATGGGTTTCGTTATCTGGCCGCTGATTGGCTACAGCCTGGGCACGTGTATGATGAGCGGTAGTGATTGGCTACAGCCTGGTCACGTGTCTGATGAGCGGTAGTGATTGGCTACAGCCTGGTCACGTGTCTGATGAGCGGTAGTGGGCCCGCTTCTGTGATCAGTGACCTAGTTTCGCCGACCGAACAGATCTTTTATGCCTTTTTTCCTTATCCTTTCCCCTTGTATGTACATGAATTAGCCATGTAATTGTTACTCATGTCGTGTGTGTTTGCAGTCGGCAAGCTGAGTGATGCTAGCTATCGTGGTTAGCCTATGTAGGTATATTCAGTCAGTCTAGTTACACGGAGACGTGCAGGAGACGTTCATGTGTTCAGCCAGTAGATGGCGCCATGCGCCTGTGTTGTCACCAGTGTGATTTAATTTGTCATGAGACTGTATTGTTTAGTCATTGTATAGCTGATACTGCAATGTTTGATTGTTTATTTTAGAACATACAACATCTGGATTAAACACAACTACTTGAAGAAAAGAGCCAAGTGCCAACAATAAACCCAGGGATCTTGGACCCAACTCGTCATCATTGGATATCACTGTTCTAATAGACAGCCAAGGAATGCAACCATCCACATCCTGAACTAGCCTACACACTAATTCCCATTCTACATATTGCTTACAATGTTTTATTGTTGTTTTGTAATATTTTATAATGAATATGCTAAATAAATGCTGCATGTAGTTAAAGAAAGTGTTATTCAGTTTTTCATATGCTAAAATTGACTGTAAATCCACTTTAAAGCTGATATTTCAAATATTAACTGACTGAGGGAAAGTGCCCCCCGGCGCCCATGGGCGGTTCGCCTCTCTTCCTCCTGTCCAACTCAGTTTTTTGAGTCACCAGCCGCCACTGATACATACACTGTGCACCAATAATCAATATCCAAAAGGTCAATAGAACACATCAATAAAAGCGGAGGCTAACTATGGAACTGATTAAAGACATGGACCTGTGCCGATTCACATACAAAATATTGTTTATTAAGACGGTATACCAAGCTGTACCGTTGGTGTATTTCCCGCCACCACCCCTGGGTGGACCAACTACCTCCAGTCCAGGGACCTGAGCTGTGTGCATGACTCTGCCCCCGCTCGCTGAAACCTGAACCGTCTCAGATTGAGCCTATTCTCTAGACTTAGTGTAACGGGAGGGACAGAATCCACATAGCCTCTCGGGTTTTGGTTAGGGTTATTGTGGAGATGTGGCGGTTTCAATCACCCACATAGACAATGAATGGGGCTATTTGGAGTTCCTGACCCCAAATTTCAAATGAATGGATGTGAATGGGTGGCTGTGTGGCACCCCCCTTGGGCTGGAGCTGGCGGGGGCAGTTCAGTGCACTCAGAGCTCTCCGCCACACACCCCAGTCCAAACCCTGTGTCTCTAGCACCTCAACACAGGGTGCTGGCTTGGCTCAAGGTTTTGTTTTGGCTTGCGTGCACACAAGCGGGACATGTTTTGTATTGCTGTTTTGTTACATCAAGAGTTTTCTGACAGTCCAAACTGTGTGTCTCTGTGACCTTCCCACGTTGAGATATGTCAGTTTCAATCCTGTGCCTGCAGTGCCCTCTGGTGGTTAGGTGGTGAAGTGCATGTGTGCACCCTAACCCAAACTGACCACATATTGGGGATGTAGGCTACATTGTTACTTTCTGTCCTGAAAACATATTAAAACTTAATAACACCTCGGTGAGTTTCTTGTCTTTGAAATTGAGAGTTTAACATGTTGTTGAAAGATTTTTCACGGTGCCCACCCACATCCATTGTATGACCTAAACGGTGGTAGAGCAATTATCAGACTTTCTCAAAAGTGCTAGTTTTGTCAATGTTTTGATCTGAACCATTGTATATGATCATAAGTAACCTTAAATCAGGGCTAAACATGCATTTTCCCTTTACTACTCCTTTAACAGTTGTAGAGGCAAATTGGAACAGTTGAGGGCACCGCTCACGATCATCTCCAAGCCCCTGACGTAAGTTCCAGACCATCAAAATAGTAAGGCGCAGTTTAACCAGTTTTCGGGGCAGAGAGCCAGGATCTTTGCAGTTGAAACACGAAAAACTGGTCCTCAAAATGCCTCAATCGAAAAAGGGCTAGATTTCACAGAGCTGGTGTTTTAGAATCGTGGATTTCTTTTCCTTTCAGAGTTGTGTTGGTGATGCCGGATATGTCCGTACAGGTCAGCGTCATTGGTGGCAACGATCATATTGATTAATATAGTCCTTGTGTGTGTTAGTGTCCACTGATTGTTTGTGTGTGTGTGTGTGTGTGTGTTTCAGGAGAACACAGTGGAGATCCAGCTTGCAGAGATGGTAGCCTATCTGTCTGAGAGCAACCCTCAGGAGGTGTTCAACTCTTCTCTCTCTCTCTCTCTCTCTCCCCCCCCTCTCCCCTATCTGTCTCTCTCTCCCCCTCTCTCTCTCCTCCTCTCTTTCTCCCTCTCTTCCCCCTCTCTATCACCCCCCCCCCCACACACACACACCTGTCTCTCTCTCTGTATCCCAGCGTTCTCACCTCTCTGATCTGAACCAGCTTCCAATCTTCTAACAGTTGTTTCCTCTCCAGGAGAACGATGGCCTCATGGACTGGTGGCGAACAGTGGAAGGTGTGTGTTCACATTAGGACTAGTCATGGTAAATGTGAATGCTGCTTCATTAGAGACGATCCAGCAGTCACAGACGCAAATAATCAATCATCTGTTGTGATACGTCTGTGAGTGCTGGATTGTTTCTGCTCATACAGAAGACTTTCTAGACCGAGCGCCCGGCCAGAGACTGTTGTCCTTGGAGTTTACTTTTGAGTCGTGCTCGCATTCCCTACTTCCAAAGCTATTCATTAGAACGTCGAGGTTAACTTGCTGTGTTGAATATGCTGACCCTGTGATGGTCTGGGTTGCCAGGTTGGGCGGCCTGGAATGAAATGTCCAACTTGGATGAGGAAGACCTGTGAGTAGCATCTAGCAAATCAACACCCCCTCTTACTCTTCAGGAATCTCATTCTGGACGTAAGGCTGTTGTGTTTTGCCTCTAATCTGACCCGTCTGTCGTCCAGGCTGGTGGAGCAGGCGGCAGACCGTGTCTTCATGGGGGCGCGTCTCTTCGTGCATCTCTTCAACCGGCACGGCGCCTCCCTGCAGAAGCGCATCTACGAGCTGCTCGCTCAGGCCGAGGCCGCCGACCACTTCCACAAGAGGACCGTGCAGGTGGCGCTGGGTGGGGGCGTGACCAGCGTGACGGGCAGGGTGGCCACCATCGTAGGTCTCATCCTCTCCCGCTTCACCTTCGGTGCGTCCATGATCGTCACCGCCACAGGCATCGGCGTGGCGACAGCGGGCAGCTGCTCCTCAGCCATGGCGCGGATCACAGACGCCGTGCATTTCAGCATGAGCAGGAAGAAGAGGGTGGAGAGGATGATCCAGGGGTACCAGGATGAGATCAAAGACATCAGGAAGTGCCTGGAGTTCATACAGGTATAGAGCACACACACACACATGATAGAGTACACATGCACGCAAACACACAACACACACACACATAAAGTACATAAAGTACAGCAAATTCTCTCTCTCTCTCTCTCTCTCTCTCTTACACACACACAAACACATCTTAAGTATACATGCACACAAACACACTCAAGCAGACACACACATTCACTCAGTCCTTCTGCACTCTCACTTCACCATACTCTCTCTCTCTCTTTCTTTCTCTCTCTCTCTCTCTTTCTCTCTCTCTCTCTCTCTCTCTCTCTCTGTACACAACGTAGGAGGGAATGGACACCCTCCAGGAGTGGGACTTCGAGAGGTACTCGGAGAGTGTGTCCAAGAAGGCTCTGAACCAGAACATCCAGCATGTGATGAGGGAGGGTGGTCGGGCCGGCAAGGCCCTGCTGGTCAACACCGAGAAGGTGGTCAGTACCGTGCAGGTGCTGGGCGCGGCCGGGGGCGCCGCCAAGGCCACCGAGGCCATCAGCATCACCACCGGCGTGATGACGGCGCTCTTCCTGGTGCTGGACGTCTTCTTCGTGGCCAAGGACTCTGTGGAGCTGTGGAGGGGCGCCAAGACCAAGTTTTCCGCCACGATCCGCGAGGTGTGCAAGGACCTGCAGGATAGACTGATGGAGCTGAACAAGGTGAAGGGTCAGCTCCAGAAGACCATGATGGACGGGGCCCGGTGAAACTGGCGCAGCTGGAGCAGGAGCTGGATCTGCTGGAGGAGAAGCTGGACAAAAAGGTCCTGGAGGAACAGAGGGAGAATAAGAGCAAGAAGGAGAAAGAGGAGAACAGCGAGGGGATGGAAACGGAGAGCAAGAGGTTGGGCAGGAAGGAGGAAGAGGAGAGGGATGAGGGTTAGGACCCAGAGTCTGAGAAGGTGAACGAGACAGAACAAGAGGAGACGAGTGAGGAACAGGACAAGACTGGGAGTAGGACATGAGTATGAAAGAGAAGACTGGGAGTAGGACATGAGTATGAAAGAGAAGACTGGGAGTAGGACATGAGTATGAAAGAGAAGACTGGGAGTAGGACATGAGTATGAAAGAGAAGACTGGGAGTAGGACATGAGTATGAAAGAGAAGACTGGGAGCAGGGCTGGACTGGGATACTGGGCAAATGCCCGTGGTGCCGGACCTAGTTTTGGTCCGATCTAAAAAATATATAATTTTTTGGGGGGGCCAATGAAAATTATTATTATTTTTGGCCAACGAACGGCCCATAAAGCAGAGACCCATTGGTTCATTTTCTATACTGACACTGGGCTGGCCCAATCATATGTAGGCCCCACCCCTCCCTCTGTCAGTGTCTCGTGTCAGATGCGTGGGCCGTTAAAGAGCCAAAAGTCAGCGGATGGAGAAGGATGGATCAAGATAAGCATAAACAAAAGCGCAAGGGGGGCACGAAATTACGGGCAAAAAAAAAATAAAAATCTTGAGGCGGATGATGCTAAATGTGCAAAAATCACAGATGTGTTTGCTGCAGGGGAAGCGTCAACATCAACGTTGTGCAGCAACAACCGGGCTGCGTTCAAATTCAGCTAACAGAGGCGAACGTTCGTCGCAAACATGTTTTCTCCAAACGGTCACATTTGAACGGCTTTTAATGAACGTTCCAGATAGTTCGCATAAACCAGAACCAGAACAACCGTTCTATTAATACATCCATGGTATAAACGCAACAATCCCCATGGGAGCACATCTCCAGTAGCCTGGGTCCGTTGTGATCCTCGTTCCGTTACTGGCGAACTACCTCTCCAGACTGTTATGGTGCGTTCGTTTATAACTGGGAGGTGGCAAATTGCGACTTGCTACTAGGAATGATTAAATAAAACATGAACTCACACTTCCTCGTCGCAAATTCGGATATGTTTCTCAGCCCCCAGTTGCTCGAATGCACTAGATATAACTAGATAACTGTGATATAATGGTATATAGATATAACTAGGTAACTGTGATATAATGGTATATAGATATAACTAGGTAACTGTGATATAATGGTATATAGATATAACTAGGTAACTGTGATATAATGGTATATAGATATAACTAGGTAACTGTGATATAATGGTATATAGATATAACTAGGTAACTGTGATATAATGGTATATAGATATAACTAGGTAACTGTGATATAATGGTATATAGATATAACTAGTGTGGTGGCTGGACTCGGTTGACCTATGACATTTGGACTCACAAAATGCCATTATAACACTTCAGATTGAATTCACCAGTAGCCTACCACAGGGTTCTCCTCCCAAAGGACCAACACAATCACCCAACCTTGTCAAATGAGGACACGAAATACAACAGAATAGAGTAAAAGAAACATACTTTATTACCTTACAATTGCAGCAAGGGACGGTTACACAGAGACACAAGGGGTATCTGTGCAAGCGCGCCGACTAGTGTCGGGATGTTCTGTATATACTATTCCACACAATACATTGGCGCGTGACTACATGTGTGAGTACCTGATTGGTTGAAACTTAGGGTGTTCTCTGTTAGTTACATTTTACTGCAACACAGACAGGCTTTTCGTTGTGAGGTGTCCTTGGCAGTCAACTTATCTGCTACTGGAACACAGATAATAACTTTTCATGCGTACTGTATTCTGGAAAAGTACAGAGTGTAGGCTACAGCAGTATTGAAGCTTAACTAGGCCTAAAAAAGGCAGGCCTTGTGTTTAAACAACTAATAATAGCACTTTAAAAAATACCTTCCACATTTCCCCCCTTTGATCCATAATATGGATCACTCTACTGTTAACATTACTGGTGAATGATGCTAAGCTAAGCTATCAGAATGGGGAATAACAGAGTACTTGAAGACACATCTAAATAGCCCAGTGACTTTAAAACAGAGTATAAAACATAATAGAACATAGTTACTGTACTGTAACTAGTACAATCATAAAACAACAGTTTAAAATGTCAGGAATGGCATGAGCCTTTAATAGTGAAATTTACAACAGTATCATTGCTTTTGGGTTGACCCTATTGGTCAGTTGCTCAGCTTCTTGGTGGTTTGGTCTTCAGGACTCCAAGAGTCCTCTCCGGTGCTCAACCTTTAGGTGACTGCCAGCTGGTCTGTCACTGTAGGGAGGTGTTTTGTAGCTCGACTAGCGGGGGCCACGGCTCTCGTGTCTACCCGAGTTAGGAGTTCCCCGTGTGGGGTGTATGTCAGTTATCAGTGTCTGGAGGTGTATGTGTATGTTCAGATCTTGCCTGTTACTGGTGGATCACTCCAGGGTCAGCCTCATGGGGGACAGGGAGGCTTCTTCATCCTGCAGCAGGACCATCTCGGTGGCGTCTGCTCCCAGGGTGGCTCAGGTTGCTTTGGTGATGAGACACTTGCAGATAGGGATGCCACAGAACACTAGTATTCCAATTAGAACCAGAACACTAGTATTCCAATTAGAACCAGAACACTCACGATCATGGAGACTGCTTTCCCCGCCCAGCCAGAGAAGAACTCGGTCAGCCAATGTAGGTCTCCTCCGGTGGGGGCGGTCTGGCTCAATACTTGTTCAATCATGGTGGCGCTATGTTTGAGATAGTTAGTGACATTGTCTTTGGCGTCTGGGATAAAGAAACAACAACTTATGCCTAACATTTTGCATACTCCACCTTCCCTGGCGGTGATTACGTCCATTCATATTGGGCTAGGTGGGCGGGTGGCTTTCGCTCTCTCTGGGGTCTCCTAGGTGGTGGGGTCGGGTCCTCCTCTTCTGGGACCTCCTCTGGGTCCGCGGGCTCTGGGACTGGTTGTTCTTCCTTGACAGGGGAAAAACTGGGAACAGAAGGAATGTCAGTTTGTGGGGTGTCGGGTCCCCCCTTTGTGGGTGACTCTGGCTCACACGATGGGAAGTCTCTGGTGGTTTCCTCTGGGATGTCTTCCCCTCCAGGTTCCTGCTGGTCCTAGGGTGTATCTGTGTCTTTCTCCACAGACCCACCCATACGCCAGCATGCTCTTAGGAGTGGTTATAGCTCCCCAAGGACAGGTTACATTGTGTGTGACATTCCGATAGGTTACCGTGCAGTTGGGGTTGTGGGCGTCGACATGGATCTTGGCTCGTTCTGGTGCTGACAGGTTACTGGAGGTGGGCTGGTTGCATTGTTCCTGATCATTTGGTCAATTGAGAGAACACTTAGAATTTTTATTTTTTATTTTTTATGATGCCTGGGCAGTACCAGGATGGGGTAAGGATCTGACTAATCCCCCCTTTTGCTCACGTGACCACGTCCGTGACCCTAACCCTAACCCTAACCCTAACCCCTAACCCTAACCCTAACCCATCCCACTTCTGACACCAGTGAAATGTGGTGGCTGGACTCGGTTGACCTATGACATTTGGACTCACAAAATGCCATTATAACACTTCAGATTGAATTCACCAGTAGCCTACCACAGGGTTCTCCTCCCAAAGGACCAACACAATCACCCAACCTTGTCAAATGAGGACACGAAATACAACAGAATAGAGTAAAAGAAACATACTTTATTACCTTACAATTGCAGCAAGGGACGGTTACACAGAGACACAAGGGGTATCTGGGCAACGCGCCGACTAGTGTCGGGATGTTCTGTATATACTATTCCACACAATACATTGGCGCGTGACTACATGTGTGAGTACCTGATTGGTTGAAACTTAGGGTGTTCTCTGTTAGTTACATTTTACTGCAACACAGACAGGCTTTTCGTTGTGAGGTGTCCTTGGCAGTCAACTTATCTGCTACTGGAACACAGATAACTTTTCATGTGTACTGTATTCTGGAAAAGTACAGAGTGTAGGCTACAGCAGTATTGAAGCTTAACTAGGCCTAAAAAAGGCAGGCCTTGTGTTTAAACAACTAATAATAGCACTTTAAAAAATACCTTCCACACTAGGTAACTGTGATATAATGGTATATAGATATAACTAGGTAACTGTGATATAATGGTATATAGCTCGAATGCACACAGGTCGGAGGTGGGTATTTTGCCACTTGCGACTTGCCACCTCCGACCACAAACGAATGCACCATTAGCTTCGTTCGCTATGTTTGCGAACGTTAGCGAACTATTTTCCGTTAGCTTTGTGTTCGCTGCAAACGTTTGCGAACAGAAGCTACCAGTCTGGAGAGGTAGTTCGCCAGTAACGGAACGACGGTCACAATGGACCCAGGCTTGTAGCCTATAACGGTATTTTGGAACATTGTTGCGTTTATGCGAGCTATTTGAAACGTTCATTAAAAGCCGTTCAAATGTGACCGTTTGGAGAAAACATGTTTGCGACACGTTCGCCTCTGTTAGCTGAATATGAACGCAGCCCTGGTGCCGGAGGTTGAACACGAACTATAGGAGAGGTGGCTGGTGGCCATGGTGCCCAGGAGCAGGACAGGGAGACCGAGGAGGGACAGAGACATGACAGGGAAGCCGAGGAGGGACAGAGACATGACAGGGCCGAGGAGGGACAGAGACATGACAGGGCCCTGGAGGGACAGAGACATGACAGGGCCCTGGAGGGACAGAGACATGACAGGGCCGAGGAGGGACAGAGACATGACAGGGCCGAGGAGGGACAGAGACATGACAGGGCTGAGGAGGGACAGAGACATGACAGGGCCGAGGAGGGACAGAGACATGACAGGGCCGAGGAGGGACAGAGACATGACAGGGCCCTGGAGGGACAGAGTGAGCAGGAGGAGTGTGTAGTTGAAACGGTAAGGGAAATATAACTAAAAGCGTTAAATATG
The DNA here is from genome assembly GCF_949987555.1 of Borostomias antarcticus. Taxonomy (NCBI): domain Eukaryota; kingdom Metazoa; phylum Chordata; class Actinopteri; order Stomiiformes; family Stomiidae; genus Borostomias; species Borostomias antarcticus. The sequence continues at coordinate 25,050,135 of NC_140248.1, forward strand.
AATATGGGTGATGGTTGTCTGCTGGCTAGCGCCAGCTAGCATTAGCTAGGTACAGCTAACTAGCATTAGCTACCCACCTGCCCGCCAAGCAAATCTGGTCATGCTGTTTATCTACGTTTGTGAGCTAGCTAGCGTTAAAGGAGTAGTAAAGGGAAAATGCATGTTTAGTGCTGTTTTAAGGTTAGTTATGATCATATACAATGGTTCAGATCAAAACGTTGACAAAACTAACACTTTTGAGAAAGTCTGATAATTGCTCTACCACCGTTTAGGTCATACAATGGATGTGGGTGGGCACCGTGACAAATAATTCAAAAAACATTCAACTCTCAGTTTCAAAGACAAGAAACTCACTGAGGTGTTAGTTGGCTTTCTGACATATAATTCGCCATAGGGTAAGATTCTAGTTCATCTGGAAAGGCTTTTTTAAATATTTAGTCGCAGCACATACGTGTGTAAACTTCCGCAAACTAGGTAGCCTAGCAACATAAACAATAACAATAGCTACCGTAAGTAGTTCCGCTTCCTGAATCCCCTCTGCGGATTGATCTACACATCTACAACGGTCGCTTCAATACAAGTCAATGGAATTCATAAAATGATCAATAAAACCCTACAGGATTCATACTTTGCGGTGAATTTGATGTCAGAACACCAACGGACACCGATTACCCCCTCGGTGAGCTTCTTGTCTTTGAAATCGAGAGTTTAACATGTTTTTGAATGATTTTTCAAGGTGCCCATCCACATCCATTGTATGACCTAAACATGGTAGAGCAATTATCAGACTTTCTCAAAAGTGCTAGTTTTGTCAACGTTTTGATCTGAACCATTGTATATGATCATAAGTATCCTTAAAACAGCGCTAAACATGCATTATCCCTTTACTACTCCTTTAACACTGTTTGACAGACAGAACTGGGAGTCGGGTAAGAGGAGGGATCTGGAATGAAAAGATAGTGTGAAGAGTGAATGAGAGAAATGCACGCAGCCAGGTGTGAGAGTGAGAAAAACAAGGTGGAGAGATGGAACACAGATATAAGGAACGGAAGTGTGTGTGTGTGTGTGTGTGTGTGTGAGAGAGGGAGAGAGAGAACTGGGGGATGGATCAGGGAGAAAATATCAACTACATGGGTAGAATTGTCCATACAGTAACACACCCACACTGGTGTCACGTGATAGTGGGAGAATCAATGGCCAGCTACTGAAGTAGCACTTCTCATCAATACTCCCAGAATCCAGTGAACTAGGTATCCCCCTTTACCACACAACAGGCAGACCAAACGATTAGGGAATAAAACTCTGATCTTTATTACATCAATATAAATATACACTTCATAATTACACATTTAAGATATGGGCCCTAAGGGATGCATATATCTCGGCCTGGGGCTACTTCATCAGACAACCTCTCCTGGACATGGCTACCCACTACAATCTCTGCCTTGGTCAAACAGGTGAGTACACTCCAAACACAATACCTAGTTAACAAGGGCCTAGCAGGAAACACACTAAAAATGGTACACTGGGGACAGGGGTAAGTCTGGGGACCTAGGACACTACAGTGCTCCTGCCAGGGCGCTACAGAGGGCCAGAATTCCACAGACAGTAAAAATCAAATACACTCAATGTTAAGTCTCACACAGGGATCACTACACACAGTTACCACCAAATACCTTGCTCAGGGAGACTGGGTTACTTCACTACAATAGGCTATCATCTCACATGCTAGAGGTTACTCCACTACAAACGGTGACTTCAATACAATAGGCTATCAATTCACATGCTAGAGGTTACTCCACTACAAACGGTGTCTGGGGTGGATAGACTACACTGAGTCCTCTAGCAGGCACTTGGTCTAGCGTCACACCTCCCTATGCTACCCCCCCCCCCTTATTAAATGCAAGGTAAAATAGCCTACTAGGCCTACACAGAAAGCAAGTCGGTGACGCACTCCAAAAGCATTCACTCGTGTATGGGGGCAGTTGGACCTAGCGGTCACCACTCTGGAGGTAGGCTATATCTGTCTGTAGTCCTCAGAATCCCAACTATGCCCTCTTCCTCTTAGGCCAATAAAACAGGAACGACTATGGAACAGTCTTGAACAAAGATTTGGGAGATAAATGTTTAGTTCAAGTATACCGGGGCCAGGCCGGGAGATTTTCCCTCCACTCCCGGGTGGCCCAAACTCAAGTGTAGGCTATCCTGGTCACTCACGTCTCTGTCGTGTGGTGGCTATTGCGCACGCATCCAATTGCTTAGCCTCTGCTCTTGGGGTGATTGCTGGTTTGGGCAGGCTACTTATCCAACAATGAACACAACGGCGAATTGAGTACGTAGTCCTCACGGATCACTTGGGTACGTTGTCCGGTTTAGGTGAGAAGACTGTTTGAGTACGTAGTCCTCACGGATCACTTGGGTACGTTGTCCGGTTTAGGTGAGAAGACTGTTTGAGTAGCCTACGGGCCCGTCTCCGAACTCCAATCAGTCCACCCTGCCGTCCAGTCCTCGTTTAGTTAGGCGTATGTCTCTGCCGGCGCGTACACTGTCCGTGCTCCCCCGTCCAGCCGGTCCTCTGCCCTCTTCAAACAGCCTCCAGCCAATCACCTGGTACCTGTGGAAGGCTGCACACCTGGCTCCACTCATACAATCACCACTCATACAATCACCACTCATGCAATCACCCACCATTCATCATTCCCTCAGCACATATACCCCAGCCCGTGACACTCTCCCCCCCTTTCATCAATGGCCGTCCCGGCCATTACAACTGTCTGAACCGTAAGGGCCGCATACCAAAGTTACTACGCCGAGACCGGCGGTGTCCAATAGGTGGTTCCTGAACAATGGCCAGCTCCTCTTCCTGAACTGCTACATCAGTTAGCCCAGGCCCACCCCTCAGACTACTCAGGTCTTCTACCAGACCGGGACCATCTAGAATAGCTTCCTGGTCCATACTCAACCTATCTGGGCTTGGGGGTATACCTATAGGTTCGGCCTGCTCGGCCAGAGGGGGCCCGATGGCTAAGGCTGATTCGAGCTGGTTGACAGGGGGTACCTCACAGGGAGGGGAGGATGCTTCTCGAACAGCTGGTTCGGGGGTAGGCAGAGGGAACAAGGGGAAGGCCGGGGCATGGGGTTCTAGGGGCTCATTCGACAAGACTGGCTCTCCTTGGTCTTCTGCAGGGGCCTGGATACCCACCGGGCAGGGGCGTAGGTTGTTGCGGTGGAGGGTACGGACAGGACCCTCACGCCCCTCAGGGCGAATGATATATACGGGTTGGTCGGGTCGTGGTTGCCCAACCACCACCTGGGGTTTCGGGACCCATCTGGGAGCCAGCTTCCCTTGGGCACGGCGCCGGAAGTTCCGCACCAGAACTCGTTCCCCTGGCAGTAAAGGCAGTGTCCGAGCCCCTTGGTCATGCCGTGCCTGGTCCCAGGCCTGCCGTCTGGCAGCATTAGTCTTTACTCTGGCATAGGCGGCCATCAACTGTCGATGGTGGCTCTGGACCCACCCTTCCACTGTGTCCCTCTGTTGGGGGGGTGATACCTCGTGCAGCATATCGACAGGTAGCCTGGCATGGCGGCCAAACACGACAAAGTGAGGAGTCATACCTGTGCTGGCGTGGGTGGCGTTGTTATAGGCCTGGACCAGGAAAGGCAGCTGGTGGTGCCACTGGGGCTGAACCTCTGGGTCTAGGGAGCTCAACAGGGCGATCAATGTCTGGTTGAACCTTTCGCAGGCCCCGTTCCCCTGGGGGTGATAAGGTGTAGTGCGGCTCTTCACACAGCCGTACATATCACACAACTGCTGCATTAGGTGGGACTCGAAGGCGGCCCCCTGGTCTGTCAAGAACCGCTCGGGGCACCCAAAGGGCTGGATCAGGGCTGACCAAAGAGCCTTCACCGTACTCATCGCCGTCTGGTCTTTGGTGGGCACTGCGAAAGCATAACGGGAGAACAGGTCGGTGATTACCAAGATGTACGGGTATGTATCGTTCGGACGGCCTAGAGCTAAATAGTCCAGCCCCACCACCTCAAAGGGGTAACTACTTTGGATTGATTTCAGCGGCGCACGTGGCTCGGGGCCCGCCTTGCTCACGGTGCACGTTGAGCACTCTGCAGTCCAGGCCCGCACCTCCTTACCCATCCCAGGCCAGAAAAACCGTCGGCGGAGGATGGATAGCACCTTCTCTGAGCTAGAATGGCCGGCTGCCTGATGGTACTCTCTCCAAAGGGCCTGGGTTCGGTCGGCCGGCACGACCAGTTGATGGACTAGTGTCTGGGTGTCAGGCTCTTCCACGCTCCGTACCAAGAGGCCCTCACGGATGCTCAACCGCCCCCACTCCTGCAACAGATAACGGATAGACAGAGGTGCTTGGCAACGAATATTCGGCGGGGGTGGCTTACCGGATTCCAACCAGAGACAGACCTGTTGTAAGCCTGGGTCCTGTCGTTGCCACAACCCCCAGGTATTAGTACCCGGGCCGGCCGAGTCCATAGCCACGTCTTCCCTCGTTCCGTCCTCTAAGTGGACCGGTGCGCCAACCACCTGGACCGCCGCACTCATGGTCCCAGGCAGCCTGGACAGCAGGTCAGCATTCTGGTTTGTGGTACCTGGACGATATTTCAGCACGTAGGAATAGTTAGCAAGCTGAGCCACCCACCTCTGCTCATGTGCTCCCAACCGAGCCGTATCCAAATGCACCAGGGGATTGTTATCAGTGTAGATGGTGATCTGTGCCCCCCAGAGATAGTCTTTAAACTTCTCTGTCACTGCCCACTTCAGTGCCAGGAGTTCCAACTTGAACGAGCTGTAATTCTGATCATTTTTCTCTGTGGGAGACAGACTGCGGCTGGCATATGCAATGACCCGTTCTTGGCCCTCCTGCACTTGTGACAGTACTGCCCCCAAGCCGCCCAAGCTGGCATCAGTGTATAGCTTGAAGGGTTGGGTGAAGTCGGCGAATGCCAGGATTGGGGTCTCCAGCAGCTTCTGCTTCAATTGGTCAAAAGCCTGCTGGCAGGCTGGAGTCCACGCCACTGGGGCAGAGGAGCGGATGGTGACGCCTTGGGATACCTGGTGCAAGGGGCCGGCAATCCGGCTGAAGCCCCGAATGAACCGTCGGTAGTACCCTACAAACCCCAAGAAGGAGCGCACCTGCTTCACAGTGGTGGGGATCGGCCAGCCCCTGACAGCCCGGGTCTTTTCGGGGTCTGTGGCAACCCCTCGTCCACTCACTATGTGGCCCAGGTAAGAGACCTCCCTCCGAAACAGCCGGCACTTCCCAGGCTGAAGCTTGAGGCCATGATCCTGGAGGCGTTGGAACACCCGCTCTAGGTGGTCTAGGTGACTCTGGAAATCAGGAGAATAAACAATCACATCGTCAAGGTAAATGAGCAGGTGGTCGTGTACTTGCCCTCCTAGGCACCGTTGCATGAGCCTCTGGAAAGTAGCTGGCGCATTACACAGTCCAAAGGGCATCCTCTCGAACTGATAGAGGCCTAATGGTGTAGTAAAGGCTGTTTTCTCTTGGTCTTTGGGACACATCTCCACTTGCCAGTAGCCACTATGGAGATCGAGGGTGCTGTACCACGCTGCCTGCTTCAAGCTGGTCAGGGACTCCTCAATTCGGGGTAGGGGGAAAGCGTCCTTATGGGTGACCGCATTCAACTTGCGGTAATCGACGCAAAACCGCCAGGATCCGTCCTTCTTGCGCACTAGGACCACTGGTGCAGCCCAGGGACTGGAGCTCTCCCGTACTACCTTGTTGTCAATCATGGTCTGCAGCAGTGTCCGTAATTCAGCGTACAGGTTAGGCGGGACTGGCCGGTACCGCTCGCGGATGGGGGGGGCTCCTCTTGTTGGGATCTGATGTTGGACCACCCCAGTGCGCCCAAAATCTTCCTCATGGGCAGCAAAGACAGGTGTCCAGCGCTGCAGTAGGGCAGTCAGTTGCTGTTGTTGCTCTGTGGTGAGCCCCTCCCCCTCCAGTTCCAGTGCTGGGTGGCCAGCCGTCGAGGTTCCCTTCACAGGCCGTACATCGACCTCTACGATCCCTGGCTCAGTGTCTCTCAACACCAACTGGTTTGCCCCATGGATCTCCTGGGGGTCCACTAGGGACACGGTGGCCAGCGCCTGCTTCTGGGGGATCTGCACAGGATAGAGGTGTGGGTTACATATACGGAGGGGCACCTTACCTCCGCGAGCCCAGCTCAAGGTTCGGCCCACTCGCCAATGACGTTCCCCATCTTCCGGGTTTCCCAGGAGGTCCTCCACCAGAACAGGGCTGTTGCTGCGGCCCAGGGCCTGGGGCACGCAGGCCCAGACCACGATTTCGGACTCAGGGGGCACGTGTACAGGGGCCTGCCTCGAAAGTTTGGCCACCCCTCTGGTTTCCTCCTCTGGGAGGGTTCCCTGCACCCGCTGGCAGAGGGCGAACGCCTTCTCCCACGCCTTTCGTGCAGCGGCAGGGACGGTTGACTTGAATGCCTCTTGGCCGGGGTGGCCCTTCTGGAACAGACCCTCCCAGCACTCAGAGATCACATTCATGCCCAGTAGTCCGTATTCTGTGCTAATACACTCATCTTTAACAATCATGACACCCCGGCCAGGTACCTCAATGCCTCCGACGGTGAAGTCTAACACGGCATAACCTACGAAGGGGATCTGCAGTCCATTGGCGGCTCGGAGGGTCAACCAGGGGAGGTCTTCAGCGCCCTGGACCCCTTCACCCCCGAAGTAGCGCTGGAACAGCGACTGGCTGAATAAAGTCACTTGAGAGCCAGTGTCCAGTATACAGGGCACACTTTTACCACGTATAATGACCTCAACTTCAGGGCAACGGCCCACGATGGCCGGTGTCTCTAGGGCTGCCGCCGAGTCCCTCGCCCCAGTCACTCGCCCTGCTGTGACCGGGAACGCCGAAAACCCTGGGAAGAGGCTGACCTGCGGGGGCAGAAACGTTGGAGGTGTCCCGCCTCGCCACAGTCCCGGCAGATGGGGCGGCCCTGGTCATCCCACCGGAAGTCACTGGGTTCACGACTGCCCTGTTGTCGGCGTTGGCCAAACGGTGGTGCGCCAGTTGGTCGATTCCATTGAGGTGCTGACGGCTGGCCCGGCTGGGGGAGTGAGAGTTGGCCCCGGATCTCGTCGATGATCGTCTTACTCAACTGAGTTACTTGGTCCTGGAGTTCCTGTTTCAACTCCGCTCTAAGAGAGTCCTTGAGTTGTTGGAGGCTGGATGGGGATGGTGCTCTAGGAGTGGGGGGCGGGGCTGTCGGCATAGCCCGAGCTTGACAGGCCACCACTTCTTTTGCCGTAGCCTGTTCCTCCCCTTCCAGAAATCGGGCCTCAGTGCGAGCAGCGTCAAAAGTCATACCAGGTGTTCGCCGTAGGAGGCGCTGTAACTCCCGTTTCACAAGACTATCTCTCAGTCCTCTGGAAAATTGTGACCGCAGGGCTCCTTCTGCAGTGCCGACATGCTCTGGGGCCCTTGTCTGCCATCTATGAAAACATTCACGGAGACGGAGGGTGAAGTCATCAATGCTCTCCCCCTCTGCCTGTTTACAACTAAAGTACTCCTCTTGCAGTGTCTCTGTAGAGCGGTGGTCCCCATACTTCCTAGCTAGAGCTTTTAACATCCCTTCATCAGAGTCCCTAACTTCTTGGGGAAGTAGTACCGCTTCCCTATGGGCTTGGCCATCTAGCGCACTTAAGAGGAAATCTACTTTCTGCTGTGAAGTCAAAACCTGTGCCCGCAGAAAAGACTCTACCTGCGCCTTCCACTGGCTAAACTTGACTACTCCTCCCTCTCCACTAAATTTTGGGACCCATGAGGCTCCCATAAACCAAGGCATCATAACTGCACTCATGGCTGGGTGATTTAGGGGCGGGGGAACTACCACAGGGTCTGAACCTGAACTATGGGAAACTACATTCTGATCCTGATCCTGATCGGAGGCAGACATGTTGTGGGTGTTGGGGGATCCTGCCGACAACGCCAAATATGTCACGTGATAGTGGGAGAATCAATGGCCAGCTACTGAAGTAGCACTTCTCATCAATACTCCCAGAATCCAGTGAACTAGGTATCCCCCTTTACCACACAACAGGCAGACCAAACGATTAGGGAATAAAACTCTGATCTTTATTACATCAATATAAATATACACTTCATAATTACACATTTAAGATATGGGCCCTAAGGGATGCATATATCTCGGCCTGGGGCTACTTCATCAGACAACCTCTCCTGGACATGGCTACCCACTACAATCTCTGCCTTGGTCAAACAGGTGAGTACACTCCAAACACAATACCTAGTTAACAAGGGCCTAGCAGGAAACACACTAAAAATGGTACACTGGGGACAGGGGTAAGTCTGGGGACCTAGGACACTACAGTGCTCCTGCCAGGGCGCTACAGAGGGCCAGAATTCCACAGACAGTAAAAATCAAATACACTCAATGTTAAGTCTCACACAGGGATCACTACACACAGTTACCACCAAATACCTTGCTCAGGGAGACTGGGTTACTTCACTACAATAGGCTATCATCTCACATGCTAGAGGTTACTCCACTACAAACGGTGACTTCAATACAATAGGCTATCAATTCACATGCTAGAGGTTACTCCACTACAAACGGTGTCTGGGGTGGATAGACTACACTGAGTCCTCTAGCAGGCACTTGGTCTAGCGTCACACCTCCCTATGCTACCCCCCCCCCTTATTAAATGCAAGGTAAAATAGCCTACTAGGCCTACACAGAAAGCAAGTCGGTGACGCACTCCAAAAGCATTCACTCGTGTATGGGGGCAGTTGGACCTAGCGGTCACCACTCTGGAGGTAGGCTATATCTGTCTGTAGTCCTCAGAATCCCGACTATATGCCCTCTTCCTCTTAGGCCAATAAAACAGGAACGACTATGGAACAGTCTTGAACAAAGATTTGGGAGATAAATGTTTAGTTCAAGTATACCGGGGCCAGGCCGGGAGATTTTCCCTCCACTCCCGGGTGGCCCAAACTCAAGTGTAGGCTATCCTGGTCACTCACGTCTCTGTCGTGTGGTGGCTATTGCGCACGCATCCAATTGCTTAGCCTCTGCTCTTGGGGTGATTGCTGGTTTGGGCAGGCTACTTATCCAACAATGAACACAACGGCGAATTGAGTACGTAGTCCTCACGGATCACTTGGGTACGTTGTCCGGTTTAGGTGAGAAGACTGTTTGAGTACGTAGTCCTCACGGATCACTTGGGTACGTTGTCCGGTTTAGGTGAGAAGACTGTTTGAGTAGCCTACGGGCCCGTCTCCGAACTCCAATCAGTCCACCCTGCCGTCCAGTCCTCGTTTAGTTAGGCGTATGTCTCTGCCGGCGCGTACACTGTCCGTGCTCCCCCGTCCAGCCGGTCCTCTGCCCTCTTCAAACAGCCTCCAGCCAATCACCTGGTACCTGTGGAAGGCTGCACACCTGGCTCCACTCATACAATCACCACTCATACAATCACCACTCATGCAATCACCCACCATTCATCATTCCCTCAGCACATATACCCCAGCCCGTGACACTGGCACCTTTAGCTTTATATTGTATAGATTGTATTTCTTGTGTAACTGGTAAATTGTGTTTTGTAATTATCTGTAACTTTTGAGCACATCACAGAGCCAGCAGCAACATTTCACTGTGATTGTACACTGGATGTTGGATGTGACAAAGATCTGAATATGAATATGACAGTAGATAGATAGATAACTTTATTGTCCTTTTACAAATGATGGAAACATCTGAGGGCAGACGACAGCAGAGAGAGAGAGAGAGCAAACTATCAACAGGCAATGGAGAGAGGAATAAAGAAGAGAAGAAACAGAAAGGCAGGAAGGAGTGGAAGAGAGGGGAGTTAGGGGCAGGAGAACTCCAGGAGAACTAGAAAAGATAAGTACAGTACGGAATCAAAGAGAGACACAGGGAGAGAGGAGAGGGAGGAGGAGTTTGAGTTCAACACACTGAGAGGGGGGCCTGGATAGACCCAGGGAGGAGAGGAAGGAGGGGGCTGGATAGACCCAGAGAGGAGAGGGAGGAGGAGTTTGAGCTCAGCACACTGAGAGAGGGGGCTGGATAGACCCAGAGAGGAGAGGAAGGAGGGGGCTGGATAGACCCAGAGAGGAGAGGGAGGAGGAGTTTGAGGTCAGCACACTGAGAGGGGGGGGGCTGGATAGACCCAGAGAGGAGAGGGAGGAGGAGTTAGAGATCAGCACACTGAGAGGGGGGGCTGGATAGACCCAGAGAGGAGAGGAAGGAGGAGTTTGAGGTCAGCACACTGAGAGGGGGGGCTGGATAGACCCAGAGAGGAGAGGAAGGAGGAGTTTGAGCTCAGCACACTGAGAGGGGGGGCTGGATAGACCCAGAGAGGAGAGGGAGGAGGAGTTTGAGGTCAGCACACTGAGAGGGGGGGCTGGATAGACCCAGAGAGGAGAGGAAGGAGGAGTTTGAGGTCAGCACACTGAGAAGGGGGGGGGGGGCTGGATAGACCCAGAGAGGAGAGGAGGGACGGTTCTGTAAAATAAAAGTCAAATATTAATCTATTACTATTAGCATACCTACAACTACATGTCTTCTCCTGAACCTCATTAAGCTTACACTACCCTGGAATGAAAAGATCAACTCGGTCAACATGATAAATTTGGTCAACTGTTCATTGATTGAGGGTGACTGAGAGTATATACTCATAGGGATGCACCGATTGTAAAATTCTGGGCCGATGCCGATGTTTAAAATAACAATCCGACCGATGGCCGATGCCGATGGCCGATGTTTATTTTATTTTAATTCCCCCTTTTGTGCCAGGGAAGCAAAAAAATTAAGTGTTTGGTTCCAAAACGCCAATTTTGGTTCCAACATTTTTCACAGTTGCATAATAGGTAGGCTCTTTATCTAGGTGTGAACTATTTCTGGCATCATATTTTAAGATTAGGCTATACATTTTTGTGCAAAGCAAAACGACGTATTCACAGTGTAGCTGGAATGGAAACGGCATGAAGGTATGATTCATCATACCATGAAAGCAAACTACACGTCGTTTGTGGCATTACGTCACGGATCTTCTCTGAATCTGCAGCTGGGTAGGACACGTTCTGCAACAAAAAAAGCCGTAATTGTTGCGACATATTATCGGCCACTGCCATCGGTGAATGTAATTTTATGGGCCGATGGCAGTCAACAAGGCCAACATCGGCCGATGCCGATGTTCGACCGATGCATCGGTGCATCCCTATACTCTCACAGTCTGTGTGACGAGGGAATAGTGCCACTGATAACTTTCTAACAGCCCTGAACATGGTAGGAGATGGTACAGAGCCAAGAGACTTGTTAATCCAGATATCAGTGGATTATGTGATAACACACCCAGAACATTATTCACAGTGCAAATGATACATTAACTTTAACTCTTTTGTTTCCTCAGAAGTTGTTAGTAATAATAATGGGAAAGTCACAAGCATGTCATCCCTATTATCTATCTAAGCTTCTGAGTATCATCTAGCTTCTCTGTCTTCTGTAGCTGACTGACAATGTATGATGGCATGAAAATATCACGATATGTTCCAGCACTTCAGATCTGTCACACCGAAGGGATGATGAGATCAGAACTGTCCTCAAATCGATCTGGGCTAGTCTGCCCTTCGCTTTACATTAGCAGTCAACCAGTATTCATATAATCAAGGCTCTCTAGTGTAATAAGCGACAGCATAATCCTTGTGTGTTTCCTGAAGCCACTGACCATGTGGCTGCGCATGTGTGTGAAAAGTATGTTGAACAGTCAACAAAGGGAGGAGGTAATTTATGAGAAGGAACAGCTGATAGTGACATCATAGCAGGAATGCAACATCACAAGACATATGATCGGTTTGAGGTGCAGGCTGATGAAAGACTACAGATTCAGGGGTTACAGATAATCCAATATACATGCAGCTAGAAATAGGACTAACAGACCCTTCTAGAGCCTGGTAACAAGGAAACTCAAGAAACTAGTTACTTTTGTTTAAGAATATAATGCCTCATCCCAAACCATTAAGAATATTATTTGCAAGCACTGAAATGTGATCCTCGTTTGAGAAACATTATGACGCTGACACCTAGATTTTTTTTTTAAAGAAGAAGGAACATAGAGACTGTTGCCATGTGCAAACCACCCAGCACTAGTTCGAATGGGGTAAATAGAGAGTTTAGGCAATCATCGTTATTGCAGATGCACTCATTGTTCTAATACTATGAACACCAAGATATTATATCACTCACAGACGGTACAGGAATATAAAATCAAGAGTTTTATTGACTGTAACACCACCCATGTTATTTAAAATGAGTCTCAGCTCCATTCATTAATTATGGGAACAAAAATCAATTGAGCCTCTGTGATTTGTAGTAATGTGGGTGTTTAGAGGAACTAGGCCGTAGTAATTGAAACATCAACGTTTAAGTTCAAGTTTTTGAAGTTCAAATTTGGCATTTCAGCAGTTGAAAATTACAGAGAAGGTTGAAAAGAAAAAGAAACACTAGATACAGAGTAACAAAAAAGACACTACATATGGGAGGGTAGTAGCATACAAAGAGGGATATCAGGGACTATATACATCCATATACGGAATGCCAAGAGGGGACACTCCCATTGATTCTGCAATGGAACCAATATGGCCAGCTGCTGAGCTGGGCCGCCACCGCCATTTTGGACTGTCAAGTTGATTGCGCAACCTGTGCTGCACCGTTAGCCGTTGGTGTCATGCACTGACTTTTTTATTTTGACACGTTTGCGTTTATTAAATAATAAATCATCAGAAATTCCCTCTATTATGCTCTCATTCTTATTTAATCTTAATTAAAATATTGAGTATCTCAATACTATGCAAATGTGTATCCACCACACAGGCCCCCCCAGAATTCACCATATCAAAAAAAATGCAGAACAGCAATATTACAGCCAACAGGCCAACAGTTCATAGGGAGAAAATCAACATGGTGGGGGACGGATAAGGCGGCCAAAGCGGCTGCGCTTAACAGGCACAGGGGCAGGGATGGGTGTGGAGGTAGCTGCCGGGCCGGAGGCCTGAGCAGGTGGGCGACCCCGGTCAACTGGTCTGTCCAGATCCAAATGGGCAGGCTTGAGATGGTCCACTGCGACCCGCTCTGGCTTACCCCCCATGTCCACCACAAAGTTCTTGGGCCCCGTCTCCAGGACGCGGAAGGGCCCGTTGTAGGGAGGCTGCAGAGGGGTACGGTGGCCGTCGTGGTGGATGAAGACATATCTGGCCGACATCAGATCCTTGGGAACGTAGGACTGAGGGAGGCAGTGGTGAGATGTGGGGACCGGCGCAAAAGCCTTGGCACCTTCCTGGGGCCCAGTCCGATGAGAGGTAGACCAGGGAGTGGCTGCATCCAGAAGAAACACCCTCGGAACCCAAAGTGGCTGGCCATAAACCAGCTCGGCAGATGAGGAGAGGCAGTCAGCCACCAGATTGTCCTTTCCAGCCACATGCTGGATGTCTGTGGTGAACTCAGAGATGGCGGAGAGCTGACGCTGCTGGCGCCCGGACCACGGTTCAGAGGTCTTGGCAATGGTGAATGTCAGTGGCTTGTGGTCGACGAAGGCAGTGAAACGACGGCCCTCCAACAGAAACCTGAAGTGGCGGGTGGCGAGGAAGAGACCGAGGAGCTCCCGGTCGAAGGTGCTGTACTTCCTCTCATTGTCCCAAAGCTGTTTACTGAAGAAGGCGAGTGGTTGCCAGGTGCCGCCCACCCACTGCTCGCACACTGCCCCGACGGCGTAGTCTGAGGCATCCGTCGTGAGGACGACTGTGGCAGTCGGAGATGGGTGTGCCAGTAATGCAGCATTGGCCAGCGCAGCCTTGGTGTTGTTGAAAGCGTTGTCCATCTCAGGAGGCCAGTCCACCTCATCCTTAGAGTCCTTTCCCCTCAGGGCCTCGTACAAGGGCCGCATGAGGTGAGCTGCATGGGGAATGAACCTGTTGTAAAAGTTTACCATGCCCAGGAACTCCTGCAGGGATCTCACAGTACGGGGGCGAGGGAAACTGGCGACAGCGTCAACCCTGGCGGGAAGTGGAATGGCCCCCTGCGGAGAGACGCGGTGCCCGAGGAAATCGATGGATGAGAGGCCGAACTGGCACTTGGCTGAGTTGACCGTGCATACTGAGCCGCTCGAACAACTGTTGGAGGTGTGTCATGGGCAAAGGTCAAAAGACCCCTAATGGACCCCAGACAGCCTATCCTACCTAGGAACCCTCTATCAGTACTCTTCTTACCCACAGAACGAAACAGACTTTATGTGAGAGATATATTTTGGTGACAAATTGACAAGCTTCGACTTGGTCACTTCCTCTTTAGTTCATGTGGACGTGACTTCTTCATTTTGGTTCATGAGGCAGCCAACGGCCAATGTTCATGGGGACTTGACTTCCTCATTTTGGCGAAAAGCAGAAGTCCTCCCATAAGCCTATACATGAGCGATACCATTTTTAGGTAAAATTTACCGAAGTGAGCTTATCAATTCATAACACTGTTGGATGCAGTATCTCTTACACAACTTGCTTTTGAACACTGTTGCTTGGTGTTAAGTGTCATGACTCAGAAAAAAGGTTTTACTCAACCGTGCTTCTCCTTCATCTCTCAGTGTTACAGTATATGTCTCTCGGCTCATGGGAGCTTTGGACTGTTGTGAGACTGAAACTTTGATACTTTGGTTCTGCTTCCTCCCTCGTTGCTAGAGGAACTGTTCCAACTCCAGAGTCCTTTCCAGAGGAGGCGCGCTCCACCTCTCATCGTTGCTGGTGGTCAGTATTCGTCACCAGTCTCACATAGCAGAGGAGGCTAGCAGCATGCAGCTCTGATCATTGCTGGTGGTTTATTTCATAACTGTGAAACTAAATTATTATTTTTTAAACGAATGTCTTTTGGAGAAAAACAAAGTTAAGCTTCAATTCTGTTCTCCCACGTAGCTGAGGGTATGGTTCATCGCCAGAAACATTTTGATGTTTTTAGTCCAAAGTCACCACTTCACTACTCCCAGCCTGTGACCAATTCACCTGACCCTCAGTCAGGGAGCCCCCAGCATCCCATACACTGCACCGCCCTTGGAGGAGTCTTCTTGATGGTGTGATTGCCAGTTCTTCAGTCAAGCTTTGTCAGATCTCTCCTCTGAATGTCCATCATCCTTCTAAGGCCGAAGTGGGGGACTTGTTCCAGTTGAAGGTTCTATACCCGTCTCTAACCGTTCTATACCCGTCTCTAACCGTTCTATACCTGTCTCTAACGTTCTATACCTGTCTCTAACCGTTCTATACCCGTCTCTAACCGTTCTATACCCGTCTCTAACCGTTCTATACCCGTCTCTAACCGTTCTATACCCGTCTCTAACCGTTCTATACCTGTCTCTAACCGTTCTATACCTGTCTCTAACCGTTCTATACCCGTCTCTAACCGTTCTATACCCGTCTCTAACCGTTCTATACCTGTCTCTAACCGTTCTATACCCGTCTCTAACCGTTCTATACCCGTCTCTAACCGTTCTATACCCGTCTCTAACCGTTCTATACCTGTCTCTAACCGTTCTATACCCATCTCTAACCGTTCTATACCCGTCTCTAACCGTTCTATACCCGTCTCTAACCGTTCTATACCCGTCTCTAACCGTTCTATACCCGTCTCTAACCGTTCTATACCCGTCTCTAACCGTTCTATACCCGTCTCTAACCGACCTCTCTCCTCCCAGTTTCCATACATCACATACTTTATGCCTCTCAGATGCAGATGACTGATAGCGATCTCACTTTCTTTGTTGCTCAAGTGATCTTCTAGGCCCACGGTGAGGTGTAAGCAGGAAGCAGTGCGTGGGCGAACTGCTGTCGGTTGGCGAGGAAAATCCTGTCAGCTTCAGCAGCCAGTGAACGGTAGTCCTTGGTGGAAGAGAGGGAGGAGCTTGCTAACGCAGTGCGCACAGGTGCTGGGAGCTGCCGTAGGAAAAGATGCGCAAAGAGGAAGGAGGGATCTGCTGACCCCAAAACAGTCAACATCTTCTCCATCAAGTCTGACGGCTTGCTGTTGCTGAGGCCGTTAAGTAACAACAGCCGGTCAGCCTTCTCCATTTCTGACAGTTCGTAAAGTCTCAGAAGGAATGTTTTGCAATTCGATATGACGATTTTTTTGCGATTTTTAAAAACCTGGCAAGTTATGAAAGCCGAATTTCTTCCAGATGTGCGATTTGAATTGTAGAGGTGCAGCATGAATCTTCTCATTGTCATCCGACATGTTTGCTGCTTCTTCTGACTGAATAATAACCATAAACTAGCAACCTAGCTACTACGCAAAGTGTTCCCTTCTAGCAGGAAGTTGTTTTTTTATAACAAAAAAATAGATTTTGGTGGCAGCATGGCGATTTAAAAATCGTAACACACAAAAATCGCGATTTGTAACATAATCGATTTTTTTCTCCTATCCCTACCAAAAGGGTACGCTGCTTCTTACAACAAACCATGGATTAATAAGGACATTAAAGCCCGACTCAACAAGAAAAAGAGGGCCTTCATGGCTAAGGACAGGGAGGCGGCCCCAGGCCAGTCCAGAAGGAGCTGAAGAGGGCGGAGCGGAGCGCCAAATAGAGCTACAGAGAGAGGGTGAAGAGTAAACGAGCTGAACAGCACTAAGGAAGTGTGGGAGGGGATGAAGAGAATGAGGTTAGTAGACAGCCCTCGCCCCTGCCACCCCCCCCCCCCCCCCCACCTCCACCAGGCCATTCATCACAGAGAGTGAAGTAAGTGATGAACTCCAAAGGCTACGAATCAAAAAGGCCTCTGGCCTTGATGGAATTAGCCCCAGGGTGCTTAAGGTGTGCGAGGCAGCTGGCTGGCATGTTCCAACACCTATTCAACCTCCCTGAGGCTGAAGAAGGTACCACAGCTGTGGAAGACCTCCTGCATCATTCCAGTGCCCAAAAAAGCATGTCCCAGCATCCTCAACGACTACAGGCCAGTGGCACTGATGTCTCATGTCATAAAGGTATTCGAGAGAGTTCTGCAGCACCTGAGGCCCATGGAGAGTGACTTCTTGGACCCCCTGCAGTTTGTGTACCAGGCCCGAATCAACGTGGGCGATGCCATCATCTACCTACTCCACAAAGCCTAGTCACACCAGGAAGGATGGGCCAGGAAGTTGAGTGAGAGTCTTGTTCTTAGACTTTTCCAGTGCTTTCAACACCATCCTCCCCCTTCGTCCCGCAGAGAAGCTCCCAGCTATGCAGGTAGACCACGACATGGTGGCCTGGATCACAGACTACCTCACCGGCAGGCCTCAGTATGTCCATCTGCCTGTCCGATGTGGTGATAAGCAACACAGGCACCCCCAAGGAACAGTCCTGTCACCTTTCCTGTTCCTCGAACTTCAGCCACAACTCTGGAGCGTGCCACCTCAAGAAGTTATTGGACGACTCTATTGTGGGCTGCATCAGGGCAGATGATGAAGAGCAGTATAGGGACGTGGTCAAGAGATTCATTGGATGGTCTCAGGAGAACCAGCTCCAACTCAACATCAGCAAGACCAAGGAACTGGTGGTGGACTTCAGAAGGAACAAGAAGCCTCCAACCCACATCACCATCCAGGGGGAGGAAGTTGAGATGGTGGACTCAGACAAGTTCCTGGGAGTGCACCTGAACAATGAACTGGACTGGACTGACAACACTGAGGCCGTCTACAGGAAAGGACAGAGCAGACAGTTCTTCCTCAGGAGGCTCAGGTCCTTTGATGTGTGTAGCAGGCTGCTGCGGATGTTCTACCAGTCTGTTGTAGCCAGCACACTGTGCTTTGCTGTCGTCTATCTATCCATCCACCCATCCATCCATCTGTCTATCTATCTTCTATCTATCTAATCATCGTCTCCTGGTCTGAGAACCTCTGTTAGACACAGGAACAAGCTGACTCAGGTGGTCAACCAGGCCAGCAAGATCACCAGAGACAAACAACTGCAACTCCAGAACCTGTACAAACAGCCCATAACAAAAAAGCAACCCAGATCTATAATGACCCCACCCACCCCCATCATTCCATCTGTTGCCATCTGACCGGAGACTCAAGGTCCCACTAGCCAGGGAGAATGGAGGCAAGAAATTATCTGTGCCCTCTGCTGTGGCCATTCTAAGCAAGGACATATGATAGTACAATAAGTCCCCACCCCACAGCCCAAGAGCACAGAACACTATAGATTAATTTTTTTATAAATGATAAAATTTAAAAATATTTTTGCTTCATTTGAACCATTTGCAGTGGAATTCATATCATTCTAATGAAACTAACAATTCAACCTTAACTCCATGCTAATTTCATCAATTTTAAGTATACCTGTTGAATAGCTTTTAATTGATACTGTTTCTTAAATTCACACACAACCACCTGATGAAGAGAATGTTTCTCAGTTTGATTTCTCAAACAGGACTGATAAATTGTGTCTTTCCAGGTCACTTGCCTGTCTAAACTGGTAATGCTAGGTATGTGAGCTGTAGGTGTGTTTGTGACATGGACCTGCCTACACCTGTCTCAGGTGATACATCACCACCTGCAGCTTCACAGCTGGAGGTTCAACTCACAACCAAGCGGAAATTGTCCACAGGCAGAGAAGTACAGTAACAGATCGTATATAATGATTATGCTTTGAGCATAGATTTGATGAAACTTGAGTTACTACAGGTGCTAGTTTGCCCCAGAGAAGCTCTTTCTCAAGCTGTTAAATAGATAGAAGCTCTTTCTCAAGCTGGTAAATAGATAGAAGCTCTTTCTCAAGCTGTTAAATAGATAGAAGATCTTTCTCAAGCTGGTAAATAGATAGAAGCTCTTTCTCAAGCTGTTTAATAGATAGAAGCTCTTTCTCAAGCTGGTAAATAGATAGAAGCTCTTTCTCAAGCTGGTAAATAGATAGAAGCTCTTTCTCAAGCTGGTAAATAGATAGGCGTTTCATTGATCCCAGGGGGAACTTGTATCATCACAACAGCAGTACACGGAGGACAAACAAAGAAGCATATATTCAAGAATAAGAATAAGACATACCCACAAAAATACAACCTAAAATAGATTACAAAAATGTATGTATTTTGTATATTAAACTTTTCATTCACATCAATTTGGGTAATTTGGCTCTGACAGATTCACACACACACACACACACACACACACACACACACAGGGAAACAGAGCATGTGTGTATTAGATGGGGACGGAGGACTGTTAATCATCTAAATTGCTGACAGTTGGAATTGATTCTGGGTTCCCTGACCACAGAAAGCCCCAGAGGGGCAGCTCTGCTTTGTGGGGGATCATCTCTGTGTTTCTACTCTATTCTCTCAATTGTAAGGTTGACTTGCTGTACAGGAGC
>NC_140248.1:25072060-25127060 GCF_949987555.1 Borostomias antarcticus
AATCGATGTAAATTATAACCATAGCCTACATATTTGTAAACAAATCACATTAAACAAACCCATGGGTTACTTGAAAATAATGAAACCAAAATAATTATAAGGCTACTTGTGCAGATGAGCAAGTCCAGCTGAAAACATGAAAACATATTTGGTTCTGTAACGTGAACGTTACAGTTGGTTGATCTGTCCGTGCTTGTTTATTGGCTGTTCTTCAGGTAACCCCGTGTTTCACGTCACGACGCTATGAACTGTGGGTAATTCCCTTGGGCTAAGTCTGCAGAAATGCAGACTTACGGGAAGGGGCCATAAAGGGCTCAAAATGGCTGCCGGAGAGCCCTCACGCACTTGCCGAGTTGACATTGGGACACCCCTAAGCCCTCGCGGACTTCGCGGGAGCGCGCTCTTAAGTCTGCGAGTCTGCAAGGGTGGACATTGGGACTGGGCCACTCACTCACTCACTCACTCACTCACTCACACACTCACTCACTCACTCACTCACTCACTCACTCACTCACTCACTCACTCACTCACTCACTCACTCACTCACTCATTTACTCACTCACACACTCACTCACTCACTCACTCACTCACTCACACACTCACTCACTCACTCACTCACACACTCACACACTCACACACTCACTCACACACTCACTCACACACTCACACACTCACTCACACACTCACTCACACACTCACTCACTCACTCACACACTCACTCACACACTCACACACTCACTCACACACTCACTCACTCACACACTCACTCACTCACACACACACTCACTCACTCACTCACTCACACACTCACTCACACACTCACACACTCACACACTCACTCACTCACTCACACACTCACTCACTCACACACTCACTCACTCACTCACTCACTCACTCACACCCTCACTCACTCACTCATTCACTCACACACTCACTCACTCACACTCACTCACACTCACTTACACACTCATTTACACACTCACTTACACACTCACACACTCACACACTCACACACTCACTCACTCACACACTCACTCACTCACTCACTCACACACTCACTCACTCACTCACTCACACACTCACTCACTCACACACTCACTCACACACTCACACACTCACTCACTCACACACTCACTCACTCACTCACTCACTCACACACTCACTCACACACTCACTCACTCACACCCTCACTCACTCATTCACTCACTCACTCACTCACTCACTCACTCACTCACTCTCACTCACTCACTCACACTCACTTACACACTCACTCACTCACTCACTCACTCACACTCACTCACTCACACTCACTAACTCACTCACACTCACTTACACACTCACTCACACACTCGCTCACTCACTCACAGTAGAAACCTGTCAGTTGCTGTTTGTGTAAACGCTGTCTTGTCACCCCAGTTATTCTCTGTTTGCAGGGTGGAATAATGAGAATGACATGCGCGTGGTGGATGTGAAGTATGACGAGTACGCCCTCATCCACACGCTCAAGACCAAGGAGGGGGATTCCACCGTCCTCAATAAACTCTATGGTAAGATGGCAATGTCATTTTATTTATAAAACATCATTCATACAAATCAATAGAGAGTTGGATAAAACATAAATCATAAAAATACAGTGAGAACAGATTTAAAAGAAACAATCAAAGTTAAATAAAAAGATAATTCTCCCTCCTTCTGCCACGACATCCTAGCGCCAGTGCATGGCCACACCATACCCATTATATCTGAGTCACGGCCACACTGTACCCATTATATCTGAGTCTATCTAACCCTAACCCACACCATACCCATTATATCTGAGTCTATCTAACCCTAACCCACACCATACCCATTATATCTGAGTCTATCTAACCCTAACCCACACATACCCATTATATCTGAGTCACGGCCACACTGTACCCATTATATCTGAGTCATGTAAAACACTACATCTACATCAGAACTGCCCGACCATTCCTGCCGGCCTAGTGCCCCCCAGGGGTATCACCCTAGATCTGGGTCCTCCTTAGTGCCCCCCAGGGGTATCACCCTAGATCTGGGTCCTCCTTAGTGCCCCCCAGGGGTATCACCCTAGATCTGGGTCCTCCTTAGTGCCCCCCAGGGGTATCACCCTAGATCTGGGTCCTCCTTAGTGCCCCCCAGGGGTATCACCCTAGATCTGGGTCCTCCTGAGCAGCTTGGGGGTGAATGCGTGGTTCCTCCTGACTCCGGCCTGTTGTGCCTCCAGGCCGTGGGACCGAGCTGAGTCCAGCCCTGCTGGAGAGGTTCAAGCAGTTCTCCCTGGAGGTGGGAATCCTGCCAGAGAACATCGCCATCCTCCCCATAAATGGTACCTCCTCTCTCTTCAAAACATGTGGGAGTCAAGGTCTCTGTTGATAGTTCAGTAATATGTGATAAAGATGTATCTTAAACCCCTTTCTGTCCTCCAGGTGAGTGTTCTAGTGCCTAACAGCAACGCTCCCAACGCTCCCAACGGTCCCCACCGTCCCAACGCTCCCAACGCTCCCCACCATCAAACACTCCCAACGCTCCCCACCATCAAACCCTAACAGCAACGGTCCCAACGCTCCCCACCATCAAACCCTAACACCAACGCTCCCAACGGTCCCAACGCTCCCCACCATCAAACCCTAACAGCAACGGTCCCAACGCTCCCCACCATCAAACCCTAACACCAACGCTCCCAACGCTCCCCACCATCAAACCCTAACAGCAACGGTCCCAACGCTCCCCACCATCAAACCCTAACACCAACGCTCCCAACGGTCCCCACCATCAAACCCTAACAGCAACGGTCCCAACGGTCCCCACCATCAAACCCTAACACCAACGCTCCCAACGCTCCCCACCATCAAACCCTAACACCAACGCTCCCAACGCTCCCCACCATCAAACCCTAACACCAACGCTCCCAACGCTCCCCACCATCAAACCCTAACACCAACGCTCCCAACGCTCCCCACCATCAAACCCTAACACCAACGCTCCCAACGCTCCCCACCATCAAACCCTAACACCAACGCTCCCAACGCTCCCCACCATCAAACCCTAACAGCAACGCTCCCAACGGTCCCCACCATCAAACCCTAACACCAACGCTCCCAACGCTCCCCACCATCAAACCCTAACACCAACGCTCCCAACGCTCCCCACCATCAAACCCTAACAGCAACGCTCCCAACGGTCCCCACCATCAAACCCTAACACCAACGCTCCCAACGGTCCCCACCATCAAACCCTAACACCAACGCTCCCAACGCTCCCCACCATCAAACACTAACACCAACGCTCCCAACGGTCCCCACCATCAAACCCTAACACCAACGCTCCCAACGCTCCCCACCATCAAACCCTAACAGCAACGCTCCCAACGCTCCCCACCATCAAACCCTAACACCAACGCTCCCAACGGTCCCCACCATCAAACATCAAGCCCTCTCGCAACGTGATGGGCAAGCCCCGCCCACAGCTCTCTGCCTCCTGGACAGATACACAGCTACTAAATCCAGATACACAGCTACTAAACCCAGATACACAGCTACTAAACCCAGATACACAGCTACTAAATCCAGATACACATCTACTAAATCCAGATACACATCTACTAAATCCAGATACACAGCTACTAAATCCAGATACACAGCTACTAAATCCAGATACACAGCTACTAAATCCAGATACACAGCTACTAAATCCAGATACACATCTACTAAATCCAGATACACAGCTACTAAATCCAGATACACAGCTACTAAATCCAGATACACAGCTACTAAATCCAGACACACAGCTACTTAATCCAGATACACAGCTACTAAATCCAGCGATGTTTCTGAACTCTTAGAATAAAACGGTTTAATGTTTCTCAGTTGTGTTCATGTAATCTGTCATTCTACATCTAAGGCTGCTTGACTATGAGGAAGGGTTCTCAGTATGTGTCTGAGGCCCAGGATGTGGGGAGCGGCTGCTCTAGGAAACGCGTCTGTATGTAACGTGACAGTAACCTTGTTTCTAAATGTGAATATTTTCTGCTCATCTTTGTTTGATGATCCTGGGCAATGAGGACACTTCAGCGGTTGAGTAGATACGTTAGTAAGATACGTTAGTTAGATACGTTAGTAAGATACGTTAGTAAGATACGTTACCAACTTCATGTGCGGGCAGATCAATAAAGAGACACACATGCAGGTAAAATACTTTTCTTTTATTGTCTTTTTTTAACAAATACGTCAAATACATCCATAACAGCACAGTTCAAATTCCTCTGTGAGTGTTTACATCTACACACTTTTTACAGATTTGTGTACAAAACAATAATTTACGTCCCATAGAATTCTAGTAACACTGAACTATACAACAAATTTCAAATGATGAATAAATATAAAATAACAGAAATGATAAGCCAGAGTACAAATATACCAGCAGTGTTGTAGTTGAGTTGCAGTTGTCATGGGGAACACACACACACACG
Source organism: Borostomias antarcticus (assembly GCF_949987555.1). Taxonomy (NCBI): domain Eukaryota; kingdom Metazoa; phylum Chordata; class Actinopteri; order Stomiiformes; family Stomiidae; genus Borostomias; species Borostomias antarcticus. The sequence continues at coordinate 25,076,550 of NC_140248.1, forward strand.
CGTCCCTTTGCTCTGGCAGAGGCAGGTCTTCATGGGAACGGAAGGTCAGTCTGTAGTCGTAGGGTCAGTGGTGATGTGTCCGCCCTGCCCAGTGCGTCCCCACGCTGAAGGCCTTGTGTTGCATCATTCCAGAGAGGACAGGTGTCTGATCCAGCTGAGTAAACGATAGGTATGAAGAGTATTCTTGAATAAATGATATTTACTGCCATGGCATGATCAGCCCTTACCATGTCTAATATTCCACTGATATTCCACTGCCGTTTTGGGTTGGATTATGGTGGCAGAGTGACGGTCTGGATCCTCCAGAGACATTAGCAAGAGTCTATAGCAACACCATTTATGACATCTTACAATACAAAAGGTAAAATTATGACAAAGACGTACAGTAGGGTCAGGACACCAGGAAGCACAATAGATGGATGTATAATCCAACTAACACACACACACACACATGCACACACACACACATTAAAACCACCTACCTAATATGGTGTCAAAGTACACTACTACTACTACTACTTCTACTTAGTACATTATTGGTTTTTATTACATAAAACAGGACTTATTGCACTACTGGTAGTTTATTATATTAGTTGCTACATGGCTATAAGCTCAGATATTGTTAGATTGTGAATTATTTCCACATGATTTTAACCCTTTCAGTACAGTGAGCACAGTGCCAACGTTCCGAATATTAATCTGATTTTTCCTATATTACTAGAAAACGCAGTTTCTAAGCTTTCTGGAAGCGTTGGAATTTTATAGATTTTTTTTCAACTTTTATATTTATTTATTTAAATATATGTTATATTTTTCCGGCGAGATGGTCGTATTGAAAGGGTTAAAAACTCTTGCTAGTTGTTCTAGAGTTCTAGTTGTTTTGGCGGCAGGAGGAAAGCACAATAGTAGGCAGGAGGTTTTAATGTTCAAGCTCACTGGTGAAGGTGCCCACTCACACATACAAACACACAACTTGGAATTATATTTCTTGTCTTCGTTACTGCATTCATAACCTTAAAACAATAAATTGGCAAGTGCTCTTAAAACCTCTCACTCGTCATTTTCACCCGGTAAGTCAAAGTTCATTTCACTGTGTAAATACAAGTATCTTGTAAGTCACATTTCATTTGTGTGACAATACAAACTATAGTTGAAGTATATACCTTTAATAGTTGAAGTATATACCTTTAATAAGAACTGATTGTTGGCTGTGAAGTAAAACAGCTCAGACCAGAGACTCTCGCACATCCTGCCATGCACACCGTCTCCAGCAGAGGGCGCATGCAGTTAAAGTGCAAGTCTGTACAGGTCTCTGTCACCTATGAACACAGGGCTTCCACTGGTATGTACACATCATCTCATTTGAAGTAGATAAAAAATAGGCTTGAGGGGCAATAATGAATGAAGCAGACTCCCTGTTAATGTTTCAAACTGATGAACACAAACGAACACACACATTCACACATTCATTCATACATATAAACACAAATATGAAAGGTCACTGGTCTCCTGAATGGCGGAGGCACAGTACTGAGGTTGCAGTGATTATGCAGTGGGGGTGGCGGCAGCTGCATTAGTGTTGCTGTGGTTGGTTGGTTGGTGGCACCAGAATGGACCAATGGCAGGGTCACTCTCCCTGCACCAGGTCCTTGTGGTGGCGCATGATGTGCTGGTTCTTCTCCGAGGGCCTGCGGAAGCCCTTGGAGCAGATCTCACAGCGGTGAGGGTAGTCTTTCGTGTGGATGGAGATGACGTGGCGCTTGAAGCCCGAGGCGTCGCCGGTGCTGTAGTCACAGTACTGACACTGGTACACGCGCCTCTCCCTGGGGCCCTTGCCCCCGCTCGACACGTTGGGCACGCTGGCGATGCTGGCGAAGCTGACGCCTCCGGACTTCTTGACCACGGCGCTCGGGGCCGGCCCCTCTACGGTCCTCTTGGCCTCGGGCTTGTCAGGCGCCGCCTGCTGCTCCTTGGTGTGGACAGACAGGATGTGGCGGCTGAGAACGAAGGGGTCTGCGATCTTGAAGTTGCAGTGCCGGCACTGATGCAGTTTCTTGACGCGGTGCGACGCCGAGTGCTTCTTGAGCTCCGACGGCCGGTGGAAGCCCTTCCCGCACACCGCGCATTTGTGGGGGTAGTCCTTGGTGTGCACGGAGATGATGTGGCGCTTCAGGTCGCTGGAGTTGGAGCTCTTGTGGTCGCAGTGGGCACACTGGTGGGTCTTGGCCTCCTCGTGGGTCAGACTGTGCTGCAGCAGCTCCTCCTCCTCGGCGAACGTCTGGAAGCAGCGCTCACACTTGTAGGGCATCTCCTTGCTGTGCTTGGTCTTGATGTGCGTCTTGAGGTTGGAGGAGTCGGCGGACTTGTAGTCGCAGTAGAGGCAGGAGTAGGGCTTCTCGCCCGTGTGCGTGCGCATGTGTTTCTTCAGCTCCGACGGGTGCCTGAAGCCCTTTCCGCACTCCACGCAGATGTGAGGGAAGCTCTTGCTGTGAACGGCCAGCAGGTGGCGGTTGAGCAGTCCCTGTTCGGCCGTCTCGTAGTCGCAGAACTTGCACTTGTGCATCTTATTGGTCTGGGGAGGAGGCACCTGGCCACCCTTGGGCTCCCGGTGGTGATGCTGCAGCCGGTGGGAGAACAGCGCCCCCTGCTGGTGGAACTCCTTGCCGCACATCTCGCACTCGAAGGGCGCCTTGTTGCTAAGCGTGTGAACCTCCATGTGGTTGTGGAGGCTGGCTTTCTTATTGGTGGTGAAATCACAGTCCGTGCACTGGTACTTCTTCCTGGTCAGAACGTCCTGATGGTGGTTCTTGGTGTGGCGTTTCAGGAATCCTCGCGACTTGAACTTCTTCCCGCAGAGCATGCAGGGGTAGACCGTGAGAGGCTGTCCGTACGGGCCGATGATGATGGCTGGAACAGGACAAAACCAGAAAGAGAGACATGAGAACACGGCAAAACACCAAGCCAAGACACAAACAGATATCACTCGACCGTCGAGCTAAATCCTCTGCGTTTCCTAATGAGTTGTGGCGGCCGGCGGACCTGCGGAGGCCCACGGACCGTCCTGCTGAGCAGTGACGGAGCGACTAGCAGAAGAAGCTCGGTTCTGTTCCTCCTCACCCGTCTGGACCTGCCGTGGTTCCGCGCGTCTCTTGTTCTTGTTCCTCTGTCTGTTGAGCTTGTCAACTCCGTCTGATTCGTCGATGTGCAGCAGCGCGCTGGCGGCGCCGTTCCGGTTCTCGCAGCTCTCGCTGTCCTCAGCGCCTGCAAGCACAACCAGCTGAGCACAACCAGCTGAGCACAACCAGCTGAGCACAACCAGCTGAGCACACCCCGTCTGACCCCCCCTCACACCCCGTCTGACCCCCCCCTCACACACCGTCTGACCCCCCCTTCACACCCCCTCTGACCCCCTTCACACCCCGTCTGACCCCCCCTCACACCCCGTCTGACCCCCCCTCACACCCCGTCTGACCCCCCCCCCTCACACCCTGTCTGACCCCCCCTTCACACCCCCTCTGACCCCCCCTCACACCCCGTCTGACCCCCCCTCACACCCCATCTGACCCCCCCTCGCACAGCAAGGTATTCTACGCTCTAAGGCCCAATCCCATTTCTTATTTTGACCCCTACCCATTGTTTGAGTGCCCCTCACTTTTCGACTTACTCCTCAAATAGTTACGAGGGGTAGTAGTTTGAAATGTCCCTCTCTGAAACGGGACAACCCTTGAAGACGCCGTCCCTGATGCGTCATCAGTAGTACGATGGCGTCATCACAATGACATCCCATTCATCAGAGGGACACAGAGAAGCATGGACGCGCACAATTCTCTCACAACTTATACGTTTCACGCTATCAATCGATCAAATAAAAAAAGGAACAGCGCTTCATTCCAGAACAGCGGTTCTGTAGGTAACTGGTCTGAGTCCCAACCGGTCAGCCGGTTCTGAGTGATGACAAGTGCATCAACCTCGCCGCTGGACTTGAGGGGGGGGGCAGCATGGGAATATGTTCTCAAAATGCAGGATTGTCATGATTGTCATGCACAAACCAGCCTTGAAACAAAGTTGGAAAGTTAGCTAGCTAGAGACATCAGCAGACTAGTGAAGTGATTTATTTGTTATGCTTGCTATAAAGAAAATGTCTATAATAACGGAAATGACATTAAACGAAGATAATACGATGGGGTTTGGTTATCATAATTTTAAAATCTTGATTCTAAATCAAGATTCTTGCCAATGATTCACAAGGAATTCTGTGAGATTTCTCTTAACACTGGGTTTTCAGCGTGCCTCTGAAAAATCTCCGTTTGGAAAGCCATGAAGGGAAGCCCTACCCCTCTCTCCCAAAAAGGATTGGGGACACCCCTCCCCTACCCCCCTACACGTGAACACGCCAAACAGAGGGGCGGGGCTAACGGCCAGGGGTGTAGTGGGATTGGGCCTAAGAAACCAAATCAATGTCTATCCCCAAGAGTGGACAACAAAGCTTTGTGGATCTTGAATGGACCACTGACCATAGGCAGCTGCCCAGGCCACAGGCATGAAGTCCTTGCTGAGGGCCGCGCTGTCGTACGAGCGCTCGCGTCTCACTGGCTCCTCCCCTCCCACCACCACCTCCATGTACACCTCATCTGACACCTTTGACGCACCTACACAGTCCACAACATCCAGTACGACACACACACACACACACACACACACACACAAACACACACAAACTGTCACACACATAGACATACTGTGCATGCGTTCACACACTCTCCGCACGCACATCCTCTCTCCCCTGTGCCCTGCTCGTCCTGGGTGAGAGCGGAGCGGGGCGTCGACCCACCGTGGTTCCCCTGGTTGAGCTGGGAGTCTCCCACGGACATGTACACCATCTTCTCTCTGAGCGGCCGCCCGGACACGTCCCCCAGGGCCACGCTCTCGGTGTCCCCGTCACTCACGTCCACCGTCTCTCCTACAGACCACAGGCAACAGAGGAACGGTTCAGACCAGGCAGAGAAGGACTCAGAGACGAGACACACAACAGGCTGGCCCTCACATTTCTATGAAGAGACGTGTAAAAGATAGAAAAAGGTGATTAAACTCAGCAGAGATTGTGCTTGGTCAGTTCAGAGCTCCCTCTCATACCAGCCCACTCTAAAGACATGCCAGTCCCCACTCAGAAGAACCTGCTTTGGTCAGGTGACAGGTTGGCCTTTCAGTCAGTGTCATGATGATGGGGGTTGTAGTTCTGGTCTTTCAGCCAGTGTCATGATGATGGGGGTTGTAGTTCTGGTCTTTCAGTCAGTGTCATGATGATGGGGGTTGTAGTTCTTTCAGTCAGTGTCATGATGATGGGGGTTGTAGTTCTTTTTCAGTGTCATGATGATGGGGGTTGTAGTTCTTTGTCAGTGTCATTATGATGGGGGGTTGTAGTTCTGGTCTTTCAGTCAGTGTCATGATGATGGGGGTTGTAGTTCTGGTCTTTCAGTCAGTATCATGATGATGGGGGTTGTAGTTCTGGTCTTTCAGTCAGTGTCATGATGATGGGGGTTGTAGTTCTTTCAGTCAGTGTCATTATGATGGGGGTTGTAGTTCTGGCCTTTCAGTCAGTGTCATTATGATGGGGGGTTGTAGTTCTGGTCTTTCAGTCAGTGTCATGATGATGGGGGTTGTAGTTCTTTCAGTCAGTGTCATGATGATGGGGGTTGTAGTTCTGGTCTTTCAGTCAGTGTCATTATGATGGGGTTGTAGTTCTGGTCTTTCAGTCAGTGTCATGATGATGGGGGTTGTAGTTCTTTCAGTCAGTGCCATGATGATGGGGGTTGAGGTTCTTTCAGTCAGTGTCATGATGATGGGGGTTGTAGTTCTTTCAGTCAGTGTCACGATGATGGGGGTTGTAGTTCTTCTCACCCATGTCATCCTCCCCAGAGTCAGCCTTGAAGATGTACACCTTGATGACCTCTTGGCCGTCCTCGTCCTTCTCCACCTCCTGGTCCTCCACCGCTCCCTCCACGGTCACCTCTGTCCCGTCGTCGGACACCATCTTCCCTGCCTCGTCCACTGGGGAGACCACAGCGTTAGTGGGTGATGGAAAAAACATGAGTTCAAAAAACACAAGCGTTTGAGAGCACAAGTGTGAGGGGGTGAGAATGAGGGAGAGATTCTGTATTCAGTCTTAAAAAGAGGGGTGTTGGTTTGGTGGCGAAGAGACGCATGTCATTGTAAATGTCACCCATATCATGTGCATCTGACAAACAAGCCACCCTTGACCCCAGAGGCGGATGGCGCTCACAGGATATCATCAGGTAGTCCCCACAGCCGTCAGGGTCCTCCTGCTCGGGGTCCAGCCCGTCCTCCTCGGGGATGTCCCCCATGGCGACCCCCTCCTCCTCCCCCTCCAGGGACATCACGCAGGTCTCCACGGCGATGTCCTCGTCCTCGTCGCAGTGCACGTACTCGGCCACCACGTCCTCCACGGCGTCCTGGATCACCAGCTCCTCGGGGGCGAACCGGTGCACCGCCATCCCCTCTCCCTCGCCCTCCGACACCAGCACGGTCTCCTGCAGCTCCACCACAAACTCCTCCCCCCCAGCGCCCCCCTCGTCTGGGGGACACAGGAACAAGAGGATGTTCACGGTGCTCTCAGCCTCCCGGGAGCATGCACACTTGCAAACAGTCACACTTCAGAAAAGGCACACAGTTTTTGTTTCCGTGCAGACAAGATGCAGGAATAAGACACAATCACCTGGGATTGGGTATTTCACTAGAGAATGGCGGTAAATGTCCAGCCCTTTACCTGATCCGTGTAATATGATTTTAGGCTCTTGGGAACGAAGTGCAAGCCTTGTCTCATCCTCATCCATTGTCCTTACACTGCATTTGTCACTGCAGAGCTGGTGGAATAAAATGATCAGTCAACTCAAATCACGGTCAAATGAAGCTCAAATAAAATCTAAGACATACTAGATCTGCTCTTAATTTAAGAGATGAACTGTTTAACATATTACAAGGGAAAAACTGTTTATTTAACTACAACGTGGACATTTCAATTTCTTGAAAGTAAAATGACAGGTCAATTCCCTTGACCTAGCAATCCCAATCAAAGCTTTCGTCGACGTTTCCCCATTTCTATAGGTGAGACTATCAAACTCGCACATGTTATCAATTAGGCTGTGATGCATTTGCTGTGTGTGTGCGCGCGTGCGCGTGTAGGGGACGGTGTGTATGCGCGCGTGTAGGGGACGGTGCATGGGTGTCTGTATAAATGATCCATTGTATAAATGATCCATTGTATAAATGATCCACTGGTTCATGGAATTGACAGAAACTACACGTCTGATTGATGAATTACTTTGACTGGACATCTACTCTCCGCCAGTGTTGTTGTTTGTTTTTGTTTACACGTAAACAAAGGATCATGTCACCCCACCGCTCACACTGACCGGTCTGGAGACGGGCTGATAACCGGAATCAACACACACACCATAACCTTGGGGGGAAACATAATTGGAGACCAATTCAACAGAGAGAATGGCTCCTATTCGGACAAGACAGCTGTGAAACCAGGGAACTGAGACTAATTGAGATCCCGTTAAAGCTAGCTCCACCCTCCAGGATGATTCATCCACCTGCCCTGGGTCATGTTCTCATCTCATCCCTGTGATTACGAGTCCGAAAACATGTTAAAGTCAAACATGCATTTTAAAACGGCACAACACACAGAGGAGAGGTTGTAAACAAATGGCAGTTACGAAAGCAGCTAACGTTAGCATGTATGATGGAAGAAAGCTAGCTAGAAGAGAGCTAGCCAGAACAACCAGAGAGAGAGCTAGCTAGAGGAAGCTAGCCAGAACAACCAGAGAGAGCTAGAAGAAGAAGCTAGCCAGAACAACCAGAGAGAGAGAGCTAGAAGAAGAAGCTAGCCAGAACAACCAGAGAGAGAGAGCTAGAAGAAGAAGCTAGCCAGAACAACCAGAGAGAGAGAGCTAGAAGAAGAAGAAGCTAGCCAGAACAACCAGAGAGAGAGAGCTAGAAGAAGCTAGCCAGAACAACCAGAGAGAGAGAGCTAGCTAGAAGAAGAAGCTAGCCAGAACAACCAGAGAGAGAGAGCTAGCTAGAAGAAGAAGCTAGCCAGAACAACCAGAGAGAGAGAGAGCTAGAAGAAGCTAGCCAGAACAACCAGAGAGAGAGAGAGCTAGAAGAAGCTAGCCAGAACAACCAGAGAGAGAGAGCTAGAAGAAGAAGCTAGCCAGAACAACCAGAGAGAGCTAGCTAGAAGAAGCTAGCCAGAACAACCAGAGAGAGAGAGCTAGAAGAAGAAGCTAGCCAGAACAACCAGAGAGAGCTAGCTAGAAGAAGAAGCTAGCCAGAACAACCAGAGAGAGCTAGCTAGAAGAAGAAGCTAGCCAGAACAACCAGAGAGAGCTAGCTAGAAGAAGAAGCTAGCCAGAACAACCAGAGAGAGCTAGCTAGAAGAAGAAGCTAGCCAGAACAACCAGAGAGAGCTAGCTAGAAGAAGCTAGCCAGAACAACCAGAGAGAGAGAGCTAGAAGAAGAAGCTAGCCAGAACAACCAGAGAGAGCTAGCTAGAAGAAGAAGCTAGCCAGAACAACCAGAGAGAGAGCTAGAAGAAGAAGCTAGCCAGAACAACCAGAGAGAGAGCTAGCTAGAAGAAGAAGCTAGCCAGAACAACCAGAGAGAGAGCTAGCTAGAAGAAGAAGCTAGCCAGAACAACCAGAGAGAGAGCTAGAAGAAGCTAGCCAGAACAACCAGAGAGAGCTAGCTAGAAGAAGCTAGCCAGAACAACCAGAGAGAGCTAGCTAGAAGAAGAAGCTAGCCAGAACAACCAGAGAGAGAGAGCTAGAAGAAGAAGCTAGCCAGAACAACCAGAGAGAGAGAGCTAGCTAGAGAGAGAGCTAGCTAGAGAGAGAGAGCTAGCTAGAAGAAGCTAGCCAGAACAACCAGAGAGAGCTAGCTAGAAGAAGCTAGCCAGAACAACCAGAGAGCTAGCTAGAAGAAGCTAGCCAGAACAAGCAGAGCTAATGTCCCTGTTTTCAAGCCCATCCGCCATTTTGTTTCGAAAACAGCGAGATCATTTTAACCAAAAGCGAACACAAAAAAAAAACTTCGATACAGGCAAAGATGATATCATAACATTTGTTTTTCGAAAAACGACAAGAAATATCTTAGTCTAATTTACATGGATGATCCTGAGAAGGGCAGAAAGGTTTCCTAGCTTGGGTTAGCCCAGCTAATGTGTCCCTATTGAGGCCTGGGCCAAGGCCCCACCCTGCCCAGCCTGTCCCCTTCTAACACAGGAAAAACAGACTAATACACATGCAATATCCCAACAAACACACCACACAACTGCTATCTTCCATATGTGTGCGTATGCGCACAGTAGATTGCATACCAGAGTATGGTGCGTAGGAGGTGGCCTCTATTCGTGTGTCGGTAAGCCAGGCCGTCAGGTTTCCCCAGACTCGGGCTCGGTTCAACCGGGAGTTTGAGCAGGCTGGGCTGGGCTGGCCGCCGGGGCAGGAGGGAGGGAGGGGCCGCTCGTCTCTCGGAGCTCCAGGTTAACCCAGATCCTCCAGCCCCCCCAGCTCCGCCAGCACCCAGGCCGCCGTCAGCACGGCGCGTCACAGCCGGAGAGATGTAGGAAAATGCGGAAGGGGTCTGGAAATCAGACTGGTAGTCATCAAGCAGGCCATGATCAGGATTATAAACTATATTATGGTCTCTGGTAGTGATCAAGCAGGCCATGATCAGGATCAGAGAACTATATTATGGTCTTTGGTAGTCATCAAGCAGGCCATGATCAGGATCAGAGAACTATATTATGGGCTTTGGTAGTCATCAAGCAGGCCATGATCAGGATCATAAACTATATTATGGGCTTTGGTAGTCATCAAGCAGGCCATGATCAGGATCAAACTCTATTATGGGCTTTGGTAGTCATCAAGCAGGCCATGATCAGGATCAGAGAACTATATTATGGTCTTGGCAGCATGTAGGCCTGCCAGTGCCTCAGATGCCTACCACACTATATGGCTATTTTGTTCAGATAGGCTGGCAAGTGTTTCTTTAAGGACATAGAAGACAACTCTGGCTTTGTGTGAGGACTATGGAGACTGGAGACCACACGCGTGTGTTATTGTGACATCTCAACTGCTTATTCTACCGACCCTTACAGTTGCTTTCCCTGGTTTCTGTTTGTGTTCATGTTGTAAGGGTTGCGTGCGTGATGAATATTCATCATCATCATCTTCATCCGCTTATCCAGGGTCGGGTCGCGGAGGCAGCAGCTCCAGCAGGGGGCCCCAGACATCCCTTTCCCTAGCAGCATCAACCAGCTCTGCCTGGGGAATCTTTAGCCGCTCACAGGCCAGTGCGGAGATGTAGTCCCGCCACCTAGTCCTGGGTCTACCCCGCGGCCTCCTCCCAGCCGGACACGCCTGGAACACCTCCCTAGGGAGGCGCCCAGGAGGCATCCTCACTAGATGCCCGAACCACCTCAACTGGCTCCTTTCGACGCAAAGGAGCAGCGGCTCTACTCCGAGTCTCTCCCGGATGACTGAACTTCTCACCCGATCTCTCAGGGAGACCCCAGCCACCCTCCGGAGAAAACTCATTTCGGCCGCTTGTATCCGTGATCTCGTTCTTTCGGTCATGACCCATCCTTCATGACCATAGGTGAGGGTGGGGACGAAGATAGACCGGTAGATCGAGAGCTTTGCCTTTTGGCTCAGCTCTCTTTTCGTCACAACAGTGCGGTATAGCGACTGCAGAACCGCACCAGCTGCTCCGATTCTCCGGCCAAACTCCCTCTCCATGGTTCCCTCACTCGTGAACAAGACCCCCAGATACTTGAACTCCTTCACTTGGGGTAAGGACTCATTTCCTACTCGGAGCGGACAGGCCACCGGTTTCCTGCTGAGAACCATGGCCTCAGATTTAGAAGTGCTTATTCTCATCCCAGCCGCTTCACACTCAGTTGCGAACCTATCCAGAGAGTGCTGGAGGTCGCAGGCAGCTGATGCCATCAGGACCACATCATCTGCAAAAAGCAGTGACGTGATCCCCAGCTCACCGAACTGCAAACCCACCTCCCCCCGGCTACGCCTCGATATCCTGTCCATGAAAATCACAAACAGGATTGGTGACAAAGCGCAGCTCTGGCGGAGGCCAACACCCACCGTAAAGGCAGACGACTTACTGCCGAGGACCCGGACACAGCTCTCGCTCTGGGTGTACAGGGATTGGATGGCCCTAAGTAGGGACCCCCTCACCCCATACTCCCGCATAACCCTCCACAAGACCTCTCGGGGGACCCGGTCGTAAGCCTTCTCCAAGTCCACAAAACACATGTAGACAGGTTGGGCAAACTCCCAAGCCCCCTCCAAGATCCTTGCAAGAGTGAAGAGCTGGTCGGTAGTTCCACGACCAGGACGAAATCCGCATTGTTCCTCTTCGATCTGAGGTTCGACTATCGGCCGGACCCTCCTTTCCAGCACCTTGGGGTAAACTTTCCCTGGGAGGCTGAGTAATGTGATGCCTCTATAATTCGCACACACCCTCTGGTCCCCTTTTTTGAATATTGGGACCACCACCCCAGTCTGCCACTCCTTCGGCACTGACCCAGACTTCCACGCAATGTTACAGAGGCGTGTCAACCAAGACAGCCCCTCTACACCCAGAGCCTTCAGCATTTCTGGACGGATCTCATCAGTCCCTGGGGCTCTGCCACTGTGGAGTTGTTTGACTACCTCAGTGACCTCCTCCAAGGACATTGACGACCCCCCATCATCTTCCGGCTCTGCCTCGATCGTAGAGGGTGGATTAGTCGGGTTCAGGAGTTCCTCAAAGTGCTCCTTCCAACGCTCAACAACCTCCTCAGTTGAGGTCAGCAGTGTCCCCTCCTTGCTGTATACAGCTTGGATGGTCCCCCGCTTTCCCTTCCTGAGGTGTCTGATGGTCTTCCAGAAACACTTTGGTGCCGACCGAAAGTCCTTCTCCATGGTTTCTCCGAACTCCTCCCACACCCGCTGCTTTGCCTTGGTCACGGCCGAAGCCGCAGCCCTCCGGGCCAGTTGATACCCTGCAACTGTTTCTGGGGTCTCTTCAGGCTCTTCCTCCAGACGTTCCCAGTTCACCCTCACTACACGCTTGGGTTTTCCAGGTCTGTCCAGAAGTTTCCCCCGCCATCGAAACCAGCTCACCACCAGATGGTGATCAGTGGACAGCTCTGCCCCTCTCTTTACCCGAGTGTCCAAAACGCATGGCCTCAGATCAGATGATACGATAACGAAATCGATCATCGACCTTCGGCCTAAGGTGTTCTGATGCCAGGTGTACTTGTGGGCATCCTTGTGTTCGAACATGGTGTTTGTTATGGACAAACCGTGACTAGCACAGAAGTCCAACAACAAAACACCACTCGGGTTCAGATCGTGGTGGCCATGCCTCCCAATCACGCCCCTCCAAGTTTCTCCATCATTGCCTACGTGTGCATTGAAGTCCCCCAGTAAGACACTGGAGTCCCCTGCAGGAGCCCCCAAAAGGACTCCACTCAGGGTCTGCAGGAAGGCTGAGTACTCTGAACTGCTGTTCGGTGCATAAGCACAAACCACAGTCAGAGTCCCCCCCCCCCACAGTCCTAAGGCGCAGGGAGGCGACCCTCTCGTCCACTGGGGTGAACTCCAGCACAGAGGCGCTCAGCTGGGGGCTAGCTAGTATAGCCACACCTGCCTTACGCCTGATACCGTGAGCAACTCCGGAGAAGAACAGGGTCCAACCCCTATCCAGAAGTTTGGTTCCGGCGCCGGTGCTGTGCGTGGAGGTTAGCCCCACCAGGTGTAATTGGTATCGCTCCACCTCCCTCACAAGCTCCGGCTCCTTCCCCCCCAGCGAGGTCACGTTCCATGTCCCCAGAGCCAGCCTTTGCTGCCCGGGTCTGGTCCGTCGGTGTCCCCCGCCTTCACCGCCACCTAGTTGGCAGCGCACCCGACCCCGACAATTCCTCCCGCGGGTGGTGGGTCCACGGGACGATGGAGGAGGAGATGGTGCTTCCACGTTGCTTATTCGGGCTGGGCCCGGCCGGGCTCCGTGGTAAGCCCGGCCACCAGGCGCTCGCATGCGGGCCCTCCGTCTGGGCCTGGCTCCAGACGAGGGCTCCGGGCTTCCTCCGGGCCGGGTCTCTCTTCCTTTAGGTTGTTCTGTCATCAGGGTTTTTGCCTGTAACCCCAGGTAGGGGGGCTAGGGGGTACTACCACTTGCCCAAGGTGGACCCCCAGACTAGTGGAGGGAAGGAGGCGTCTTACTTCTCCATTCTAGTTTTGCAACTAGCCACTGCCACAGTGATGTGATGAATATTGTTTGTGTCAATTTGACAAGAGATGCTTTCTCACTGGCGATTTCAACCTGGGGTCAGTTTTGATGTGCTTCTTTTGTTTTACTCTGTGCTGTAACCGTGCCCCGTGTGATCTACTTTATCTAAAAACTAAAATGCAAAAACAGGAAACCATTATTAGTATATACTTTTCTATTATTATAAAAAAAATCCATCCCCTTCTATCCAAAAGTACTTTGATATTTTATTTAAAAAATGTCATAATGCCGACCCTGACTGACCTCATCTAAGAGGGTTGAATATGCAAAAAATGTATTTCCTATGCACATGTATGCAAGGGTGTAAAACATATGGATGAACAGAATAGACCTGATGATTAGACAGCGGGGAAATCTACATTTTCCAATTGAAAACACACGTTTAACAAATTACCAAGTTGCACATGCTGTCATTTATTTTAGCCAGAGTTCCCATGGCAATGGATATGGATATATGTAAAACAATAAATTAATTGTATTCTGAGTGGGCTACAGTGTCAGTATCATCCATATCAAGTTGCCTTGTCCATGAGTAAAGTTTCTCTGCCTCCTTCTCCCACTCAGCTTCAGAGAGGGAATCCTCGCTGGACTCCTTCTGCACCCGAGGCACAACGATCTGTGCTGTTCCTCTCTTCTCATGCCCACCAGTCATGTTTTTCTCTCGGTCGTCTTCAGCTGGCTCTCTGTTTTCATCGCTGTTCCCCTCCTCGTTCTCCTGATGGAGATAATACAGGGTGGCTCACAACTATTGCAAGTTGCTGTCATCATCTGATATTGTCTCCTGCAGCCCAGTGATCTTGGTGATTAACGGGATACGAGGCGCAGAGAGATGACGTCTGATGTCTCAGCAGCATAGCTAGACTCACCCTGGGGGTGTGGGGGAGGTACAGACTCACCCTGAGGGTGTGTGGGAGGTAGAGACTCACCCTGAGGGTGTGGGGGAGGTACAGACTCACCCTGAGGATGAGGGGGAGGTACAGACTCACCCTGAGGGTGTGGGGGTACAGACTCACCCTGAGGGTCTGGAGGTACAGACTCACCCTGAGGATGTGGTGGAGGTACAGACTCACCCTGGGGGTGTGGGGGAGGAGGTACAGACTCACCCTGAGGATGAGGGGGAGGTACAGACTCACCCTGAGGATGAGGGGGAGGCACAGACTCACCCTGAGGGTGTGGGGGGGGAGGTACAGACTAACCCTGGGGGTGTGGGGGAGGAGGTACAGACTCACCCTGAGGGTGTGGGGGGGGAGGTACAGACTCACCCTGAGGGTGTGGGGGAGGTACAGACTCACCCTGAGGATGTGGGGGAGGTACAGACTCACCCTGAGGGTGTGGGGGGGTAGGTACAGACTCACCCTGGGGGTGTGGGGGAGGAGGTACAGACTCACCCTGAGGGTGTGGGGGAGGCACAGACTCACCCTGAGGGTGTGGGGGAGGAGGTACAGACTCACCCTGGGGGTGTGGGGGAGGTACAGACTCACCCTGAGGGTGTGGGGGAGGAGGTACAGACTCACCCTGAGGGTGTGGGGGAGGAGGTACAGACTCACCCTGAGGGTGTGGGGGAGGAGGTACAGACTCACCCTGGGGGTGTGGGGGAGGTACAGACTCACCCTGAGGGTGTGGGGGAGGTAGAGACTCACCCTGAGGGTGTGGGGGTGGAGGTACAGACTCACCCTGAGGGTGTGGGGGTGGAGGTACAGACTCACCCTGGGGGTGTGTGGGAGGTACAGACTAACCCTGAGGGTGTGGGGGAGGTACAGACTCACCCTGAGGGTGTGGGGGAGGTACAGACTCACCCTGGGGGTGTGGGGGAGGTAGAGACTCACCCTGAGGGTGTGGGGGAGGTACAGACTCACCCTGAGGGTGTGGGGGGGGGGGTAGAGACTCACCCTGGGGGTGTGGGGGAGGTAGACTCACCCTGAGGATGAGGGGGAGGTACAGACTCACCCTGGGGGTGTGGGGGTGGAGATACAGACTCACCCTGAGGGTGTGGGGGTGGAGGTACAGACTCACCCTGAGGGTGTGGGGGTGGAGGTACAGACTCACCCTGGGGGTGTGGGGGAGGTAGACTCACCCTGAGGATGAGGGGGAGGTACAGACTCACCCTGGGGGTGTGGGGGTGGAGGTACAGACTCACCCTGGAGGTGTGGGGGTGGAGGTACAGCTGTCTCATGCGGGCAGCGGTGCTGCAGGCTCGGGCGGAGCGGCGAGTTGAGAGGAGCGATCCAGGACTGAGGACAGGGCGTCCAGAAGAGGAGGGCAGGGCAGGAGAGGAGGGCAGGGCAGGAGAGGAGGGCAGGGCAGGAGACCTGGAATCAAATAAAGACCAAAGAGACAATAAGCTCATTCTGTCTTTCTACATTGTAGGAATGAAACCACCAGATGGCGCTAGGCAGGTTTCCTCAGAGCGTGTCTTTACCTGAGCAGCCGAGGGCCTCCCCCCCCCTCCTGACTGACCAGCAGCTCTGGTCCAGGACTCTTCCCCCCCGCCCCCAGGACGCTGGGACACAGGCCCTGGAGACAGAGGGACCTCCAGCTGTTCTCTCTCCCACCAAGACATGCAGGCAGCTCGTCCAGGTGACTAGAGTACTGTGGAGGGTTGGTAAAAAGGTTGAATAGTTTTGTCTCTTAAAGTGGTTCTATGTCAAATCATTGTCCGACATGCTTTGTCTGTGCTTGTGTGGCCCAGATGATGGCAAAACCATCCACATAAATGTGGTCAAACGTTCCCTTGACCCAAGAATTTCACTCGCAGGTACACATGTCCAGTGATGTGACAAGAAACAGAGTTGATTTGACTTGTCAACCGGTCTCCTGTCTTCATGACTAACTGTTGAATACAGGGCAAGCGTGTTCTCTCACCTGCATGTAGTCCCTCATACAAGTGATATCAGACGTGTCTGCAACGGTCCTGCCTCGTCTCTGGACCTCGTCGGCCAGGACGTGGTTAAAGAAAGTCCTTCTGCCCATCAACCTGCAGGTCTCTGCAGTGGCCTGGAGAGCGGGGAGCTCAGGTCAAACATGGACATGTTGGTGGAAAGCTCAGGTCAAGGCCTATAACATGGAGCAGGTTGCGTTTTGCTAATGCTGTCAACTGATACGTGGGCATAACCTCTAACCCCCATGTAACCTCTAACCCCCATGTAACCTCTAACCCCGTGTATGAGTGAGAGTGAGAGAAGAGCAGGTACCGCGTTCGAGGGCCTGAACAGGCGTGCTCCAGAGATGTACTGAGCTCCTCCCCCGAGGCGGAAGATTTTGAAGACTATCACTGGAGGGAACTGAGAACCTGAAAATCTTCCAGTCCAGGCAGATAATGACCCGTAACTGGACTGATAATGCCCAGAGAAACCAAGTGACACAAATAATTATATTCTATGCTATGTGTGTGTATGTATTTTTTATTTTTTTTATTTGAGACCTATTCGTTTCCCACTGTCAGCTAGGCCTGAGCAGTAAACCAGGCCTATAGTTAGTTTGGGATTTGACGACAAGTGAGGAGGAGATGTGAGAATGTTGGTGGTTACCTGAATCTGACCTTGCATTGCATGCTGGGATCTTTGACCAGATCAGCTTCTCTTGGTCTTAGCTGGCGGAGAACAGCAGACGCACGGCAGTGCTCCTGCCATCACAAAATACAACTCGGGATTTCTAACCCACACAGTTCTGGGCTGTAATCCACATGCTTGGTGAATGATTGACGGAGTTGTATACAAATAAAGCTTTGATTGATTGATTGATTGATTGATTGATTGATTGATTGATTGATTGATTGTACCCACAGCAGAACGCACGATGCCCATCATCAGTTGAAACAGTCGTCGGTCCTGATGAGAGCGCCAGTATGCTTGAATCTTCCTAGCGGCAAATACACGCTGCTGCTTGGATCTGCATGCGAACATTCGTATACATTGTTGTAAGTAAGTAAGTAAATAAATAAATTGTTGTATACAAGTATTGTCCTACTAGAGCCCTTTATTATGAGTGTGCCCTGCCGAGTCCTTACCCATATTCCATGTCTTGATTGAGATTCTTGTTGATTGTGACTGTAAATACAGGTTTCTGCCCCTGGGTTGTTTCTGGTTAGTGGTGGTAACCATGGGGTGGTAACCATGGGGTGGTAACCATGGAGGTATAACCGCTCCTGCTGGGTTGCTAAGGGGACGGTCCTGGAAGTGCGCGTGCGACAGAAATAATCCTCGATGCGCGCGCCCGACAGATTGACCCAGGATGCGCGCGCCCGACAGATTGACCCAGGATGCGCGCGCCCGACAGATTGACCCAGGATGCGCGCGCCAGACGGATTGACCCAGGAAAAAGCGAATGATCGGATTGAGATACAGCAGTGAGCCGACTGGCGTTTGGCCTCTCACAGACACCGTAGCAGGCTCCTTATCCTGCTGGGGTAATCTTATATTATACCTCCATGGGGGTAATGCACAAGGTGAGAATTTTAAACTACACTAGCAAGTTAAATGTTTAGCTAGCCGTTATCATATTCAGGCGATGATCATCTGTAGATATATTTAATTTCAATATGATGTCTTAATGAAGTTGCGGTGTGTTTCTGTGGTCGCTGTCTGTAATTTAGGACTGGCGGTGACTTTAAGGACAGAGACGCTGTCAATGCAATGCGTAATGTTGACTACTAGCATCTAAAGCAATTACAAGAAGTACAATAATAATGTTAGTGTGGGACCTGTCACTCCTGCATAGGCTAAGCGATAACGTGTGTCTTAAAAAATAGGTCTACAGTTAACTTGACCTACCGTAAGCTTAGCTCACATGATACCAGCAGACTTGCATGCAGGTTTATGTGATTTTATTGATTTGCAACGCTAGATGGCGACGTTGATTCAGTGGATTTGCAGGAAACACCGAGCTCGAGGCAGAACCTGGGTTTGATTGGTTCAAACCTGCTGACAGGTTTCGGTCACGTGTCCAAGTCATCAGTAATTCTATACTCACGGTTCTATGCGCATGCGCGGCCTACCACGTGGCCTGGTCTATGTTTTACTCATATTTTAATTGCCCTTATATCTTGTGAGTCTCACCAAATAAATGGCTCTGGTATCCAAGTTCAAGTTAGTTTATTGTCACATCACATCTACAGTAACGTTATACAAGTGAGTGGAATTATTTGTCCTTTCATTACACTGTTACAATCAAACATAATAAAGAGTCAAAAGTGAAAATCAGAATTAAGAGTAACATATCAAAAATATACATACATTACATACATATAATACACTGAGGACATGATCGACATGCTACAGTACATGGACTTAGACAATATGGTATTTTAATACTATAGACATGGCCTATATAACTACATGGCCTATATAACTACATGGCCTATACACCCAACACTGAGCTAATGAACATAGCCTAATATTATCATGGCATTAGCTCAGTTAAAGTCAGCATGTGCTGCAGGAACCTGAACATAGTAAAGAAAGCAGGTGACACAGCTCTTTGGAACCTGAGAATAACTTTCACATTCTCATCAGATTCAGGACAAACGTTTTCTGAACTGGGAAGTGAAAACACACAGTTTCTCTTCCATTGTGACCTTTTCACTGTGGAAATCCTTAGAACAAAGTGCAATGTTAATCACTGAGGGTTGAAGACCCTTTCACAGAAGGAGGCACATTTTTGCCATATGCCTGAACAACATGGTCTTTGTGCGTGAGATATTTCTGTGTAATATTTTATGTCTGTGTGAGTTGTATGATGTTAAGAATATATGCCTAAACAATATACTCAGGTTCTCAGTGTGGATTATTTCAAATATTGAACAAAGGGAATAAAGGACATCATAAAAAGCTGTGGTGTGTGTGTGCGCGTGTGTGTGTGAGCGTGCGTGCGTGTGTGTATGTATGCGTGTGTATGTGTGTGCGTGTATCTGTGTGTGTGTGTGCGTGTATCTGTGTGTGTGTGTGCGCGTGTATCTGTGTGTGTGTGTGTGTGTGTGAGCGTGCGTGTATGTATGCGTGTGTATCTGTGTGTGTGCGTGTGTGTGTATGTGTGTGTGTGTGTGTGTGTGTGTGTGTGTATGTATGCGTGTGTGTGTGTGAGCGTGTGTGTATGTGTGTGCGTGTATCTGTGTGTGTGTGTGTGTGTGTGTGACTCCCTCACGCTTCTCTCTCCCAGGTGAGGGCGGGGGTGAACCAGGCTGCGCTGCCCGGTGCTCTGGGGTTGATGATGTCAGGGACTGTTTTTGCTGCGGAGGACGAGCTCCATGTCACCACGTTAGACACAGCTGAGGTACGGCCATGGACACAAACATCTCTACTAGGAACGCACTGGACACAAACATCTCTACTAGGAACGCACTGGACACAAACATCTCTACTAGGAACGCACTGTGCACAAACATCTCTACTAGGAACACACTGAGCACAAACATCTCTACTAGGAACACACTGAGCACAAACATCTCTACTAGGAACGCACTGAGCACAAACATCTCTACTAGGAACGCACTGAGCACAAACATCTCTACTAGGAACGCCACAAACATCTCTACTAGGAACGCACTGAGCACAGACATCTCTACTAGGAACGCACTGAACACAAACATCTCTACTAGGAACGCCACAAACATCTCTACTAGGAACGCACTGGGCACAAACATCTCTACTAGGAACGCCACAAACATCTCTACTAGGAACGCACTGAACACAAACATCTCTACTAGGAACGCACTGGACACAAACATCTCTACTAGGAACGCACTGGACACAAACATCTCTACTAGGAACACACTGAGCACAAACATCTCTACTAGGAACGCACTGAGCACAAACATCTCTACTAGGAACGCACTGAACACAAACATCTCTACTAGGAACGCACTGGACACAAACATCTCTACTAGGAACGCACTGTGTGAAGAGAGAGACAGGCTGTGTGTGAAGAGAGAGAGGCTGTATGAAGAGAGAGACAGGCTGTGTGAGAGGAGAGAGACGGGCTGTATGAAGAGAGAGACAGGCTGTGTGAAGAGAGAGAGACAGGCTGTGTGAAGAGAGAGACAGGCTGTATGAAGAGAGAGAGACAGGCTGTGTGAAGAGAGAGACGCGCTGTGTAGGGCTGGGAGTCCGAACTTCGGGATTCGAATATAATTCGAATATTGACAGAAATACTGGTATTCGAACGAATATTAGGCAGCCCTTAATATTCGAACCTGTTATAGGCATAATTTTTTGTAAATGTGTTGGCTAGCAAACGTTGCTTTTGATTCAGATTCAGAGGGTTTTTCACGCCTGGTGAAGTTGCAATCGCGAGCTCATTAGCAAGGCTATTGGACACCTGGGCTCCTGTAGGAGGTGACGTTAGTTAGCACGCGTTCCAGGCAACCCGTAACTCGTGTTTTTCCGACCTCCTACACGTGAAAATGCTCTGGAATGGCAGTCAAACCCGTAACTTCCCACCCGTGAACTCGTACAGATCGATGTAGGCTACTGCCATTCCAGAGCATTTTCACGTGTAGGACGTCGGAAAAACACGAGTTACGGGTTGCCTGGAACGCACCATAAACCCAAGCATGTAGTCATGCCTAAACACTGACTAAACTCTTAGTTGCTACTAGTTAGTCGCATATTAGTTTGGTGTCTAATTTCGGTTGCACCACGACAATTTAGGCGTTGTCTTAACTAGTAACTACTAACTAGTTACTAAAAAATAGTCGTTGTATGACTGTGACGGCAGGATCCAAATAGCCAATCGGTAAGCAAGTAAAAATGTAAACAAGGAGGTTGATCGCCCTTACCCAGCCCTTACCAAGGAGCTTGGGCCGTGTCCGAATGTCCATATTACATACTATATAGTACATACTGCAACTCGCCTACTACATGCGATTTAGTACATACCTGTACTACTCCACGAAAACATGTTTAGTATGCGAGATAAATGAAGCATGCTTCACGAGTCATCCAGTGAAAGCGACGGGCTCCGGCTCACAACAATATTGAGCTAGCCAGGCATTTGAGTTGGTCATCCAACACGCTCGATCCTCACCTTTCTGTATAATCCCAACTGTGAAATGGATGTGATAATAGTCCACAAAATATTCTTCCTTTGCCTCGTTTAGCACCAGCTGCAACTCTCCTCCAAATGCATTATCTCCGTTAGCAAGGCTAACGTTGCACTCGGTAGCTTGTGCTTATTATTATTATTATTATTATTATTGGGGTTGGTGCTTGTGCAGTGGAGGGGTTCTTTTGGGGGAGTTGGAGCCGTTGGATTGTTATGCTTAAATGATCCTAGCCAGCTAGTTTGATAACCTTCTTTGATTCAGACATAGCGTAGGCTGCCTGGTACCGTCCACTGACCAGTTGCTGGTTAACTATGAGAGGCAGGATCCCAGCCGACCGTTGCTTCCCCCCAACCCGCAACGGAGGGTTATCAGCTGGGCTGGGACTCCCCTCGCAGTTAATCTTGATATAACTAAGACATCTGATAAAAAAATCATTCTGAAAACATCATTGCTTATCGATATTGCCTATGATACAATGCCCACTAGTGGACAGAATGTGCACAACTTTATTTTAAAACCTAGGTAGGTCTTTCTGTAAGAATTTAATGGTAAAAAATATTATTAATAATAATTCGAATATATTCGAATATTATTATTAATAAATAAACGAACTTCGAATATGATTTTTGGGCAAAAGTCCCAGCCCTAGCGCTGTGTGAGAGGAGAGAGCTCCTGAGTGAGGTGACTGACCCCCGTCCTGGGCGTCCTGGGCTTGTTCTCACAGCTCTCTCTCTACACGACGCCCCAGCAGAAGCTCCGGTATGTGGAGGCGGAGGTGGGTCAGCTGGAGCAGGGAGTTGCCACCGTACGCCAGATCGCCAGGCCTTATGCAACTTGGTTTCAGGTAAATTAATAACAAAGTTTCCTCTTTCTCAGAGGGAACAGTCATTTGGATTAGATGGTTGTTGGATGTTTGTATGTATGTTTGTATTTCAAGGAAGCAAAACATGAGTTAAGTGTTAATATTGCTGATTCAACCAACCCCCTCACTGCATGTATTCAAAAGACTCTTTGAAATGTGAGATGTTTCTGCCTGGCTTCATCTCAGCAGCTGGCTTTACATGTTTCACACTTTCTATCATCTACAACAAGACTCACTGTTGTTCCTCACGGCGTTTGAATACTAAACATGTTGCAGTGGTGCTCGTTGTTTCTGGAATCAGAAGAGTTTCCCTGCTGGGACGTTTATTCTTCCTCTAGTGATCCTGCGTAGATTCGGTCTTAAGCCTAGTTTATACTGTTAGTTTATCTGTTATAGTTTATACTACTGTTAGTGTATACTCTTAGTTTATACCGTTAGTTTATCTGTTATACTTTATACTACTGTTAGTGTTTACTCTTAGTTTATACCGTTAGTTTATCTGTTAGTTTATCTGTTAGTTTTTCTCTTATAGTTTATACTACTGTTAGTGTATACTCTTAGTTTATACCATTAGTTTATCTGTTATACTTTATACTACTGTTAGTGTATACTCTTAGTTTATACCGTTAGTTTATCTGTTAGTTTATCTGTTAGTTTATCTCTTATAGTTTATACTACTGTTAGTGTATACTCTTAGTTTATACCGTTAGTTTATCTGTTAGTTTATACTGTTATAGTTTATACTGTTATAGTTTATACTGTTATAGTTTACACTGTGTTATAGTTTACACTGTGTTATAGTTTATACTGTTATAGTTTACACTGTGTTATAGTTTACACTGTGTTATAGTTTATACTGTTATAGTTTACACTGTGTTATAGTTTATACTGTTATAGTTTACACTGTTGTATAGTTTACACTGTTATAGTTTACACTGTTTTATAGTTTACACTGTGTTATAGTTTACACTGTGTTATAGTTTATACTGTGTTATAGTTTACACTGTTATAGTTTATACTGTGTTATAGTTTACATTGTTTTATAGTTTACACTGTTATAGTTTATACTGTTATAGTTTACACTGTTATAGTTTATACTGTTATAGTTTACACTGTGTTATAGTTTATACTGTGTTATAGTTTACACTGTTTTATAGTTTACACTGTTATAGTTTATACTGTTATAGTTTACACTGTTATAGTTTATACTGTTATAGTTTACACTGTTTTATAGTTTACACTGTTATAGTTTACACTGTTTTATAGTTTACACTGTGTTATAGTTTACACTGTGTTATAGTTTATACTGTGTTATAGTTTATACTGTGTTATAGTTTACACTGTTTTATAGTTTACACTGTGTTATAGTTTATACTGTTATAGTTTATATACAGTGTTATAGTTTACACTGTTTTATAGTTTACACTGTTATAGTTTATACTGTTATAGTTTACACTGTTTTATAGTTTACACTGTTATAGTTTATACTGTTATAGTTTACACTGTTTTATAGTTTACACTGTGTTATAGTTTATACTGTTATAGTTTACACTGTTATAGTTTACACTGTTATAGTTTATACTGTTATAGTTTACACTGTGTTATAGTTTATACTGTTATAGTTTATACTGTTATAGTTTACACTGTGTTATAGTTTATACTGTTATAGTTTACACTGTTTTATAGTTTACACTGTTATAGTTTATACTGTTATAGTTTACACTGTTATAGTTTATACTGTTATAGTTTATACTGTTATAGTTTATACTGTTATAGTTTACACTGTTATAGTTTATACTGTTATAGTTTACACTGTGTTATAGTTTACACTGTTATAGTTTATACTGTTATAGTTTACACTGTGTTATAGTTTACACTGTGTTATAGTTTATACTGTGTTATAGTTTACACTGTGTTATAGTTTACACTGTGTTATAGTTTATACTGTTATAGTTTATACTGTGTTATAGTTTATACTTTGTTATAGTTTACACTGTGTTATAGTTTATACTGTTATAGTTTATACTGTTATAGTTTACACTGTTATAGTTTACACTGTGTTATAGTTTATACTGTTATAGTTTATACTGTTATAGTTTACACTGTGTTATAGTTTATACTGTTATAGTTTATACTGTTATAGTTTACACTGTGTTATAGTTTATACTGTGTTATAGTTTATACTGTTATAGTTTACACTGTTTTATAGTTTACACTGTTATAGTTTATACTGTTATAGTTTACACTGTTATAGTTTATACTGTTATAGTTTATACTGTTATAGTTTACACTGTGTTATAGTTTATACTGTGTTATAGTTTATACTGTTATAGTTTATACTGTTATAGTTTACACTGTGTTATAGTTTATACTGTGTTATAGTTTACACTGTGTTATAATTTATACTGTGTTATAGTTTACAGAAGAGTTTCCCTGCTGGGACGTTTATTCTTCCTCTAGTGATCCTGCGTAGATTCGGTCTTAAGCCTAGTTTATACTGTTAGTTTATCTGTTATAGTTTATACTACTGTTAGTGTATACTCTTAGTTTATACCGTTAGTTTATCTGTTATACTTTATACTACTGTTAGTGTATACTCTTAGTTTATACCGTTAGTTTATCTGTTAGTTTATCTGTTAGTTTATCTCTTATAGTTTATACTACTGTTAGTGTATACTCTTAGTTTATACCGTTAGTTTATCTGTTAGTTTATCTGTTAGTTTATACTTTTATAGTTTATACTGTTATAGTTTATACTGTTATAGTTTACACTGTGTTATAGTTTATACTGTTATAGTTTACACTGTGTTATAGTTTACACTGTGTTATAGTTTATACTGTTATAGTTTACACTGTGTTATAGTTTACACTGTGTTATAGTTTATATATATATAGTTTATACTGTTATAGTTTACACTGTTATAGTTTACACTTTGTTATAGTTTATACTGTTATAGTTTATACTGTTATAGTTTACACTGTGTTATAGTTTACACTGTGTTATAGTTTATACTGTGTTATAGTTTACACTGTTTTATAGTTTACACTGTTATAGTTTATACTGTTATAGTTTACACTGTTATAGTTTATACTGTTATAGTTTATACTGTTATAGTTTATACTGTGTTATAGTTTATACTGTTATAGTTTACACTGTGTTATAGTTTATACTGTGTTATAGTTTACACTGTGTTATAGTTTATACTGTGTTATAGTTTATACTGTTATAGTTTATACTGTTATAGTTTACACTGTGTTATAGTTTATACTGTGTTATAGTTTACACTGTGTTATAGTTTATACTGTGTTATAGTTTACACTGTTATAGTTTACACTGTGTTATAGTTTATACTGTTATAGTTTACACTGTGTTATAGTTTATACTGTGTTATAGTTTATACTGTTATAGTTTATACTGTTATAGTTTACACTGTGTTATAGTTTATACTGTTATAGTTTACACTGTTATAGTTTATACTGTTATAGTTTATACTGTTATAGTTTACACTGTGTTATAGTTTATACTGTGTTATAGTTTATACTGTTATAGTTTATACTGTTATAGTTTACACTGTGTTATAGTTTATACTGTGTTATAGTTTACACTGTGTTATAGTTTATACTGTGTTATAGTTTACAGAAGAGTTTCCCTGCTGGGACGTTTATTCTTCCTCTAGTGATCCTGCGTAGATTCGGTCTTAAGCCTAGTTTATACTGTTAGTTTATCTGTTATAGTTTATACTACTGTTAGTGTATACTCTTAGTTTATACCGTTAGTTTATCTGTTATACTTTATACTACTGTTAGTGTATACTCTTAGTTTATACCGTTAGTTTATCTGTTAGTTTATCTGTTAGTTTATCTCTTATAGTTTATACTACTGTTAGTGTATACTCTTAGTTTATACCGTTAGTTTATCTGTTAGTTTATCTGTTAGTTTATACTGTTATAGTTTATACTGTTATAGTTTATACTGTTATAGTTTACACTGTGTTATAGTTTATACTGTTATAGTTTACACTGTGTTATAGTTTACACTGTGTTATAGTTTATACTGTTATAGTTTACACTGTGTTATAGTTTACACTGTGTTATAGTTTATATATTTATAGTTTATACTGTTATAGTTTACACTGTTATAGTTTACACTGTGTTATAGTTTATACTGTTATAGTTTATACTGTTATAGTTTACACTGTGTTATAGTTTACACTGTGTTATAGTTTATACTGTGTTATAGTTTACACTGTTTTATAGTTTACACTGTTATAGTTTATACTGTTATAGTTTACACTGTGTTATAGTTTATACTGTTATAGTTTACACTGTTATAGTTTATACTGTTATAGTTTATACTGTTATAGTTTATACTGTGTTATAGTTTATACTGTTATAGTTTACACTGTGTTATAGTTTATACTGTGTTATAGTTTACACTGTGTTATAGTTTATACTGTGTTATAGTTTATACTGTTATAGTTTATACTGTTATAGTTTACACTGTGTTATAGTTTATACTGTGTTATAGTTTATACTGTGTTATAGTTTACACTGTGTTATAGTTTATACCGTGTTATAGTTTACACTGTTATAGTTTACACTGTGTTATAGTTTATACTGTTATAGTTTACACTGTGTTATAGTTTATACTGTGTTATAGTTTATACTGTTATAGTTTATACTGTTATAGTTTATACTGTTATAGTTTACACTGTGTTATAGTTTATACTGTTATAGTTTACACTGTTATAGTTTACACTGTTATAGTTTATACTGTGTTATAGTTTACACTGTGTTATAGTTTATACTGTTATAGTTTAGACAGTAAACCTTCGACGTTCCAGAGGGCCAGTGAAGTGCTGCCATGTTGCCAGACATTAGGGGTGAGGCTCTGAAGGCCAGGACAGTCATTTAATAATCTAACGGAGCAAACAGGACGACCTACTACACCAGGGTTACAGTGACTGGATTAACAACACACACCAGGTTACAGTGACTGGATTAACAACACACACCACTATGTATTTGTCTGGCAAACATTGGAAAGCCAATCAGATGTGCTTCTCTGCCTGCCTGCTTGGCTGTGGGGCGCAGCTACCATACAGATGCTACTTTGTAGAAGAAAAAACAAAATTTATGTTTCCACTTTTTAGATGTTTTTTTTCTACAAAGTAATATGGCAAACATCTGCGGTATAAAGCAACGTGCAGTAAGAGCATTTGGATACAAATACGCCTGTTCTGAAATGACAATCTTTATATTGTTGATGTTAAACTGTGTTTTTTCTCTCTGGAATATCAGGGTTTCTATGGAAAAGTGAAGCCTAAGGTAGTTGGCCTCGTCCAATTTGGAAATGGTGAGAGAACACAACTTCCTAATACTTATATAGGACTTACTGTGTACCCTGCAGTGTTGTACATAGTACACAGTACATTGTTGTACATAGTACACATCCGTTGGAAATAATCTATAAAAATGTTGCGCCAGTGTACTGCTGAGATCCCCGTCCTATCTGTTTCAGACAGCTACACGTTCCTTAAAAACCCTCCATCTGAGTTATACCTGCAGGCTGCGGTCATCGGCTCTGCTGGGTTCCTGGGACTATTTCTTGCGAGAGGTAAATACACCGAGCCTGAGAGACACAATCTAGAACAACATGATTCTCCTCTGACATCTTCTGATCTGGGATATCTGCTGTGATTTCGTTTGTGTTTGTTTTTTATGTGACATTTAATGCAACAGTAGTGTCTTAATGTTATCTGCAATGACTCTGCAAATACTCTACATCCCCGTGGGGCCGCTGTGGGTTGGAGTTCACTAACAGCAATGTCATAAAATGGGTATAAGCACTGCTCTAGAAACCCTTCTAACTCCCTCTATTTATAAACCTGAGGAACACCAGACACCAGACAGGGTCCCAGAGTTGGCTGATATTAGAACGGGCTCTGGAATGACCTTCAGAACAAACCCAACATCAGTCTGAACTACTGTCTGAAGAATGTCCTGTAGGCCGGCCTTTTCACCCATTGTCATGTTGCACACTCTGTTGTATACTATTGTCTTTCTAGACAATGGCATATTATGGTTGTAATATTATGGTGTTAACAACTACATTACATTATTTTCAGTACCTGGTTGGGTCTAAGAAGGGCGTTGGGCCAGTTGAGCTTGTGGGTGAAATGGATGCTACTACTCTAGCATGTAGGTGATTTCCTCTAAGTGGTAAGGGTTAGGGTTAGGGTTAGGGTTAGGGTTAGGTGTATCAGAGTCTCCGCTGGCCTGTTCCCCTCCCCAGGCTCCAGGGTGAAGAGGCTGCTCTACCCTGCTGGGCTGATGGGGGTCGGAGCATCTCTTTACTATCCCCAGCAGGCTGCTGCTATCGCCAAGGTCAGGAGGACGGTCCACCATGTCAGAGTCCTTATAAACATGTGACCAATACATTTGACTGTCCTTATAAACATGTGATCAATACATTTGACTGTCCTTATAAACATGTGATCAATACATTTGGTACACAGAATACAACACAAAATAAAACATTAGTGCAGTCCACATAGCAATAATTGGTGTATGTATTTCACCCATGAGAGCAGGCGTGGCCCATTAAACACGCTGGTTGGTTGTCAGGCTCAGTATATTGTTGTCGTTTCTCTCCTTCCTCTAGTCAACCAGCGACTCATTGAACACGCTGGTTGGTTTTGTCAGGCTCAGTATGTTGTTGTTGTGTCAGGCTCAGTATATTGTTGTTGTGTCAGGCTCAGTACTGTATATTGTTGTTCTTCCTCTAGTCAACCAGCCACTCGCTCTACGCTGGGCTGCTGCAGGGCTTTGTGTCCATGGAAACGGTGTTGAGGTTGGGAAACAAACCATCTGTAGAGAAGGTGAAGCTGAATCTCACACCAGGTCCCTCTAATAGTGCTTCACATGGATGTGCTTTTCATAGCTGGGTAAGTCTGAAGTTCCCCTCCCTCTCTCCCGTAGACGGTGAAGGAGAACCCGGAGAACCCTGCGACCGAAGCCAAACCCTGACCACAGTATGCACAGAACATGCTGCAGAGAACCATTTCATTTACACACCATACACTGAAGGGAGTATTCATTTGTGTGTATATATATATACAGTTGGTGTATTATTTTGAAACTATCCAGTTTTCTGTTTGCAGGTATACCAAGACAAGTGTCCAGGTTAGCGGTCTGCCGAGGTAGCGCAGGTCCATCCCCCAGAATGCTTTGCGAGCTGACCAGCTCTGGCCCTCCCTGCTGAAAAGGCTTAAACTTGATTCATTGCAGTTTGAATGTATTTATCTAGACATCAATAAAACAAATCTATATTGTTATCAGTTTCAAAGCATCATGTTCCAAAGTAAAGCCATAGGTCAATGTTAATAAAAAATTAATAAATCAATAAAACTAGGAATAATGGACACCACAAGGCACATTACATAACTGATACGACCAGTGATTTGGAAACTCCTTACTTCCTATTGAAACAAGGCCCACAGTCAGTCTGGGGAAGGAGGAACCAAACCTGACAGATACTCCCTGTTCAAACACGCTGATGAATGTATAACTCCTCTCAAGTACAAGGTCACATGACCGGCTTTCCTTTCTACTGTCAGCATTCCAGCGCTTCCCTTCAACAGGTTTCATGGTTTCATGTTTCATGGTCAGACGGAAGCTGAAGTGAAACTTGCAGTTGAAGTATCAGAACCCCCACGCGTACCACAGGTCATTCAGTCAGAAAGAACCAGGAACTGTGGACAACGACTTGTTTATTGAGACAACATAGTTAAATACAACAGTGATAGTAGCATCAAACAAACAAGGGGGAAAAGACCACGGTCGTCCGTCCGTCGTCCGCCACGTTCAGCTCTACTTGGCGTTGATCTTCAGCAGATCCTCCTTGTCGATGGCGAACAGTCGCCAGCCCTCCTCCAGGGAAAGGTCCGAAGCGCCGCGCCGCTTGTAGAACTCGATGGACGTCTTGTTCCACTCGGCCACGATGAAGTGCATGCTGCTACAGCGCGTCTTCACCGCCGTCTGGGGAAGAGAGGACATGAGACGCAGGAGGGACAGGACTTTGGCCTGAAGGGCCGGACTTCAACCAAATAAGGAAGTAACCAGGGACCGGCTAGAAGAACTCACCTCACTCAGAACCTTCAGGATGTGGGACCCAATGCCATAACCTAAAAGAATAAAAAGTACAATTGGATTGCAGCCAAAACTTTTTGAAAGGCAAGAGCAATCCATAGCCTATTGTTTATGCTTGGACATTATTATGTAGGCTATTCTTCAGTTATGGTTATTGAACTACAGAAGGGGTGAGGCCTACTTCACCAGCTACACACGACACGCCGTCTTACCCCGGAAGTCCTTCATGACGTAGAAGTCCTCTAGGTAGAGCAGCTTCCCGATCCAAGGATCATAGGTGAAGTAATACATGGCGAACCCAATCACAGTATGACCTACAAAGAAGAATCGACAGTTGGTAGTTATGACAGTTTCCATCAGATGGGAAGAAAAGTGTCTATATGCAGATTATTTTATTACATATACCACCAACACCAACCAAGCACAATTCTGGCTGTGGCTTAATTTATCCTTTATTAATTATGAGCTTTTAGAGGCATTGTTGCCAGAACATGAGTTTAAAGTCCTATTCATCACATCCGAATCAGAATAAAATGAATTGTGATAGTGATTCAGTCTTGATTTAGCGAGGGGGAGGAGGAGGAGGGCGAATGCACTTTGTTTACCGTCAGAGCTCTTCTGATCCTCGGGGACTTCCGCGATGACGCAGTGGTAGAAAGGCTGATCCCCAAATCCGTCCTCCAGCAGCTCTGAGGGGACATTAGAGGACATTTCACATCAAAACATTCTGAAAAGCATAGGAATGATAACAAGACGTAAATATTACCTTAAAAGTAGCCTACCTTTCTCGGTCAATATGACCTGCTCTTCCATTTCTTCAAATTTAGCAAGTTCCTAGAAAATAAGGATAGCTTTATTTTACTAAAATAGTTTATTTTGGTTCAGAAGTAGGATACTGTGATCAAATGTGATAGAGAATATGGGATCGTTCCTATACCTTTATGAGTCGCAATATGTCTGACACGTCCTTGGGCTCGGCTTTCCGTAATATGAAATTGGCCATTTTCTTCTTTTACTCTTTTTCCCTTTTCTCACCAGTCCTCTGAATGTAAAAAGAAGCAAAATCTGTTTCTTCATCCGCTCAGGAGTTCACCCCCCGCAATAGGTTTAGGTTCTCTGCTCTAGTGGAATCACATTCGCCTGGAGTCGCACGCAGCGCAGTGGACACGTTCCCAAACGCGCGTCTCTTATATAGGTGCGTTAGGAGCGCAGCGTGCGTCAGCAACGTCCGGTCACGCAGCCGGACACTATTGGACGTGCGGGGAACTGTGGTTACGACATCAAGTCTTCCTGACCCATGACTCATAGGCTGCGTCCCATTCCAAAATTAGCCCCTCTGCTCACTCGGTCGCTGGTTTCATCCCGAGGATATCAACAAACTTTGATTTTCTGTTTTTAGAACTCTGGAAGTTAATGTTAAAAGTCGTTATTAACACTAGAGCCCTGTCTTCTTCCATTGTCTTTGCTCCACTCCTCTCTTCCTCGCTGATAACCAACTTCCGGGTAGAGGTCGAGCGGTGGTGGTGGAGGGAGGGAGGATATAAGGGAGGATATAGGAAATGGGTTTGGGACGCGCCCATAGCATTAACACAGAGCTGCGGATCAGAGCACAATCTACCGACGTCAGGCCCACGGATGTCCCCAATAAACAAATAACATATAAAGTATTAAAACCACCTTCTGTTCGGAGTAACGAATATTATTCTTTTCACATACACTTATTCTTATTTTTCAAAAATGAAATCGAATTCAAGATTTCTTTATGTCCTTCATACACGCATGAGAGTCAAATGTGTGGGTTTTGTCTCCTCAGAATGAGAACACACACCAGCGTGTCCTTGGATCAACACATACTAGGGGCAGCGCAGGACACACTAGCCATGAAGCTCCTGATAGCAACACTCTTACTTTTTATAGCCGCCTGGCTAATAGCCAGGTCTCCTTGCACAACCTCTTTTTAGGGTTATGCGACACTTCCTTCCTGAGGCGGGAGGCAGCATGAGTCCCAGAGTGCACCAGCTCTGCTCTCCTCCCTGAGAGGAACTGGGGAGCGTCCTCCTGTGAAGAGAGAACCCAGGATGATGCTGAGGGCTCTGGGATGATGTTGAGGGCTCTGGGATGATGCTGTGGACTCTGGGATGAAGCTGAGGGCTCTGGGATGATGCTGAGGGCTCTGGGATGATTTTGAGGGCTCTGGGATGATTTTGATGGCTCTGGGATGATGCTGTGGACTCTGGGATGATGTTGTGGGCTCTGGGATGATGCTGAGGGCTCTGGGATGATGCTGAGGGCTCTGGGATGATGTTGAGGATTCTGGGATGATGCTGAGGGCTCTGGGATGATGCTGTGGGTTCTGGGATGATGTTGAGGGCTCTGGGATGATGCTGAGGGCTCTGGGATGATGTTGATGGCTCTGGGATGATGCTGAGGGCTCTGGGATAATGCTGTGGGTTCTGGGATGATGTTGAGGGCTCTGGGATGATGTTGAGGGTTCTGGGATGATGTTGAGGGTTCTGGGATGATGTTGAGGGCTCTGGGATGATGTTGAGGGTTCTGGGATGATGTTGAGGGTTCTGGGATGATGTTGATGGCTGAGCGGCGCCATCCTCCATCCTGCCGGACCACCCGCCTCTCCTGTGGAGGGAGAGGGACCTGTCTGCCTGCCTGTCTGTCTGCCTGACTGTCTGTCTGCCTGCCTGTCTGTCTGTCTGCCTGTCTGTACAGAGAGCCTTTATTCTGGCTTTGTCACAAGAGACACTTTTCATGACAGGAGTCCTCAGCCCATTCATGTCCGTCTGTCTCCCCTCTCCTCCTTCTCTCTCCTCCCCCTCCCTCCCTCCCTCCCTCCCTCCTCCCCTCTCTCTCTCCCATGTATGATCCCTGGGCTCTGAGGCTTCTGGGTAATCAGGCTGCTGTGTCTGCAGCTTTTGTTTTAGTTGGTGGAGATCAAGGTTTATGGGCCCAGTCAGGGCCGAGGAGGGGAGAAGGGCTGCGTGGTTAAACATTCTT
Source organism: Borostomias antarcticus (assembly GCF_949987555.1). Lineage (NCBI taxonomy): Eukaryota > Metazoa > Chordata > Actinopteri > Stomiiformes > Stomiidae > Borostomias > Borostomias antarcticus. The sequence goes on from NC_140248.1 coordinate 25,109,987, forward strand.
CTGCGTAGTTAAACATTCCTGTCCAGATAAGAAGGGTTAGAATGATGACTCAGCTCTGCAGCTCAGGATAAGCTCCAGGGAAGTAAAACGGCTCAGTTTCAACAGCGACTGTTTCATAAACCTGTGAACTACAACTACCACATTCCCTTGCAAAACTTAACAGGACTTTAGCGCATGTTAGTCTGAAGCTGCAACGCGGTCACAGTCCAGGAGTTGATGCTCTTTGTGATACATTGAGCCTCTTACATCGCTGGAGGGAAGGTGACAGCCGGTGGTGACCTGTGACCCCGTCTCTCTACTCATCAAAGCCTGCACTACAGTTCCCTTACTGCAAGCAGATACACTTCTGAACTAGTTGCTTCATAGCGCCCTCTAGTGGCATTTCCTCAGTTTCTCTTCTGTTAAAATGATGGATCCTATGATAGCAATGGACTGATTGAAGTCTATTAAATGTTATATTCCTAAAAGGACAAGACAGTCACCAGATTATCAAAACTCGTTTTCTTTTTATTCTGAGCTTCAACCGTAGTGATTAAAAGACAGGAGCAATTTCACAGTTCAGTTCAGTTTGTCAAAATACTTCAACTTGCCAGAAGGATCTGGGATTATCTGTGGAGAATAACAATACATTGAATTAGTGGACAGGTCATGTTGTCTACCATGTACACCAAAACACACACATGCTCTCTCTCTTCACACACACACACACACACACACACACACACACACACACACACACACACACACACACACACACACACACACACACACACACACAGGATCATTAGCTGTTATTGAATAAATTAAGTTGTTATGGATTTGAAGAAGCAGCAGCTAAATGGATTAAGAGTTATCTTACAAGCAGGAAATATACAGTTTATTTTCATGGCAGCTATTCTGAGATGGGAGATGTGGGTTCTGGGGTTCCACAAGGGAGTTGTTTGGGGCCACTTTTGTTTTCTATTTTTACAAATGACCTACCTTTGATTTTAAGTTCTGCCACTATTGTTATGTACGCTGATGATTCTACTGTTTATACTTCAGCATACACAACAGAAGAGCTTGATAAAGTGTTAAATAAAGAACTAACGTTAATTAAAGAATGGGTTACAGGAAACAGACTGGCTCTTAATATTGAAAAACTAAATCTATGATTTTGGGCTCAAAATATTGACTTAAAGCTGCACCAACTTTGAACTGAACTATAGGAAATAAGCATATAGAGCAAGTGACAGAGGTAAAGTTGCTAGGAATAGTTATTGATAACAGAATGTCTTGGAACAGCTATAGAGATCAGATGGTGGTAAAGATGGGCAGAGGCATGGCCACAGTACAACATGGTAGAACATGTATGCCCAGCTGCCTGACCAGCTACCTGACCAGACCAGTAGCTCAAGCTTTAGTGTTATCACATTTAGATTACTGTCTGGTCCAACACAACACAAAGTAACTTGCATAATCTACAAGTAGCCCAGAATAAAGCAGCTCGTATATCTTTGAACTGCCCATATAGAACAAGTGTCACGTCAATGAATAATTAGTTGACCTGGTTGAGTGTGAAAAATAGGTTACATTACTCTCTGGTGTCCTTCATTAAAAATATTATAACTAAAATCCCAGAACTACTCTATAATAAACGAGCATTTGTTTCAGCTGAACATCAGAATTGTACTGGTCAGGTGTCCGAGGGGCGTTTTCGGCTGCCTCTGTGCAGAACTAACATAATGCAAGGAACAGTTCACTACCGAGCAATGGTGGCATGGAATTTATTACCAAACTTTTTGATTTCAGAAAGTAACAAGATGCTTTAACAAAAAGTTACAATTGTATCTGTTTACACATGGAATACCTTGAATATGATGACTGTTCTGTCTCTCTGGTAAACTGAGCTTACCATCTTATGATCTTATCTTATGATCCAACGTAATTTGGTTCTATTTATTTATTTGTTTGTTTTGTTTTCTATTTTTTATTCTTCAATTAAGAGAGTAAATAATGACGGAGCTGCTGTATGAGCGTATTGTGAGTATGAATGTTATGGAAGTGTATGTCCTGTATGTATGAATGGGCCTACTGAGAAAACACTGTTGACAAATGTGATATGAGGACCCCAGGAAGAGTAGTTGTGCATATTTCAGCACCTAATGAGGGATCCAAATAAACAAACAAACACCAAAGTCAGAGACCCACCGTGTCACTGCCTGGCTTCCATCCTGCTGGGCACACTGCAACAAGAAACAGGTTCATCCCATAAATAAACCATGAACATGGGTCAACACTCAACAACAGACCAACACAGACTCCTCCCAGGCTTGGACAGGAGCTGTAGTCGTGACATCACCCTCATGATGTCAGAGGGTCCCTGTAGTGTGTAGCTATAGCGCTGCAGCTTCCCAGAGAGCTGCAGCTTCCCAGAGACAGCTTGGACTGAATAGTTTCATTCTGTATTCCGGTGCGTTCCTGAGCCTCCAGACTAACTCACTGCTGTTACTGCATCCAGCTGATCAGCAGGACTCAGAACTGGGGTCTGGTGCTGCCAGAACTAGGATGAGGTAGTATTTTTGAAAGAGCAATTTTGATTTGAAGGTAATGAGTTTACATATCAGTCTGTGTGTGTGTGTGTGTGTGTGTGTGTGTGTGTGTGTGTGTGTGTGTGTGTGTGTGAATGGCCGTGTGTGTGTGTGTGTGTGTGTGTGTGTGTATTTGTTGTGAAGTGATGAGACTTCAGCGTGTGTGTTGTCGATGAGTGAGCGGTACCTTCTCCGTGTTTGTCAGTGTACTGGAAGGCTTGAACCAGGCGCAGGGTCTCGTCCACGGAGCGTCCGACCGGGAGGTCGTTCATGGTGATCTGCCTCAGGACTCCCTGGCCGTCGATGATGAACAGGCCCCTACAGGGGAGATCAACAAGATGGCTTCATTTTCAACCTAGTGGATTAAACAACTGTATTCCATCACTCTAAACTACTAGTAAACATGCTGTAGGTCTTTTCTTTTTTAACTCTTAAACCTGGAAACCAGGGGCGTCATTTATAAAACTGTGCAGAGAATCAACATTACTAAGCTTCCTTACTTAAGCAAGTCTGAAAAAATATGCACACAAAAAACAATTTAATAACAGTGCGTATGACGCCCCACATCGACTTCCACCAGTTTCCCATTATAAATCAATCAACCCTCAACTTGGCGCAGTGAGCGCACGACTTCAATAGTTTATCGTGGTACAAAACAGATGGATGTAGAGCAGGCACTCCCAAACTGTGAGGCGGGCCTCCCCTGGGGGGCCCCAAAGAAATTCAAAGGGATGGTTAAAAAAAAAAAAAAAGATAAATATTTTTTTTTTTTTTTTTTTTGAATTTTCTATGGTTTTATGAATGAAACGTGATTTTAAAGGACATAAAATCCAAATAAATAATGGGAGAGATGTATACTAAATGTGTGGATAGTGCAGAGAGAGCCTTGTCCCGCAGGCATGAATGTATTGTGCGAAAACGTCATAACGTTAACTAGCAACAGGTGCCACCGAGCTAACTTAGCTGTGTAACGTTATGGGCTAGCTAACGCTGCCTTGCAAAATTGACAAATTTGGGGGGTTGGGGGGGCGCGGGTGTGTCACTGTTTTCAGAGGGGAGGCCCACATTGATGGAGTTTGGGAACCCATGATGTAGAGCACCTACTGTATTTGAAAGTAAAGCACCTACTGTATTTGAAAGTAAAGCATGTTTCCGTTGCATTGTTACCCGCCTCATACAAACCGTACACAAGCTGAACTGCACTAGCCTACCTTATAACCCCCTCTGTCTGCTGTCTTTTTACCATCTAGTTAATGTTACCCATGCCATGTCTTGCTAAACGGGCCACTAGCTAGCGTTGTTAGGCTAGCTGGCTACAAGTGCCAGCTACTGTAGAAAGACAGTTATAGCTATTAGCTAGTATAGCTAGATGAGGGTACAGGGTCCAAGCGCAGAAAACTTTCTTTTGACAACTCAGAAGACGTCCCCAAGACTCTGGTCTCACAGACCCAGACCCCTCACCTCATTTCAAAAACTCACTGGATCTACACCAATCACACAAATGACCCATCTTGGATAAAAAACTGTGAATTTCACCGAAAGGTGACAAGTTTGCACCCTGATTACATACAGTGAGTGGCGACATGGCACACAGCACACACACGCAATTTGTCGCTGGTGGAAATAGTTCCCTGTATTTCTCCCACCCCAGCCGTCCTCTGAGGGACCGGACTGAAGAGCATCTGTTCTTCCACCGTAGCTCACAAGGACTGGGACGACTGAATGCAGTAGTAGGCCTAACCCTAACCCTAGCAGTAGTAGGCCTAACCCTAACCCTAGCAGTAGTAGGCCTAACCCTAACCCTAACAGTAGTAGGCCTAACCCTAACCCTAACAGTAGTAGGCTACACAGGAATGCAGTAGTAGGCTACACAGGAATGCAGTAGTAGGCCTAACCCTAACCCTAGCAGTAGTAGGCTACACAGGAATGCAGTAGTAGGCCTAACCCTAACAGTAGTAGGCTACACAGGAATGCAGTAGTAGGCTACAAAGGAATGCAGTTGACGTTGTGAATAGCGATTTTTCTGAGATAAGCGTCATAACGATCCAATGACATGTTGCTTTGCATCTACATTCAACTAAGTTATTCCAAGGATTTTGAATGATTATTTGTGAAGATAGAGCTTTTATTAGATGTTGAAGATATCTAATAAAGATATTGAGTTTTTGGTCACCGTAATGGTAGCCATCTTTAATATCACTGGCCTGAGTGTGTTTGCTTCTGTCAGCCAATCAGAGTGATCTCTCTTTTCCCGACATGCCTGATCACTCCAACGCTGATTAGACTCAAACGTCCGGAAAATTCTCCGCCGTAGCCAACGGTGCGCGACACACCAACCAACACACCGCACCAACACACCGCACCAACACACCACACCAACACACCGCACCAACCAACACACCGCACCAACACACCGCACCAACACACCGCACCAACACGACGTTCACCACGGACGATTATCGGCCTGATGTGTCAGGGGCTTTAGAGACGTCAGGGGTTCACTGTTCACTGTACCTGAGTGTGTGACCCTGATCCTACTGTACCTGAGTGTGTGACCCTGATCCTACTGTACCTGAGTGTGTGACCCTGATCCTACTGTACCTGAGTGTGTGACCCTGATCCTACTGTACCTGAGTGTGTGACCCTGGTCCTACTGTACCTGAGTGTGTGACCCTGATCCTACTGTACCTGAGTGTGTGACCCTGGTCCTACTGTACCTGAGTGTGTGACCCTGATCCTACTGTACCTGAGTGTGTGACCCTGGTCCTACTGTACCTGAGTGTATGACCCTGATCCTACTGTACCTGAGTGTGTGACCCTGATCCTCCAGAAAGACCCCGTAGTCCTTGGCGATCTGGTGTGTGAGGTCAGAGAGCAGAGGGATTTTCATTGGCCCAAGCCCACCTTCGTTCCTGGGTGTGTTGATCCTGTAAATAACACAGAACAGGGAGAGAGTGAACAGAAATGATCACATGCAAGCCTGAACACCCTGGACTGCCGTGTGCTCTGAGGCGTTGGTCTCTGAGGCGTTGGTCGTACCAGGCCAGGTGGGTGAACTGGGAGTCCACTGAGCACGCCACCACCTCTGCGTCGATGGCGCGGAACTCGTGCACGCGGTCACTGAACGCGATGATTTCTGTGGGGCAGACAAATGTGCTGCAAGAAGCACATATTCATTTTCAGAATGATACGCCACGCCACTTAATTGGGGAATAAAAGAAAAAAGAAAACTCAGTTATTAGTAAATTACCCAAAGCTATCAAAAAAGTAAAAACTGCAGCCATTTACCATTTGTTTTCAGAGTAAAACATTACGTTTTTAGGACATGGAACCAAACCAGGGGAATACTCACAAGTCCAGGGGGTAGAAGAAAAATACGAGATATTTCCCTTTATAATCGGACAGTTTCAGATCCTTGAACTCTCCATCAATGACAGCTGTCCCCTCCCAGTGTGGAGCGGGTTTGGAAACTGTAAATGAATAAATTGCATCTAATTAGATGAGAAATACACATAAATGTATTAGGAAATACAGCTACACAATCTAAACCCGAATGTTATTCTCGGGCTTTGACGCTTGGGACAGGGGGGGGAGGGTTGGACTGGAGCCAGATTTTATGGAATGACGTGTACGTAGCTTTTTGAATAATCCTTTTATACTACGGACACTGACACTTTGGCTTAAAACATAAGAAACTGCATAGCTATCAAAAGTCCTCATGCACAGGTATGACTGCCAATTAGCGATCTAGTTGAAATTGGCACATTCCACGATGCTATTAACTATCTAGTAAGTGTAGCTCTGTATTGTGTTGAATCGCTGTTTCTTCTTAACCATCGTATCTAAAGCCAGACTCTGTTATTTATAAGATTGAGACCCAACGTTAAAGCATGTTTGCAGCCAGAAAAGCCAGATGCAAAGTGCGGTTGCATGCTGTATACCCAACTCTTAGCCTTGCTCAGGTGCAGGGAATGATCTGAGACGGGCATCCGGAACGCTTCTCCGGGGTAGACGTGTCCTCCCGCATACTTGTAACACTCTTCATCCTCTTTCTCACTCGAACCTTCCTGGGCCGCAAACGCGATCCTGGCGACAAGACAAACTGTGCAAAACAAACTAAATAGCCTCATCCTAGTGAGAAGCGGGACTTCCATTCTTCTCCTGCTAACTAGCACGCAGTTCGGGATGGAGAAAGCGGAAGAAATACAAGACGAGCGGGAGGGGTGGCCATGGGCCCAGTCCCAATACCCTCCCTAGACCCTACGCCCCTCCCTGGGCCCAGTCCCAATACCCTCCCTAGACCCTACGCCCCTCCCTAGACCCTATGCCCCCACACTCCCCCGAGGAGGCCCCCGAGGCCGGGCATCCCATACTGTTTAGTAGGAGGTGATGCATGTAGTCTACTAGAAACCATTAACCGTGTTCATTTTATGAGGTACGTAGCACAACTGTAGTAAGTAGGCTAATCTGTTTAGCTTAAGGGAGCATTGAGGGTGTAGTAGGGAGCATTGAGGGTGTAGTAGGGAGCATTGAGGGTGTAGTAGGGTGCATTGAGGGTGTAGTAGGGTGCATTGAGGGTGTAGTAGGGAGCATTGAGGGTGTAGTAGGGAGCATTGAGGGTGTAGTAGGGAGCATTGAGGGTGTAGTAGGGAGGGTGTAGTAGGGAGCATTGAGGGTGTAGTAGGGAGCAGCGAGGGTGTAGTAGGGAGCATTGAGGGTGTAGTAGGGAGCATTGAGGGTGTAGTAGGGAGCATTGAGGGTGTAGTAGGGAGCATTGAGGGTGTAGTAGGGTGAACGTGAGAAACGGGACACCCACAACACGCGTGTTCGCGCCCTAATACATCCATATCCGCACACGAAGTGCAGGAGTGCGCACTGTGGTCCAAGGGTGGGTATTGGGACGGGGCCCGTGGAGCACGCGGGGAGGCGGCGACGTCAACGTGATGACGCAGCTACGTCATTTGACGTCGACGTGCCTCTTGTTGTTGTGACAGGAGAAGGACGCAGAGGCAGAAACGTCCTGAGCATGAGGAAGATGCTCACTATCCTATCCACCGTGCTGAGGGGCGGCGCAGCCAGACATGTGAGTAAAGATTCAATCATGGGATTAAGACAAACACGGACACTTCTTCCTGTGGATACGTGATCAGATCCGCATGTTTAGAGAGCGGTTGTGTCCTGACCTTGCCAGATGCATAGCAAGGCCTTACCTGCTAGCTGCTAAGTGAGCTATTTAGCTGAGCACATACATTCCTGCTCATATTCTTTTATATTTCTCTTCATTGACGATAGAAATTAGGCAAACTACTACTAATACCGCGTGTCCCATCCATGTCTCACCTTTTATATTGACCAGCCCTCCTAACGAGCTAGCTAACCTTAGAGCTAACCTAGCTACCATAACTTGCTAACCTTAGCTAACCTTAGCTAGCATAACTAACCTTAGCTTCCATAACTAACTAACCTTAGAGCTAACCTAGCTAACCTAGCTAACCTTAGAGCTAACCTAGCTAACCTAGCTAACCTTAGAGCTAACCTAGCTAACCTTAGAGCTAACCTAGCTAACCTTAGAGCTAACCTAGCTAACCTTAGAGCTAACCTAGCTAACCTAGCTAACCTTAGAGCTAACCTAGCTAACCTAGCTAACCTAGCTAACCTTAGAGCTAACCTAGCTAACCTAGCTAACCTTAGAGCTAACCTAGCTAACCTAGCTAACCTTAGAGCTAACCTAGCTAACCTAGCTAACCTAGCTAACCTAGCTAACCTTAGAGCTAACCTAGCTAACCTAGCTAACCTAGCTAACCTTAGAGCTAACCTAGCTAACCTAGCTAACCTTAGAGCTAACCTAGCTAACCTTAGAGCTAACCTAGCTAACCTTAGAGCTAACCTAGCTAACCTTAGCTAACCTAGCTAACCTAGCTAACCTTAGAGCTAACCTAGCTAACCTAGCTAACCTAGCTAACCTTAGAGCTAACCTAGCTAACCTTAGAGCTAACCTAGCTAACCTTAGAGCTAACCTAGCTAACCTTAGCTAACCTAGCTAACCTAGCTAACCTTAGAGCTAACCTAGCTAACCTTAGAGCTAACCTAGCTAACCTTAGAGCTAACCTAGCTAACCTAGCTAACCTTAGAGCTAACCTAGCTAACCTAGCTAACCTTAGAGCTAACCTAGCTAACCTAGCTAACCTTAGAGCTAACCTAGCTAACCTTAGAGCTAACCTAGCTAACCTTAGCTAACCTAGCTAACCTAGCTAACCTTAGAGCTAACCTAGCTAACCTTAGAGCTAACCTAGCTAACCTAACCTAGCTAACCTAACCTAGCTAACCTAGCTAACCTAACCTAGCTAACCTAACCTAGCTAACCTTAGAGCTAACCTAGCTAACCTAGCTAACCTTAGCTACCATAACTAGACAGGATGTTCTGTTTGAAGTATCAGAGTTCAGACTCGGAACAGAGCTTTTATATCAGTGCTCTGCCACCATGTCTTTACACTAATCAAAGTGACTAGCTAGCTACGCTACCTGAGCATGTTAGTGTATAGTTATATCTGTAAGAGAACATGGAGATGGAAGGTAGGTCAGGTGTTGCTAAGGAGAGATGATCATTCTTCATAAATACACTATTACACCCGCCGTTAGGACACCCTGGTGGATGAATGAATGGAACAATTTAAACTTTTGACCAGCGACATAAATATATATTCGTTAGGCTAGATGTTTTAGTCTAGGCTGTCCTCTGCACTTAGGAAAAAGAAAAGAAAAGAAAAAGTCGCAGATCTCTCTCTCTCTGTCTCTCTGTCTCTCTCTCTCTCTGTCTCTCTCTCTCTCTCTCTATCTCTCTATCTCTCTGTCTCTCTCTCTCTCTCTCTCTGTCTCTCTCTGTCTCTCTGTCTCTCTCTCTCTGTCTCTCTCTCTGTCTCTCTCTCTCTCTGTCTCTCTCTCTCTCTGTCTCTCTCTCTCTCTCTGTCTCTCTCTCTGTCTCTCTCTCTCTCTGTCTCTCTCTCTCTCTCTCTCTCTGTCTCTCTCTCTCTCCCTCGCTCTCTCTCTCCCTCTCTCCCTCTCTCCCTCTCTCTCTCCCTCTCTCCCTCTCTCTCTCTCTCTCTGTCTCTCTCTCTCTCTCTCTCTCTCTCTCTCTCTGTGTTTTGGTCTTCTGTCTTACTCTGATTTCTGTCTCCCATTGGCTGCCTGGTTGCTAGGGAGCCCAGGTAGTGTCGGAGGTAAGATGTGGTTCTACAGGTGGTGGCCATGGTAACGACGTTAGTACACCATGCTCCGCCCCCTGGATGACTATCCAGGCTTTCTCTAAACTACATCACAGACATGGCATGTGCCACACCTCCATTTACAGATTTTCATGTTGAGACCACTAGTGGTTCTCCTCCATCCATCCTTATATTCATTATTTGCCCATTTCTGTAAGTGATCTAATCCCACGTGTGTAATTAGCTGACTGGTAGAGCCAATAATGCTGCTCTCATATGCTTTCACACAATCATAGCCAATCCAGTAAGCCTGGTTTCTTTACAAGCAGTGTATTAGTGGTGGTGACGGCAAAAGACATGCAAGTCAGTGTTGTCATTAGTGTGTGATCGGAGCAGGGGCGTCTGTTTAAGCGCTCTGGAAGGCAGAGTAGAAAGCTGGTTGTTCTTTTGCGTCTGTTGTGTTGCTTGAATTTGTGTTGTGATACTTTTTGTTAGGTTTTGCTGGCGGACTGATCATGCTTAGTTTGAATAACCAGGAATAACTGTCCTTAGACAAGATTTTTCGTGATACTGAGAGAGTAGCTTCATGGGAGTGGTCTCTGCTGGGAGGAGAGAGTAGCCTCATGGGAGTGGTCTCTGCTGGGAGGAGAGAGTAGCCTCATGGGAGTGGTCTCTGCTGGGAGGAGAGAGTAGCCTCATGGGAGTGGTCTCTGCTGGGAGCGTCCCTTTGACTGAGCTGCTGCTGTTCTCTGACTCCGAGCGGGGGGGATGGTTGTTCCTCTGTGGGCTCGGGAGTGACTGATCTACTTGGCTCTTCTCTCCCCAGTCGTCTGTGCGCAGGGCTGTTCTGCAGCTGTTGGCGGTCCAGGGCGAGTTCGCTGACATGACCTCACCGCCAGACACAGCGCCCGCAGCACCGCGACCCTGCCGGCCCGACACAGACTCACACGTCCTCTCACACAGCATCCACAGACCAAACACTGACCCCACTCTCACCCAGACAGACCACAGTGCTTTACTGACCTCAGAGATCAGCGTCACCAGCAGGATCACGCCAGAGCCCCTAGTAGTTAAGTCCCCTGCCCTTGAGGAGTTATTTGAAACTGACAAACCACTCAAAGATCCGCTAACATCTCTACAGCATTTCTAAGAGATGGACCCTCCTCTTCCTATCACAGAATTACCCTTAACAGAAGCACAGTCTGAGATCTTATCAGAGTCCTCATCAGATACAGACACTGGGCTGACCGTTTATCAATTGTCTTTATCTGAATCTGTTGATAATATCAACCCAATGACAGAATTAAACACACATGAACAATCTGATGTTGTGGTACGTTTAGGGTCGTCATCAACAGAATCTATTCCACTAGTCCCTCTAATAACAGCTGAAGAGCAGCAGCCAATCACAGACCAGACTATCCATGAGGCAACAAAGGACTCTGACCCACTAACTTTGGAACTGACCCAGCCTGTCCTAGAGCCTGTCCCCCACCCAGACCCACCCCCTCAGGGACCCGACCTCAGAGACACAGACGCCCCTGAATCATCCCCACCCCCTCAGGGACGAGACCTCAGAGACACAGACGCCCCTGACTCATCCCCACCCCCTCAGGGACCAGACCTCAGAGACACAGACGCCCCTGACTCATCCCCACCCCCTCAGGGACCAGACCTCAGAGACACAGACGCCCCTGACTCATCCCCACCCCCTCAGGGACGAGACCTCAGAGACACAGACGCCCCTGACTCATCCGTGCCCTCGCCCCAGCGGTCAGTGAGGGACCAGAGTACTGATATAACGTTGCTTCAGCGCCCTGAGAGCAGCCTGAGCTTGACTGAAGACACGCCTGTACCAGAGCCACAGCTGGCTGTGAGTCAGTCCCTCCTAACTACGCATCTCACACCTCCTCCCCACCCATACCCCCCCCACCCATACCCCACAGGGGCGCATCACCCCCCACCCATACCCCACAGGGGCGCATCACCCCCCACCCATACCCCACAGGGGGCATCACCCCCCACCCATACCCCACAGGGGCGCATCACCCCCCACCCATACCCCACAGGGGGCATCACCCCCCACCCATACCCCACAGGGGGCATCACCCCCCCACCCATACCCCACAGGGGCGCATCACCCTCCCACCCATACCCCACCCATACCCCACAGGGGGCTCACACCCCCCCACCCATACCCCACAGGGGGCATCACCCCCCCACCCATACCCCACAGGGGCGCATCACCCCCCACCCATACCCCACAGGGGGCATCACCCCCCCACCCATACCCCACAGGGGGCTCACACCCCCCCACCCATACCCCACAGGGGGCATCACCCCCCCACCCATACCCCACAGGGGCATCACCCTCCCACCCATACCCCACAGGGGGCTCACACCCCCCCACCCATACCCCACAGGGGGCATCACCCCCCACCCATACCCCACAGGGGCGCATCACCCCCCCACCCATACCCCACAGGGGCGCATCACCCCCCACCCCACCCATACCCCACAGGGGCGCATCACCCCCCACCCCACCCATACCCCACAGGGGCGCATCACCCCCCCACCCCACCCATACCCCACAGGGGCGCATCACCCCCCCACCCATACCCCACAGGGGGCATCACCCCCCCCACCCATACCCCACAGGGGCATCACCCCCCCCACCCATACCCCACAGGGGCTCACACCCCCCCACCCATACCCCACAGGGGGCATCACCCCCCACCCATACCCCACAGGGGGGCATCACCCCCCACCCATACCCCACAGGGGCGCATCACCCCCCACCCATACCCCACAGGGGCTCACACCCCCCCACCCATACCCCACAGGGGCGCATCACCCCCACCCATACCCCACAGGGGGCATCACCCCCCCACCCATACCCCACAGGGGGCATCACCCCCCACCCATACCCCACAGGGGGCACATCACCCCCCCACCCATACCCCACAGGGGGCATCACCCCCCCCACCCATACCCCACAGGGGGCATCACCCCCCACCATACCCCACAGGGGGCACATCACCCCCCCACCCATACCCCACAGGGGCATCACCCCCCACCCATACCCCACAGGGGGCACATCACCCCCCCACCCATACCCCACAGGGGCATCACCCCCCACCCATACCCCACAGGGGCGCATCACCCCCCACCCATACCCCACAGGGGGCATCACCCCCCACCCATACCCCACAGGGCGCATCACCCCCCACCCATACCCCACAGGGGCTCACACCCCCCCACCCATACCCCACAGGGGCTCACACCCCCCCCACCCATACCCCACAGGGGCTCACACCCCCCCACCCATACCCCACAGGGGCGCATCACCCCCACCCATACCCCACAGGGGGCATCACCCCCCACCCATACCCCACAGGGGGCATCACCCCCCACCCATACCCCACAGGGGCGCATCACCCCCCACCCATACCCCACAGGGGCATCACCCCCCACCCATACCCCACAGGGGGCATCACCCCCCACCCCACCCATACCCCACAGGGGCGCATCACCCCCCCACCCATACCCCACAGGGGCTCACACCCCCCCACCCATACCCCACAGGGGGCATCACCCCCCACCCATACCCCACAGGGGCGCCTCACCCCCCCACCCATACCCCACAGGGGCGCATGTCAGGGCCTCGCGCTGCAGCCTGCTCTCACGTTCAGATCTGAGACAGCCCCCCCCCCCCCCCACTCTGCTTATTATTGGCTGGCTTTGGAAACCTGTCCAATGAGGTGCTCTTGTTAGTGTAGGGGGCTGTTTTTAGTGGGATTTTTTAAAAGATGCTGGAATGTTAAATCAGGGTAGTTATCTCTGACTTGGTGGATGGAGTTTAAAGGGTAGGCCAAGTATTTCTGTATCATTTTTAGGCTATCGCGTTAGCGCTGCCCGTTAACACCTGGGTGGTTCGTCCCATTCCTGCTGCCTCTTCTTTGCTTTTTGATTTTGCTTTGCAAGTCTTGAGTTGCCATGTCTCTCTCATGCCATGTCATGTTTTTGTGTGTGTGTGAGAGAGAGAGAGAGAGAGAGAGAGAGAGAGAGAGAGAGAGAGAGAGAGAGAGAGAGAGAGAGAGAGAGAGAGAGAGAGAGAGAGAGAGAGAGAGAGAGAGAGAGAGAGAGAGAGAGAGAGAGAGAGAGAGAGAGATGTGAAGTAGTTGACTGGTCCTTTTGATGTGTTGTGTCCTTCAGGGAAGCAGAGTGGTGGTGTCCACGCGCTCGTACGCAGACTTCACCCCCGAGGCCACCTTCGACGTAAAGGTGAGAGATCTCATTGGAACTCATTGGTTTGTGGGTTTTTCTCATTGGTTTGAGGGTTTTTCTCATTGGTTTGTGGGTTTTTCTCATTGGTTTGTGGGTTTTTCTCATTGGTGTGTGGGTTTTTCTCATTGGTTTGAGGGTTTTTCTCATTGGTTTGTGGGTTTTTCTCATTGGTTTGAGGGTTTTTCTCATTGGTTTGTGGGTTTTTCTCATTGGTGTGTGGGTTTTTCTCATTGGTTTGTGGGTTTTTCTCGTTGGTGTGTGGGTTTTTCTCATTGGTGTGTGTGCGTCCTCCTTGTAGAAATGTGACCTGCACCGTCTGGAGGAGGGCCCGTCCCTGCAGTCGGTTCTGACCCGCGAGGACGGCCTGGCGTACTACCGGACCATGCAGACCATGAGACGCATGGAGCTCAAGGCTGATCAGCTCTACAAGCAGAAGATCATCCGGGGCTTCTGCCACCTGTATGACGGACAGGTGGGAACAATCATCCTCTTATTCTGTATGACGGACAGGTGGGAACAATCATCCTCTTATTCTGTATGACGGACAGGTGGGAACAATCATCCTCTTATTCTGTATGACGGACAGGTGGGAACAATCATCCTCTTATTCTGTACGACGGACAGGTGGGAACAATCATCCTCTTATTCTGTATGACGGACAGGTGGGAACGCAATCATCCTCTTATTCTGTATGACGGACAGGTGGGAACAATCATCCTCTTATTCTGTATGACGGACAGGTGGGAACAATCATCCTCTTATTCTGTATGACGGACAGGTGGGAACACAATCATCCTCTTATTCTGTATGACGGACAGGTGGGAACAATCATCCTCTTATTCTGTATGACGGACAGGTTGGAAAACAATCATCCTTTTGCACAAAATGAATTAGCTGTCAGACGCCGTCAAGAGGGACCCAGAAAACGCTGCCTCTATGTTCATTTTCATTCTGTTTGAAACATCCACCTTTGTACAGTATAATAACTACTAACTAACAGCCCTGCTGCGCGTCCACACAGGAACATGAAGTGTACAATGTTGAACAGGTACATTTCATAGGAGTGATTACACTTGAGGGATTTATAATTTTGGTTGTCAAGACAAATTATAGATTGTGTTGACAGAAAGAAGTACATTATAAACAAACAACCCATACGGTTGTCATATAATGACAGACAGGCTCTAAAATGATGACGCAGAAGGAACTGAAAGTGTGTGTTCCCCGTCTTTAGGAAGCCTGTGCGGTTGGAATCGAGGCAGGAATCAACCTGTCAGACCACCTGATCACAGCCTACCGGGCGCACGGGTACACGCTCACCAGGGGGGGCACCGTCCGGGAGATCATGGCTGAGCTCACTGGTGAGAGAACAGGCTGAACGGATGAGTCACTCACTCACTCACTCACTCACTCACTCACTCACTCACTCACTCAGTCCTATAGATACTCACTTCTATCTAAGTAAGAATCAATATCCTTTAGTCTTTTTGTTTTTCTCCAACATGTGACCTCGCTCTCTCTCTCTCTCCCTCTCTCTCTCTCTCTCCCTCTCCCTCCCCCTCTCCCTGTCCTCCCCCTCTCTCTCCCTGTCTCTCTCCCTCTCTCCCTGTCTCTCTCTCTCTCTCCCTCTCTCCCTCTCTCTCCCTCTCTCTCCCTCTCTCTCTCCCTCTCTCTCCCTCTCTCTCCCTCTCTCTCCCTCTCTCTCTCTCTCTCCCTCCCTCTCTCTCCCTCTCTCTCTCTCTCTCTCCCTCTCTCTCTCCCCCTCTCTCCCTGTCCTCCCCCTCTCTCTCTTCACCTCTTCTCCGTGTCTCTCAGGTCGTAGAGGAGGCATTGCTAAGGGAAAGGGTGGCTCCATGCACATGTACACGAAAAACTTCTATGGAGGGAACGGCATTGTGGGAGCCCAGGTAACTTCACATTAAGGCCCACAATGCAGTGCCCTTCAATCATGATTCACCATCATGCCAATACAAATGCATTACACCTGTGTTACTCTCTGTTCTCTCCCTTCCAGAAGTGATGGTAGAAATGTAATCCCTGTGTGTAATTCTCCCAGGTGCCCCTGGGGGCGGGGGTCGCGCTCGCCTGCAAGTACCAGGGCAAGAACGAGCTGTGCGTCAGTCTCTATGGCGACGGTGCAGCCAACCAGGTAAAGCCAAACCAAAACATCTTGAGACAAACCCAAACATCTTGAGACATGCAGTAATGACGGAGAGATGTTTCCCGACCTGAGTTAGACGTTCTGATATACAGTTAGTGTTAAACATGGAGACTCACCTGCGCTTGCGTGTCCCAGGGTCAGATCTTTGAGACCTACAACATGGCGTCTCTGTGGAAGCTGCCTGTCATCTTCATCTGTGAGAATAACAAGTACGGGATGGGCACGTCGGTGGAGAGGGCGTCCGCCAGCACCGACTACTACAAGAGAGGGGACTTCATCCCTGGGCTGAGGGTGAGGACACGTTCTAGCGCTTCACACCAGGCAGGATTTGCAAAATGTCTTTTTTCTCCTCACACTGTCCCTCTGTCCAGGTGGACGGTATGGATCTTTTGTGCGTTAAAGAGGCGACCAAGTTTGCTGCTGATCACTGCCGGTCTGGAAAGGTGAGACGCGAGCGTTGATCATGTGTGTTGGGGCCTCTAGTGTGGGTTGATTGTGTGTGTTGGGGTCTCTAGTGTGGGTTGGTTGTGTGTGTTGGGGCCTCTAGTGTGGGTTGATTGTGTGTGTTGGGGTCTCTAGTGTGGGTTGGTTGTGTGTGTTGGGGCCTCTAGTGTGGGTTGGTTGTGTGTGTTGGGGCCTCTAGTGTGGGTTGATTGTGTGTTGGGGCCTCTAGTGTGGGTTGATTGTGTGTTGGGGCCTCTAGTGTGGGTTGATCATGTGTGTTGGGGCCTCTAGTGTGGGTTGATCATGTGTGTTGGGGCCTCTAGTGTGGGTTGATTGTGTGTTGGGGCCTCTAGTGTGGGTTGATTGTGTGTGTTGGGGCCTCTAGTGTGGGTTGATTGTGTGTTGGGGCC
>NC_140248.1:25132060-25134560 GCF_949987555.1 Borostomias antarcticus
CTGATCTCTCTATCGTACTGCTCCTCTCCTCTGGATGGGAGCTTGTCTCTTCCTCTACACCCCCCCCCCCCCCCTGATGTAGTTATCAGCCACTCGTATTTATTGCTGAGATTTATTTTTATTTTTATGAACATCAGTACTAGTAATGTTCAGATTTGAACCTTGACAAGAATGGGAAATGCCTCTCTGGGTGTGTTGTTGGTGTGTCACAGTGGACTGCAGATGGACAGCAGGTCACAGTGGACTGCAGACGGACAGCAGGCCATGGAGGGGTGGACATTTTGATGAAGACTGGGAAGAGTATGTTCTCCTGAGCTGGTCTATGTAGAGTCTGTCGAAACAAATAAAAACTTTGAAAGTAATGCATGACGGAAGTGTTTTTTATTGCTTGTGTGTTTGTGAGGGGGATAGGGGTAGATCGGTTCTGAGAGGGGACTATAGCTAATTATTATTATTATACTTATAAGGTAATATTTTGGGGGAGATCTCAACTTCACTGAAGATTATTCTTTCTCTGTATTTCATTGTCGAAAATGAACTGTTGTGTTTTTAAATCATTAGAGGGATATGAACTGTTGTGTTTTTAACTCATTAGAGGGATATGAACTGTTGTGTTTTTAAGTCATTAGAGGGAAATTAACTGTTGTGTTTTTAAATCATTAGAGGGATATGAACTGTTGTGTTTTTAAATCATTAGAGGGATATGAACTGTTGTGTTTTTAAATCATTAGAGGGATATGAACTGTTGTGTTTTTAAATCATTAGAGGGATATGAACTGTTGTGTTTTTAAATCATTAGAGGGATATGAACTGTTGTGTTTTTAAATCATTAGAGGGATATGAACTGTTGTGTTTTTAAGTCATTAGAGGGATATGAACTGTTGTGTTTTTAAATCATTAGAGGGATATGAACTGTTGTGTTTTTAAATCATTAGAGGGATATGAACTGTTGTGTTTTTAAATCATTAGAGGGATATGAACTGTTGTGTTTTTAAATCATTAGAGGGATATGAACTGTTGTGTTTTTAAATCATTAGAGGGATATGAACTGTTGTGTTTTTAAATCATTAGAGGGATATGAACTGTTGTGTTTTTAAGTCATTAGAGGGATATGAACTGTTGTGTTTTTAAATCATTAGAGGGATATGAACTGTTGTGTTTTTAACTCATTAGAGGGATATGAACTGTTGTGTTTTTAAATCATTAGAGGGATATGAACTGTTGTGTTTTTAAGTCATTAGAGGGATATGAACTGTTGTGTTTTTAAATCATTAGAGGGATATGAAGTGTTGTGTTTTTAAGTCATTAGAGGGATATGAACTGTTGTGTTTTTAAATCATTAGAGGGATATGAACTGTTGTGTTTTTAAGTCATTAGAGGGATATGAACTGTTGTGTTTTTAAATCATTAGAGGGATATGAACTGTTGTGTTTTTAAGTCATTAGAGGGATATGAACTGTTGTGTTTTTAAGTCATTAGAGGGAGAGGCTAGTATTGCTTGTGACTGTAGACGTGTTTAATCGCTCAGATCAAACATCATTATCGCCACACCTGGATGGGCGTGTCTGCCTGTGGCCCCGCCCAGGATGAGTCATGACGTGGTGACGCATTCCTCAGCCTCGCTCTGGAGGAGCAGGTAAACTACAGCCACGGCGCCATGTTGAAACAGGACGGAAGTGATTTATTCCTCGTTATGGAAAGTGTTTGTGTGTAGTTTAAATCAGGTTTACATTTGCAAACGTGATATAAGTAGTAGACAGCGACTGTTTTCATTGCATCTGCCCGGTAGCGTTAGTGGGTTGTGTTTTGTAGTTGTGCTGCAGTGTGATCTATTCTAGTTCACTTTTTTCGCAACCCACCCTGGAAAACGTCAGACTCTTCATCTCCTCTCCTACTCCTGTCCAGGATGCCCTTGGCACAGCTTGCAGACCCTTGGCAGAGAATGGCCTTGGGAACCACGGAAACAGAGGTATAAATTAGACCTATAACGGGTGACCATGGTCCTGTAGTTCTGGTTCTGTCTTTGTCTTCATTCTCACGGGTCAGTAGACATCCCTGCACGTCGAGAGACAGGACATCAACTTAACTATGAATGTGTGCTCATGATACTTTACAGCGTTAAACAGTCTCTACGGTGGGAATGATAATGTGTTACCGAAAGTGTAAAATGTAAAACATAGCTAATATATGCCAAATATAGCCTAATGCATAAACTACGACGATTTGCTCAAATGGGTTGCCTGTTGTTGCTCATGTTCCTGTCTTCTTGCAGTTGTGACATCTTAAATGTTCTTCGTGTGAATTGTGTTCGTTCTTTCTGTTGCTCAGGGCATGGATGACTCCATGGGAGATGAGGAAACATCATGTACTGTAAGTTTATTAGTCCATCCACTCACGCCGCTGCGCCTTTATTTGTGTGAGTGTTGGGGTGGGGTGGGGTGGGGTGGGAGGGAGAGAGAGAAAGCCTAAGGTACAGATTAGATAGAGAGAGAGAGAGAGA
>NC_140248.1:25139560-25172060 GCF_949987555.1 Borostomias antarcticus
GATGCGTGTTCAGGTCACTGGTAACATGGCTGAACATCATTGTGTTTCCCCAGTGAGAGACCGGGTCCGCACCAAGATGGAGAGAGACATCCTGGTGGATGTGAACCACCCGTTCATCGTCAGGATGCACTACGGTGAGTTACTGACTCAACCAATCAGAAACCTCTGACTAGTCTAGGAAATGTGCTTCTGAGAAGAGGTTCAGACGGGTAGTGTTGAGTTGATCACACAGCCAGGTTGTTCTTGAAGAGAATTTGCTCACGATGACGATCCTGGTTGTTCACAGCGTTCCAGACAGAAGGGAAGCTTTACCTGATCCTGGACTTCCTCCGGGGGGGAGATCTGTTCACGCGTCTGTCCAAAGAGGTGAGGAGAAGATCAGGCTTCATTTCTCACATATAGCATTCAGATTACTGAGCATTCAGATTCTACTGACTGTATGCATGTTTGTAAAGGTGCCCACACACACACACACACACACGACACACACACACACACCACACCACACCACACACACGCCACACGCCACACCACACACACACACACCACACACACACGGCCTCAACCAGCGGCAACCAACTCACAACATTCTGAAGTTGTTAGAATGTTGGAAGTTAAAAATTCGGCTGCAAAATCCATCCAGCCAATGGCAACAGTCTTCAACAATCATGGCACACCAATCTAACCTTGGTGTTGGTTGGCGTTGGCTGGGGCAGTGTGCAGACAACACGATGTATTGACCTCAGTGTTGGGTTGCTGATGTCATAAAGGGGTGAGAACACACAACTATCTGCATTAGCATATTATTAGCCTAACATTATTCTCAACCAATAACTATTCAACCTGATGGGAAAAAGTCTCACTAACTAACGTCAGATACGTACAGTACATAGTGAAACCGTGGCTTGAGCTGTTTCTCAGAAAGCGTTCTCCCATGCTCTCACCAGAGGGGTGAAGTCAAGTTTATTTGTAAGCACATTTAAAAACAGCCTAGGCCGACCAAAGCACTGTACATAAATAAAACACACTCAGATTAAATACAACACACACACATTAAATACAGCACACACAGATTAAATACAACACACACAGATTAAATACAACACAGATTAAATACAAGGCATTATATAATGGTTAGTTCTGGTTCTTGATTCTGCTTGGCTGGAAGCCGTGTTAAAATACTTTTTCTACAACGGAGAGTTTGGATACTTGATTCTGATTGGCTAGCAGCCATGGTAAAATACTCTGTAACCCACGGCTGCGACCGCATAACAATTAGTATTAATGCGCCGTCAATCTCATTGACGAGGCCATTGATAAGATCAAGGGGTAGGCTATGCTTTGCGTAGCAACAACTCGCAGCAACCTCGCCTTTTTCGTGTCCTATTACAAAAACGCACTCATCAGTCCGACTCCAACACTTCCACACCCCTACCAGCAAAAACGAGTGCTCTGGAGAACTGTTTTAATAACCGCACCATAGCTGGAAATATTCAAATAAACGTGAACCACCCGAATTATGCCCTTATGGCTTAAGATGAGGATACACTACAAGATATTATGCCCGATTTTATACAGGACTCACAATCCTGCCGAGTCTGTCCTAGTCAGCAGCAGTCTGCACTAGTTGGGGGTAGTCGGAGTGGAATTTGGCACAGAAATCTGTAAGTGTATGAGGGGTACAGATTTAAATCGGTAAGTGTATGATGAGAACAGACTTCTCCCGATCCAAGTCGGAGCATATCAAACATGTTTGATATTTTGGAGCAGATTCTGAACGCAATCGTGTAGTGTAAACTCGTCACCACCCAGTCCAGTCGTTGAATGTAAACAGTTTTTCAGTTGTCATACAAAAATCATCAGAAGCCAGTCGTCTAGTGTATACTCTCAGAAGCCAGTCGTCTAGTTTATACTCTCAGAAGCCAGTCGTCTAGTGTATACTCTCAGAAGCCAGTCGTCTAGTGTATACTCCCAGAAGCCAGTCGTCTAGTGTATACTCTCAGAAGCCAGTCGTCTAGTGTATACTCTCAGAAGCCAGTCTAGTGTATACTCTCAGAAGCCAGTCTAGTGTATACTCTCAGAAGCCAGTCTAGTGTATACTCCCAGAAGCCAGTCGTCTAGTGTATACTCTCAGAAGCCAGTCTAGTGTATACTCTCAGAAGCCAGTCTAGTGTATACTCAGTCATTTCATCATCTGTTCAGATTGTGAAAGTCTTCCAGTGAATCCAAGGCTTTATGTGATCAAGGCCAACCCGAATAGGCGAGAGAGCCTATGTTGCCTGGCAACCATTCAATTCATAACTATAGCCTATCGCGGAAGATTTTGTAAATACTAAAATGATAAGAATGATCGGTAAAGAAGTGATTGAATGTTACTACTGAGTGTTTTTTGTGAATATATATATATGTAGTAACCGTTGTAGAAAAGCAATTGACCACTCGAGGCCTTTGCTGTGGTAAAACCCCCTGTAACCCACTGCCTCTCGTGGTCGATTGCTTAAGTAACCTGGGGCCGCGTATCGTTCCCTTTTCAGTATTAATGCGCCTCCCGTTTGACCCAGTGCATTGTGGGTCTATTATTGTGTTTTTTCAAAACAACTGAACATTCCATCCAATGCATCTGTTGCTTGGCAACCTTTTTTTTAGAGGAACTATTTTTCTCAGCGGAATTGAGGGAATGATGCTTCGTTTTGAATAAATGTTCATATTTTACATTGCTGTGTGTTTATTTTACACTAATAGCTGTAGTAACCGTTGTATAAAAGCAATAAACCACTCGAGGCCGTGTGTTATAGTGATTTTATAACAGCTAGGGGGGTTTTACTCCGCTTCGCGTTGTGCCTAACACCGCCCCCTAGCTGTTATAAAATCACTATAACACACGGCCTCTCGTGGTTTATTGATTAAATATAATGTCACGCTACACGAGACCAACTAGAACAGCTGCACTATCGGAGCTAGAAGTATTGACAGCGTTATTAAAGAAACTGCTGTGGCTGTATTGTGTGTGCGTGCTTGTGCGTGCGTGCGTGTGTGTGTGTGTGTGTGTGTGTGGGTGCGTGCCTGCGAGTTCATTCATGATGTGAGCTGCTGCCTCCTCTCCCAGGTCATGTTCACGGAGGAGGATGTGAAGTTCTACCTGGCAGAGCTGGCTCTGGCCCTGAACCACCTGCATGGGCTGGGGATCATCTACAGAGACCTCAAACCAGAGAAGTACGCCCTTCACACCCTAACCCTAACCCTTCACCCCCTAACCCTAACCCTTCACCCCCTAACCCTATCCCTTCACACCCTAACCCTTCACACCCTAACCCTTCACACCCTAACCCTTCACCCCCTAACCCTAACCCTTCACCCCCTAACCCTAACCCTTCACACCCTAACCCTAACCCTTCACACCCTAACCCTAACCCTTCACACCCTAACCCTTCACACCCTAACCCTTCACCCCCTAACCCTAACCC
Source organism: Borostomias antarcticus (assembly GCF_949987555.1). Taxonomy (NCBI): domain Eukaryota; kingdom Metazoa; phylum Chordata; class Actinopteri; order Stomiiformes; family Stomiidae; genus Borostomias; species Borostomias antarcticus. The sequence goes on from NC_140248.1 coordinate 25,143,025, forward strand.
TAACCCTTCACACCCTATCCCTTCACACCCTATCCCTTCACACCCTAACCCTTCACCCCCTAACCCTTCACCCCCTAACCCTTCACCCCCTAACCCTTCACCCCCTAACCCTTCATCCCCTAACCCTATCCCTTCACCCCCTAACCCTAACCCTTCACCCCCTAACCCTTCACACCCTAACCCTTCACCCCCTAACCCTATCCCTTCACCCCCTAACCCTTCACACCCTAACCCTAACCCTTCACCCCCTAACCCTTCACCCCCTAACCCTAACCCTTCACCCCCTAACCCTTCACCCCCTAACCCTAACCCTTCACCCCCTAACCCTTCACCCCCTAACCCTAACCCTTCACCCCCTAACCCTTCACCCCCTAACCCTTCACCCCCTAACCCTTCACCCCCTAACCCTATCCCTTCACACCCTAACCCTATCCCTTCACCCCCTAACCCTTCACCCCCTAACCCTTCACCCCCTAACCCTTCACCCCCTAACCCTAACCCTTCACCCCCTAACCCTTCACCCCCTAACCCTATCCCTTCACCCCCTAACCCTTCACCCCCTAACCCTTCACCCCCTAACCCTAACCCTTCACACCCTAACCCTTCACCCCCTAACCCTTCACCCCCTAACCCTTCACACCCTAACCCTTCACCCCCTAACCCTATCCCTTCACCCCCTAACCCTTCACACCCTAACCCTAACCCTTCAGTGTGTGTGTGTGTGTGTGTCAGATGTAGTAGGTGTGTTATTGAGTGTGTGTGGGGGATGTAGTAGTTGTGTTATTGAGTGTGTGTGTCAGATGTGGTAGTTGTGTTATGGAGTGTGTGTCAGATGTGGTAGTGTGTGTCATGTGGTAGGTGTGTGTTATTGAGTGTGTGTTATTCAGTGTGTGTGTGTTATTGAGTGTGTGTCAGATGTGGTAGTTGTGTTATTGAGTGTGTGTGTGTCAGATGTGGTAGTTGTGTTATTGAGTGTGTGTGTCATGTGGTAGGTGTGTGTTATTGAGTGTGTGTGTGTTATTGAGTGTGTGTGTGTCAGATGTGGTAGTTATTGAGATCATTCTGTTTCAGCATCCTGCTGGATGAGGAGGGTCATATCAAGCTCACAGGTGAGTGATCCTCCCCTCCTGGTCACGTTCTGCACACCTCGCCTGACTCAGCCGCGGGGCAGAAGGGTGAGATCAGCCACGGGGCAGAAGGGTGAGATCAGCCACGGGGCAGAAGGGTGAGATCAGCCACGGGGCAGAAGGGTGAGATCAGCCACGGGGCAGAAGGGTGAGATCAGCCACGGGGCAGAAGGGTGAGATCAGCCACGGGGCAGAAGGGTGAGATCAGCCACGGGGCAGAAGGGTGAGATCAGCCGCGGGGCAGAAGGGTGAGATCAGCCACGGGGCAGAAGGGTGAGATCAGCCACGGGGCAGAAGGGTGAGATCAGCCACGGGGCAGAAGTGGGAATTCATTATTCTTCAAAATGGCTGACCATGTCCCCTCCTGGACCATGTCCCCCTCCTGGACCATGTCCCCTCCTGGACCATGTCCCCTCCTGGACCATGTCCCCTCCTCCTGGACCATGTCCCCTCCTGGACCATGTCCCCTCCTCCTGGACCATGTCCCCTCCTCCTGGACCATGTCCCCCTCCTGGACCATGTCCCCTCCTGGACCATGTCCCCTCCTCCTGGACCATGTCCCCTCCTGGACCATGTCCCCTCCTGTCTCCTCCTGTCTCCTCCTGGACCATGTCCCCTCCTCCTGGACCATGTCCCCTCCTGGACCATGTCCCCTCCTGTCCCCTCCTGGACCATGTCCCCTCCTCCTGGACCATGTCCCCTCCTGGACCATGTCCCCTCCTCCTGGACCATGTCCCCTCCTCCTGGACCATGTCCCCTCCTCCTGGACCGGGTCTCATTGCCAATCAAATTTGGGCGCTTTTCAAAATATGTTTATTCTAACATTTTCCTTCAGTCTATCATGCATAATGATGTACAGATATATTTATCTAGTATGCGGTTTCTGCAACCTCAAACACGTTTGATGGGCATGTGAATTAGCTATAATAATCATACTAAAACGTTCTTATCCACAAAATAATATTTGGGGGGAAATGGAAAATATATCCAGGAAATGATTTGAGCCAAGCGCTCCTGTAGCGAGCGCAGATGAAAGGATTCTCCATGTGGGGTTCATGTTTATTACATTGTAACTTCAAGTTAGTATTATTATCAACAAGTGCTGATCATTCAGAATGTATTAAAGGGTCTTTAAGCCCTCTGACCTCACGGGCTCCTGACGTGCTGCGGTCCTGTTGTCCCCAGACTTCGGGCTGAGTAAGGAGTCCATCGACCAGGAGAACAAGGCGTACTCCTTCTGTGGCACGGTGGAGTACATGGCGCCCGAGGTGGTGAACCGCAGGGGACACACCCACAGCGCAGACTGGTGGTCCTACGGCGTGCTCATGGTGAGGGGGAGACGCAGGGCTGACTGGGTCTGGATCTGGGGCGCTAACCATAACAACCACACTACCCATGAGCCTCTATGAGCCGCTCATCATTCTGACGCTCCAACACGGGGCATTATGGGTAATGTAGTGCAGCTATAGTAATCGCCAAATGTGAGGGGAAAGTTTGAACAGTAAACATCTACTATGTTAAACATATGTTAAACCTGGATGATAATAAATAAGTTATGCAGTTGGGAAAAAATGATTGTTGAGGAGTGATATTATCAATCTATGTTGTTATTTAGATGGGTATTTTAGCAGGATACCTGTGATTTTGAACACCGGGATTTTGAACACTGATCCCAAGTTTTGTGGTCATTGAATAAATCGGATGTTTTCTTTCTAGTTCGAGATGCTCACTGGAACTCTGCCTTTCCAAGGGAAGGATCGAAAGGAGACCATGACCATGATCCTGAAGTAGGCTACCGTCCTCCTCACCCCATCCCATAAGCATACGTTCAATAGAGTAGTCATCCACTAAAATACCCCCTTCTACTACCCTTCTACTACCCTTCTACTCCCCTTCTACTCCCCTTCTACTCCCCTTCTACTCCCCTTCTACTACCCTTCTACTCCCCTTCTACCTCTACTCCCCTTCTACTCCCCTTCTACTCCCCTTCTACCTCTACTCCCCTTCTACTCCCCTTCTACTCCCCTTTTACTCCCCTTCTACTTCTACTCCCCTTCTACTCCCCTTCTACTTCTACTCCCCTTCTACTCCCCTTCTACTTCTACTCCCCTTCTACTCCCCTTCTACTCCCCTTCTACTCCCCTTCTACCTCTACTCCCCTTCTACTCCCCTTCTACTCCCCTTCTACTCCCCTTCTACTCCCCTTCTACTCCCCTTCTACTCCCCTTCTTCTCCCCTTCTACTACCCTTCTACTCCCGTTCTACTCCCCTTCTACTACCCTTCTACTACCCTTCTACTCCCCTTCTACTACCCTTCTACTACCCTTCTACTCCCCTTCTTCTCCCCTTCTACTACCCTTCTACCTCTACTCCCCTTCTACTCCCCTTCTACTCCCCTTCTACTCCCCTTCTACTACCCTTCTACTCCCCTTCTACTCCCCTTCTACTCCCCTTCTTCTCCCCTTCTACTACCCTTCTACTCCCGTTCTACTCCCCTTCTACTACCCTTCTACTCCCCTTCTACTACCCTTCTACTCCCCTTCTACTACCCTTCTACTCCCCTTCTACTCCCCTTCTACTTCTACTCCCCTTCTACTCCCCTTCTACTCCCCTTCTACTCCCCTTCTACTCCCCTTCTACTACCCTTCTACTCCCGTTCTACTCCCCTTCTACTACCCTTCTACTACCCTTCTACTCCCCTTCTACTACCCTTCTACTCCCCTTCTACTGCCCTTCTACTTCTACTCCCCTTCTACTCCCCTTCTACCTCTACTCCCCTTCTACTCCCCTTCTACTACCCTTCTACTCCCCTTCTACTCCCCTTCTACTCCCCTTCTACCTCTACTCCCCTTCTACTCCCCTTCTACTCCCCTTCTACTCCCCTTCTACTACCCTTCTACTCCCCTTCTACTCCCCTTCTACTTCTACTCCCCTTCTACCTCTACTCCCCTTCTACTCCCCTTCTACTCCCGTTCTACTCCCCTTCTACTCCCCTTCTACTCCCCTTCTACTACCCTTCTACTCCCCTTCTACTCTCCTTCTACTCCCCTTCTACTCCCCTTCTACTCCCCTTCTACTTCCCTTCTACTCCCCTTCTACTCCCCTTCTACTCCCCTTCTACTCCCCTTCTACTCCCCTTCTACTCCCCTTCTACTCTCCTTCTACTCCCCTTCTACTCCCCTTCTACTCCTGTTCTACTCCCCTTCTACTCCTGTTCTACTCCCCTTCTACTTCCCTTCTACTCCCCTTCTACTCCCCTTCTACTCCCCTTCTACTCCCCTTCTACTCCTGTTCTACTCCCCTTCTACTACCCTTCTACTACCCTTCTACTCCCCTTCTACTCCCGTTCTACTTCCCTTCTACTACCCTTCTACTCCCCTTCTACTCTCCTTCTACTCCCCTTCTACTACCCTTCTACTCCCCTTCTACTACCCTTCTACTCCCCTTCTACTACCCTTCTACTACCCTTCTACTTCTACTCCCCTTCTACTTCCCTTCTACTACCCTTCTACTTCTACTACCCTTCTACTCCCCTTCTACTCCCCTTCTACTCCCGTTCTACTCCCCTTCTACTCCCCTTCTACTCCCCTTCTACTCCCGTTCTACTTCCCTTCTTCTCCCCTTCTACTCCCCTTCTACTACCCTTCTACTCCTGTTCTACTCCCCTTCTACTACCCTTCTACTTCTACTCCCCTTCTACTACCCTTCTACTTCTACTCCCCTTCTACTTCCCTTCTACTACCCTTCTACTTCTACTCCCCTTCTACTTCCCTTCTACTACCCTTCTACTTCTACTCCCCTTCTACCTCTACTCCCCTTCTACTCCCCTTCTACTTCTACTCCCCTTCTACTACCCTTCTACTCCCCTTCTACTCCCCTTCTACTACCCTTCTACTCCCCTTCTACTCCCCTTCTACTCCCCTTCTACTCCCCTTCTACTACCCTTCTACTCCCCTTCTACTCCCGTTCTACTCCCCTTCTACTACCCTTCTACTCCCCTTCTACTCCCCTTCTACTCCCCTTCTACTACCCTTCTACTCCCCTTCTACTACCCTTCTACTCCTGTTCTACTCCCCTTCTACTCCTGTTCTACTCCCCTTCTACTCCCCTTCTACTCCCCTTCTACTCCCCTTCTACTCCCCTTCTACTCCCCTTCTACTACCCTTCTACTCCCCTTCTACTCTCCTTCTACTCCCCTTCTACTCCCCTTCTACTACCCTTCTACTCCCCTTCTACTCCCCTTCTACTCCCCTTCTACTACCCTTCTACTTCTACTCCCCTTCTACTTCCCTTCTACTACCCTTCTACTTCTACTACCCTTCTACTCCCCTTCTACTCCCCTTCTACTCCCGTTCTACTCCCCTTCTACTCCCCTTCTACTCCCGTTCTACTTCCCTTCTCCCCTTCTACTACCCTTCTACTCCCCTTCTACTCCCCTTCTACTCCCCTTCTACTCCCCTTCTACTTCTACTCCCCTTCTACTACCCTTCTACTACCCTTCTACTCCCCTTCTACCTCTACTCCCCTTCTACTTCCCTTCTACTACCCTTCTACTTCTACTCCCCTTCTACTACCCTTCTACTTCTACTACCCTTCTACTCCCCTTCTACTCCCCTTCTACTCCCGTTCTACTCCCCTTCTACTCCCCTTCTACTCCCGTTCTACTTCCCTTCTTCTCCCCTTCTACTCCTGTTCTACTCCCCTTCTACTACCCTTCTACTTCTACTCCCCTTCTACTACCCTTCTACTTCTACTCCCCTTCTACTTCCCTTCTACTACCCTTCTACTTCTACTCCCCTTCTACTTCCCTTCTACTACCCTTCTACTTCTACTCCCCTTCTACCTCTACTCCCCTTCTACTCCCCTTCTACTTCTACTCCCCTTCTACTCCCCTTCTACTACCCTTCTACTCCCCTTCTACTACCCTTCTACTCCCCTTCTACTCCCCTTCTACTACCCTTCTACTCCCCTTCTACTCCCCTTCTACTCCCCTTCTACTCCCCTTCTACTTCTACTCCCCTTCTACTCCCCTTCTACTCCCCTTCTACTACCCTTCTACTCCTGTTCTACTCCCCTTCTACTACCCTTCTACTCCTGTTCTACTCCCCTTCTACTCCCCTTCTACTCCTGTTCTACTCCCCTTCTACTACCCTTCTACTCCCCTTCTACTACCCTTCTACTCCTGTTCTACTCCCCTTCTACTCCTGTTCTACTCCCCTTCTACTACCCTTCTACTCCCGTTCTACTCCCCTTCTACTCCCCTTCTACTCCCCTTCTACTCCTCTTCTGCTCCCGTTCTGCTCCTCTCCAGGGCGAAGCTGGGAATGCCACAGTTCCTGAGTCAGGATGCCCAGTCTCTCTTACGCAACCTGTTCAAACGCAACCCCGGAAACCGACTAGGTAATCTGCTAATCCACTGATCTAGTCTATCACTCAATACTACCGACTAGGTAATCTGCTAATCCACTGATACTAGTCACAACTAGGTAATCTGCTAACCCACTGATGGGAATACTAGTCACAATAGTTCATTACTGCTGTATTACTCAGACATGGTGTTGTGTGAAGCGTATTTCCAGCATGTTGTAGTCCTGTCATGCGTGTGTCTGATCTGTTCTCAGGTGCTGGTCCTGATGGAGTGGAGGAGATAAAGAGACATTCCTTTTTCTCCACTATTGACTGGAACGTGAGTGTCGTCCTGCAGGTCGCTGAGTCAGCTTCATGTGTGTTTGAATGTCTCTGTAACTTAACTGCCTTTTTAAATGTTATTTCCAGAAGCTGTTCAGGAGAGAGAGCCAGCCCCCCTTCAAACCAGCTAGCGGGAGACCTGACGACACTTTCTACTTTGATCAGGAGTTCACAGCAAAGACCCCGCGAGGTAAACAACCTGCTGACTCTGCTGGGAGGGAGGAGCTCTGGGAGGGAGGAGCTCTGGGAGGGAGGAGCTCTGGGAGGGAGGAGCTCTGGGAGGGAGGAGCTCTGGGAGGGAGGAGCTCTGGGAGGGAGGAGCTCTGGGAGGGAGGAGGTCTGGGAGGGAGGAGCTCTGGGAGGGAGGAGCTCTGGGAGGGAGGAGCTCTGGGAGGGAGGAGCTCTGGGAGGGAGGAGCTCTGGGAGGGAGGAGCTCTGGGAGGGAGGAGCTCTGGGAGGGAGGAGGTCTGGGAGGGAGGAGCTCTGTTCATCCTCAGAGAGAGACCTGCAGGGATGAGGACGTAGATTAGTACTGACTAGTACTGATGAGGACATGTACTGTACTCAAATGGGCGTGGTAGATTGGTACAGTCCTGTGCTCATGTGGGCGTGGTCTTGCGCATATGGGCGTGGTCTTGGTACAGTCCTGTACTCATGTGGGCGTGGTCTTGGTACAGTCCTGTGCTCATGTGGGCGTGGTCTTGGTACAGTCCTGTGCTCATGTGGGCGTGATCTTGCTCATGTGGGCGTGGTCTTGCTCATGTGGGCGTGGTCTTGCTCATGTGGGCGTGGTCTTGGTACAGTGCTGTGCTCATGTGGGCGTGGTCTTGTTCATGTGGGCGTGGTCTTGCCCCCAGACTCTCCCGGTGTCCCTCCCAGCGCCAACGCTCACCAGCTGTTCAGAGGGTTCAGCTTCGTGGCCATTGGTTCAGAGGAGGAGAATCAGCCTCAGCAGACCAACATGACCTCTGTACAAGTACTACCACACACACACACACACACACTCACACACACACACTCACACACACTCAATCACACACACACACACACACACACTCACTCACTCACTCACTCACTCACTCACTCACTCACTCACTCACTCACACACTCACACACTCTCACACACACACACTCTCACACACACACACACACACACACACACTCACTCACTCACTCACTCACTCACTCACTCACTCTCACTCACTCACTCACTCACTCACTCATACACACACTCACACTCACTCACTCACTCACTCACTCACACACACACACTCACACACTCTCACACACACACACACACTCACACACACACTCACACACACACTCACACACTCACACACACACTCACACACACACACTCACACACACACACTCTCACACGGGTTATGATCCATGTACTTTATTATGGGTGTACGAGTGTGTGATGAGTTGGTTGGTGTGTGTGTGTGTGTGTGTGCGCATGTGTATGTGTGTGATGAGTTGGTTTGTGTGTGTGTGTGTGCGCGTGTGTGACGACTCCCAGTCCCCTGGCTGTGTTGGCTGCTGGTTGTGTGTGTGATGAGTTTGTGTGTGTGTGTGTGCGCGTGTGCGCATGTGTATGTGTGTGATGAGTTGGTTTGTGCGTGTGTGTGTGTGTGTGTGATGAGTTGGTTTGCGCGCGTGTGTGTGTGTGTGTATTTATTGCTGTTTCTGTGTTTCTGTAGCAGCTCCACAGGAACCCGTCTCAGTTCGGGGACCTGTACGACGTGAAGGAGGACATCGGCGTGGGATCCTACTCCATCTGCAAGCGCTGCGTCCACAAGAGCACCGGCATGGACTACGCTGTCAAGGTAACCGCTCTGTTAGCATCCATCCATCCCTCCCTCCCTCCCTCCCTCCCTCCCTCCCTCCCTCCCTCCCTCCCTCCCTCCCTCCCTCCCTCCCTCCCTCCCTCCCTCCATCCATCTTCATCAGCTCTGTTAACATGCTCGGTCAGGAAGCTCCTGTTCTGGGTCAGGGTTAGGGTTACTAGGGTCAGGGTCAGGGTTAGGGTCAGGGTCAGGGTCACTAACGCCTCCATGGTTCCAGATCATCAGTAAGGCCAAGAGGGATCCCACAGAGGAGGTGGAGATCCTGCTGCGCTACGGACAGCACCCCAACATCATCACCCTGAAAGACGTGAGTAGCACCCCAACATCATCACCCTGAAAGACGTGAGTAGCACCCCAACATCATCACCCTGAAAGACGTGAGTCCCCCTCAGCACTGGGCTAGGGGCCGGATAGGGGTAAACCCTGGGGCCGGATAGGGATAAACCCTGGGGCGGGATAGGGATAAACCCTGGGGCCGGATAGGGATAAACCCTGGGGCCGGATAGGGATAAACCCTGGGGCCGGATAGGGATAAACCCTGGGGCCGGATAGGGGTAAACCCTGGGGCCGGATAGGGGTAAACCCTGGGGCCGGATAGGGGTAAACCCTGGGGCCGGATAGGGATAAACCCTGGGGCCGGATAGGGATAAACCCTGGGGCCGGATAGGGATAAACCCTGGGGCCGGATAGGGATAAACCCTGGGGCCGGATAGGGATAAACCCTGGGGCCGGATAGGGATAAACCCTGGGGCCGGATAGGGATAAACCCTGGGGCCGGATAGGGATAAACCCTGGGGCCGGATAGGGATAAACCCTGGGGCCGGATAGGGATAAACCCTGGGGCCGGATAGGGATAAACCCTGGGGCCGGATAGGGATAAACCCTGGGGCCGGATAGGGATAAACCCTGGGGCCGGATGGATGGGGATAAACCCTGGGGCCGGATGGATGGGGATAAACCCTGGGGCCGGATAGGGATAAACCCTGGATGTGTGCTGGGGGGAGTCTTCTACGGCTTCCTGGTTGTGCAGCCAAAGGTCTCTGGAATTGGGGTTGTGTTGAGGCAGGTGTGCTCTGTGTTGAGGCAGGTGTGTTCTGTGTTGAGGCAGGTGTGTGTTCTGTGTTGAGGCAGGTGTGTGTTCTGTGTTGAGGCAGGTGTGTGTTCTGTGTTGAGGCAGGTGTGTGTTCTGTGTTGAGGCAGGTATGTGCTCTGTGTTGAGGCAGGTGTGTGTTCTGTGTTGAGGCAGGTGTGTGTTCTGTGTTGAGGCAGGTGTGTTCTGTGTTGAGGCAGGTGTGTGTTCTGTGTTGAGGCAGGTGTGTGTTCTGTGTTGAGGCAGGTGTGTGCTCTGTGTTGAGGCAGGTGTGTGTTCTGTGTTGAGGCAGGTGTGTGTTCTGTGTTGAGGCAGGTGTGTGCTCTGTGTTGAGGCAGGTGTGTGTTCTGTGTTGAGGCAGGTGTGTGTTCTGTGTTGAGGCAGGTGTGTGCTCTGTGTTGAGGCAGGTGTGTGTTCTGTGTTGAGGCAGGTGTGTGATGACGGGTGTTCTGTGTTGAGGCAGGTGTGTGCTCTGTGTTGAGGCAGGTGTGCTCTGTGTTGAGGCAGGTGTGCTCTGTGTTGAGGCAGGTGTGTGTTCTGTGTTGAGGCAGGTGTGTGTTCTGTGTTGAGGCAGGTGTGCTCTGTGTTGAGGCAGGTGTGTGTTCTGTGTTGAGGCAGGTGTGTGCTCTGTGTTGAGGCAGGTGTGTGCTCTGTGTTGAGGCAGGTGTGTGTTCTGTGTTGAGGGAGGTGTGTGTTCTGTGTTGAGGCAGGTGTGTGTTCTGTGTTGAGGCAGGTGTGTTCTGTGTTCAGGCAGGTGTGTGTTCTGTGTTGAGGCAGGTGTGTGCTCTGTGTTGAGGCAGGTGTGTGATGACGGGCGCTCTGTGTTCCTGGTGACTGAGCTGATGAAAGGCGGCGAGCTGCTGGATAAGATCCTCCGACAGAAGTTCTTCTCCGAGAGAGAGGCCAGCGCCGTCCTGCACACCGTCACCAAGACGCTGGAATACCTGCATGCTCAGGGGGTACGAATCTCTAGTCTCCTACAAGCACACTGGAATCTCTCTAGTCTCCTACAAGCACACTGGAATCTCTCTAGTCTCCTACAAGCACACTGGAATCTGCCGTTTTAAGAATAAGAGTAAGAATGTTCGTACTAAAGGGCTTTTCTTTATGAGAACAATTAATTCTACATGTTCGCCCCGAACACAGGATTTGTAAACTTGGACAAAAGTACAAGTAAAAGTAACACTGGAGCTGGATAATGCACATGGGCATAACCCATAGTTAAACGTTTAGAAACCGCTGTTCATTTTCACCACAGGCTTCCTATCTTTAGATCTTAGGAAGTTGCTAGTAACGGACGACAACATGAGGACATCACTTGAGACTCTATCTCTGGCTGATAGATTACTGTACCGTGTCTTCTACATATGAAGAACCAACTTGCAGTTGAGCAAAAAAAGAATGCCAAAAATGGTGGACTTTTAGATTGCTAGCCTTTAGATTGCTAGCCTTTAGATCGCTAGCCTTTTTAGCACAAGCCAATGGAAAAAAATTAGCATCGCGGCTAGCGGCAACACAATGCGCTTTACAGAGAACAAGGGAGGTGGGCATACGACCCACCCCTACATATTCCAGAGGGAAGCAAAAAACCAGTATCACCCAGGGGCCAGATAAGTGAGCTGGAACAAGGCGATCGAGCAAGCTCCTGGAAAATGTTTGTTTATTGGAACATTTACACAGAGCAGTAAACATGGTCTAAATACTTGATAAGAGAGTCCTGACTAACATCCCCCCTGACAACCCCCTGGGGGAAACACACACACACACACACACACACAAACTGCACTCACTTCCCTCTCACAGTCATTGGTTTAATAGAGGGTGATATGTTGGCCAGAGTAGCACTTTTACAGCCTGTCTTCTTGCTTTGCCTCTGGATTTATTGGCCGGGGACAGGACAGTCACTACAAGGCCGGTCCCCTGCCCAGAACCCCAGACAGGGAAAAAGAAAGCCCCCGTTCATGGTTGAGGGGGGTAACTAAGGGGGGGCACGCGCCGGGGGTGACTGGGGAGGAGAAGGGAGATGGTGATCCGGTCATCAGGGAGCAAACCTTCCCAGATCTGTCCTCACCTCCACCACCTCCAAGGAGAGCATGGAAACGGGATTTCAGGAAAATGTTGAGATTTTCTGTCTGAAGCCCTACATAGAAGCCCTACATAGAAGCCCTACATAGAAGCCCTACATAGAAGCCCTACATAGAAGCACTACATAGAAGCCCTACATAGAAGCCCTACATAGAAGCCCTACATAGAAGCCCTACATAGAAGCACTACATAGAAGCACTACATAGAAGCACTATTCTGAATAATTCTCTCAACGTCTTGTTGAATGTGTTCTGAGTGATGCCTGAGTGATCCCCTCAACGTCTTGTTGAATGTGTGTTCTGAGTGATCCCCTCAACGTCTTGTTGAATATGTTCTGAGTGATCCCCTCAACGTCTTGTTGAATATGTTCTGAGTGATCCCCTCAACGTCTTGTTGAATGCATGTTCTGAGTGATCCCTTGTTCCCAGGTGGTCCATCGGGACCTGAAGCCCAGTAACATCTTGTACGTGGATGAGTCTGGCAACCCAGAGTCCATCCGCATCTGTGACTTCGGCTTCGCCAAGCAGCTGAGAGCTGAGAACGGGCTGCTGATGACCCCCTGCTATACGGCCAACTTCGTGGCCCCGGAGGTGAGGCCCTCCATACAGGAGCATCGCACACAATTACTATATTGTGGAAAGTTCATTATTTTCCATAATTTAATTCAAAAAGTGAAACTTTCATATATTATAGATTCATTACACATGTAGTGAAATGTTTCAAGGCTGATTGCCTCCATGTTGCTCAAGGTTGATGCACTAACTTGTGCAAAAGGAGCCCTGACCAAGTATTGAGTGTATAAATGAACATACTGAACATACTGTACAACCATAAAGATAAAACAAAAAAGGCTTGAAATGTTTCACTTTTTGAATTAAATTACAGAAAATAATGAACTTTTTCATAATATTCTATTTTTTTCGGATGCACCTGTAGATGCTGTGTGGATCATTTATATAAATAATCTATATTCATCATCATCATCTTCATCCGCTTATCCGGGGTCGGGTCGCGGAGGCAGCAGCTCCAGTAGGCGGCCCCAGACATCCCTTTCCCTAGCAGCATCAACCAGCTCTGCCTGGGGAATCTTTAGCCGCTCACAGGCCAGTGCGGAGATGTAGTCCCGCCACCTAGTCCTTGGTCTACCCCGCGGCCTCCTCCAAGCCGGACACGCCTGGAACATTTCCCTAGGGAGGCGCCCAGGAGGCATCCTCACTAGATGCCCGAACCACCTCAACTGGCTCCTTTCGACGCAAAGGAGCAGCGGCTCTACTCAGAGTCTCTCCCGGATGACTGAACTTCTCACCCGATCTCTCAGGGAGACCCCAGCCACCCTCCGGAGAAAACTCATTTCGGCCGCTTGTATCCGTGATCTCGTTCTTTCGGTCATGACCCATCCTTCATGACCATATGTGAGGGTGGGGACGAAGATAGACCGGTAGATCGAGAGCTTTGTCTTTTGGCTCAGCTCTCTTTTCGTCACAACTGTGCGGTAAAGCGACTGCAGAACCGCACCAGCTGCTCTGATTCTCCGGCCAAACTCCCTCTCCATGGTTCCCTCACTCGTGAACAAGACCCCCAGATACTTGAACTCCTTCACTTGGGGTAAGGACTCATTTCCTACTCGGAGCGGACAGGCCACCGGTTTCCTGCTGGGAACCATGGCCTCAGATTTAGAAGTGCTTATTCTCATCCCAGCCGCTTCACACTCAGTTGCGAGAGTGCTGGAGGTCGCAGGCAGCTGATGCCATCAGGACCACATCATCTGCAAAAAGCAGCGACGTGATCCCCAGCTCACCGAACTGCAAACCCACCTCCCCACGGCTACGCCTCGATATCCTGTCCATGAAAATCACAAACAGGATTGGTGACAAAACGCAGCCCTGGCGGAGGCCAACCCCCACCGGAAAGGAAGACGACTTACTGCCGAGGACCCGGACACAGCTCTCACTCTGGGTGTACAGGGATTGGATGGCCCTAAGTAGGGACCCCCTCACCCCATACTCCCGCATAACCCTCCACAAGACCTCTCGAGGGACCCGGTCGTAAGCCTTCTCCAAGTCCACAAAACGCATGTAGACAGGCTGGGCAAACTCCCAAGCCCCCTCCAAGATCCTTGCGAGAGTGAAGAGCTGGTCGGTAGTTCCACGACCAGGACGAAATCCGCATTGTTCCTCTTCGATCTGAGGTTCGACTATCGGCCGGACCCTCCTTTCCAGCACCTTGGAGTAAACTTTCCCTGGGAGGCTGAGTAATGTGATGCCTTTATAATTCGCACACACCCTCTGGTCCCCTTTTTTGAATATTGGGACCACCACCCCAGTCTGCCACTCCTTCGGCACTGACCCAGACTTCCACGCAATGTTACAGAGGCGTGTCAACCAAGACAGCCCCTCTACACCCAGCGCCTTCAGCATTTCTGGACGGATCTCATCAGTCCCTGGGGCTCTGCCACTGTGGAGTTGTTTGACTACCTCAGTGACCTCCTCCAAGGAAATTGACGACCCCCCATCATCTTCCGGCTCTGCCTCGATCGTAGAGGGTGGATTAGTCGGGTTCAGGAGTTCCTCAAAGTGCTCCTTCCAACGCTCAACAACCTCCTCAGTTGAGGTCAGCAGTGTCCCCTCCTTGCTGTATACAGCTTGGATGGTCCCCCGCTTTCCCTTCCTGAGGTGTCTGATGGTTTTCCAGAAACACTTTGGTGCCGACCGAAAGTCCTTCTCCATGGTTTCTCCGAACTCCTCCCACACCCGCTGCTTTGCCTTGGTCACGGCCGAAGCCGCAGCCCTCCGGGCCAGTCGATACCCTGCAACTGTTTCTGGGGTCTCCCGGGCTAACATATCCCGGAAGGCCTCCTCCTTCAGTCGGACGGCTTCCCTGACCACCGCTGTCCACCACGGTGTCCGAGGGTTACCGCCCCTTGAGGTACCTATGGCCCTCAGGCCACAGCTCCCAGCCACAGCTTCAGCAATGGAGGCTTTGAACACCGACCACTCATGCTCGATGTCCCCAACCTCCACAGGGATGCCTGAGAAGCTCCGCCGGAGGTGGCAATTGAAATCTCTCCGGACAGGCTCTTCCTCCAGACGTTCCCAGTTCACCCTCACTACACGCTTGGGTTTTCCAGGTCTGTCCAGAAGCTTCCCCCGCCATCGAAACCAGCTCACCACCAGATGGTGATCAGTGGACAGTTCTGCCCCTCTCTTTACCCGAGTGTCCAAAACGCATGGCCTCAGATCAGATGATACGATAACGAAATCGATCATCGACCTTCGGCCTAAGGTGTTCTGATGCCAGGTGTACTTGTGGGCATCCTTGTGTTCGAACATGGTGTTTGTTATGGACAAACCGTGACTAGCACAGAAGTCCAACAACAAAACACCACTCGGGTTCAGATCGTGGTGGCCATGCCTCCCAATCACGCCCCTCCAAGTTTCTCCATCATTGCCTACGTGTGCATTGAAGTCCCCCAGTAGGACAGTGGAGTCCCCTGCAGGAGCCCCCAAAAGGACTCCACTCAGGGTCTGCAGGAAGGCCGAGTACTCTGAACTGCTGTTCGGTGCATAAGCACAGTCAGAGCCCCCCCCCCCACAGTCCACTGGGGTGAACTCCAGCACAGAGGTGCTCAGCTGGGGGCTAGCTAGTATAGCCACACCTGCCTTACGCCTCATACCGTGAGCATATCCGGAGAAGAACAGGGTCCAACCCCTATCCAGGAGTTTGGTTCCGGCGCCGGTGCTGTGCGTGGAGGTTAGCCCCACCAGGTGTAATTGGTATCGCTCCACCTCCCTCACAAGCTCCGGCTCCTTCCCCCCCAGCGAGGTCACGTTCCATGTCCCCAGAGCCAGCCTTTGCCGCCCGGGTCCGGTCCGTCGGTGCCCCCCGCCTTCACCGCCATCTAGTTGGCAGCGCACCCGACCCCGACAATTCCTCCCGCGGGTGGTGTGTCCACGGGACGATGGAGGAGGAGTTGGTGCTTCCACGTTGCTTATTCGGGCTGGGCCAGGCCGGGCTCCGTGGTAAGCCCGGCCACCAGGCGCTTGCAGGCGGGCCCTCCCTCTGGGCCTGGCTCCAGACGAGGGCCCCGGGCTTCCTCCGGGCCGGGTCTCTCTTCCTTTTGGTTGTTTTGTCATCAAGGGGATTGTACCTGTAACCCCAGGTAGGGGGGCTAGGGGGTACTACCACTTGCCCAAGGTGGACCCCCAGACTAGTGGAGGGAAGGAGGCGTCTTACTTCTCCATTCTAGATTTGCAACTAGCCACTGCCCTATATAATCTATATTGCACCCTCAAAATCAAATGTTGCTTCTGCTGTCATTGAATTTGTTGTCAGCTGTCAGATAATGAATGATTCAGCGTTGAATCCTTCATGATGTTGATCAGGTGCTGAAGAAGCAGGGTTATGATGAATCCTTCATGATGTTTATCAGGGTTATGATAATTCCTTCATGATGTTTATCAGGGTTATGATGAATCCTTCATGTTGATCAGGGTTATGATGAATCCTTCATGATGTTTATCAGGGTTATAATGAATCCTTCATGTTTATCAGGTGCTGAAGAAGCAGGGTTATGATGTGTATGTTATGTATATGTGTATGTTATGATGTTTATCAGGTGCTGAAGAAGCAGGGTTATGATGTGTATGTTATGTATGTTATGATGTTTATCAGGTGCTGAAGAAGCAGGGTTATGATGTGTATGTTATGATGTTGATCAGGTGCTGAAGAAGCAGGGTTATGATGTGTATGTTATGATGTTGATCAGGTGCTGAAGAAGCAGGGTTATGATGTGTATGTTATGATGTTTATCAGGTGCTGAAGAAGCAGGGTTATGATGTGTATGTTATGATGTTTATCAGGTTCTGAAGAAGCAGGGTTATGATGTGTATGTTTGTATATGTGTATGTTATGTATATGTGTATGTTATGATGTTGATCAGGTGCTGAAGAAGCAGGGTTATGATGTGTATGTTTGTATATGTGTATGTTATGTATATGTGTATGTTATGATGTTGATCAGGTGCTGAAGAAGCAGGGTTATGATGTGTATGTTATGATGTTTATCAGGTGCTGAAGAAGCAGGGTTATGATGCGGCCTGTGATATCTGGAGTCTGGGGGTCCTGCTGTACACCATGATCACCGGGTACGCCAGCCTCACACAGCCTCACACAGCCTCACACAGCCTCACACAGCCTCACACAGCCTCTGACCGCCTCACACAGCCTCACACAGCCTCACACAACCCTCAGACCACCTCACACAGCCTCACACAGCCTCAGACCACCTCACACAGCCTCACACAGCCTCACACAGCCTCACACAGCCTCAGACCACCTCACACAGCCTCACACAGCCTCACACAGCCTCACACAACCTCACACAGCCTCACACAACCCTCTCAGACCACCTCACACAGCCTCACACAGCCTCACACAGCCTCACACAGCCTCACACAGCCTCAGACCACCTCACACAGCCTCACACAGCCTCATACAGCCTCACACAGCCTCACACAGCCTCACACAGCCTCACACAGCCTCATACAGCCTCACACAGCCTCACACAGCCTCACACAGCCTCAGACCGCCTCACACAGCCTCACACAGCCTCACACAGCCTCACACAGCCTCACACAGCCTCACACAGCCTCACACAGCCTCACACAGCCTCATACAGCCTCACACAGCCTCACACAGCCTCACACAGCCTCAGACCGCCTCAGACAGCCTCACACAGCCTCACACAGCCTCACAGCCTCACACAGCCTCACACAGCCTCACACAGCCTCACAGCCTCATACAGCCTCACACAGCCTCACAGCCTCACACAGCCTCACACAACCCTCAGACCACCTCACACAGCCTCACACAGCCTCACACAGCCTCAGACCGCCTCACACAGCCTCACACAGCCTCAGACCGCCTCACACAGCCTCAGACCGCCTCAGACCGCCTCGCACAGCCTCGCACAGCCTCACACAGCCTCAGACCACCTCACACAGCCTCACACAGCCTCACACTGACACACAGCCTCACACAGCCTCAGACAGCCTCACACAGCCTCACACAGCCTCACACAACCATGGATCCAGGAAATGCCTCAGAGACAACAGTGATTGGTCACACATTCATTTTGACAACGAATTGACAGTTGACCAACTGGATACCTAGTTATTCAGGATACCTAGTTATTCAGGATACCTAGTTATTCAGGGGTGCGTTATTGTACATGAAGCCCATTTCTTGTACACTTGACAAATTATTCTAAAAGATTCTTGAATATCCGTCTCCAGGTTCACCCCCTTTGCCAACGGCCCGGACGACACTCCAGAGGAGATCCTGGTCCGGATCGGCAGTGGGAAGTTCTCTCTGACCGGAGGCTACTGGAACTCAGTCTCAGACGATGCCAAGGTGGGTCCCAGACATGGCGCTCTGCCTCACCTTAAACAAGGTGGGTCCCAGACATGGCGCTCTGCCACGCCTTAAACAAGGTGGGTCCCAGACATGGCCACACCTTAAACAAGGTGGGTTTCAGACATGGCCACACCTTAAACAAGGTGGGTTTCAGACATGGCCACGCCTTAAACAAGGTGGGTCCCAGACATGGCCACACCTTAAACAAGGTGGGTTTCAGACATGGTCACACCTTAAACAAGGTAGGTCCCAGACATGGCGCTCTGCCACACCTTAAACAAGGTAGGTCCCAGACATGGCCACACCTTAAACAAGGTAGGTCCCAGACATGGCGCTCTGCCACACCTTAAACAAGGTGGGTCCCAGACATGGCCACACCTTAAACAAGGTAGGTCCCAGACATGGCGCTCTGCCACGCCTTAAACAAGGTAGGTCCCAGACATGGCCACACCTTAAACAAGGTAGGTCCCAGACATGGCCACACCTTAAACAAGGTAGGTCCCAGACATGGCCACACCTTAAACAAGGTAGGTCCCAGACATGGCCACACCTTAAACAAGGTAGGTCCCAGACATGGCCACACCTTAAACAAGGTGGGTCCCAGACATGGCACTCATCATGTTTCCCATGGGAAGCTTATATGTTCCATAGTTGTAAACCACTCTGTTGTCCTTTAACTGTAGTAGAAGTAGAATGACTTTATTTTGTCACCAAGCACGTGGTGTTGTGGATACAAGAAGTATGCATGTTGACCCCTGACCTTTGACGTTGCTGCCATCAGGACCTGGTGTCAAAGATGCTGCATGTGGACCCCCACCAGAGGCTAACCGCGGCGCAGGTGCTCAGGCACCCATGGATCGTTAACAAGGACGAGCTGCCCAAGTACCAGCTCCAAAGACAGGAGGCTCCACATCTGGTCAAGGTATTATTACATGTCTATCCAAGCCCTGTCACCTGTCACCTGTCTATCCAGCCCTGTCACCTGTCTATCCAGCCCTGTCACCTGTCACCTGTCTATCCAGCCCTGTCACCTGTCTATCCAGCCCTGTCACCTGTCTATCCAGCCCTGTCACCTGTCTATCCAGTCAATTCCAGCCACACCATCAGATGGCCCTAAAATCCACTACCACACCATCAGATGGCCCTAAAATCCACTACCACACCATCAGATGGCCCTAAAAGCCACTACCACACCATCAGATGGCCCTTAAAGCCACTACCACACCATCAGATGGCCCTAAAATCCACAACCACATGGGCTGCATCTGCCATTGCCAACATTAGAGAGAAGCGGCCCACGGCTCGGACGCATGCTTCTGTGACTGAATGACTGTTCCCCCATCTGCTGTCTCAGGGCGCCATGGCGGCCACGTACTCGGCCCTGAACATGAACGTGACCCCGGCGCTGGAGCCCGTGGGCCGCTCCACGCTAGCGCAGCGAAGAGGGGTGAAGAAGCTGACCTCCACCGCCCTCTGATCCACCTCCACCCCGACGGAACGGGCTCACCTGGGGATTCCACCATTGTATTACGAGTTTGTTTCAACTGCTGTAGGATCAGTAGAACTAGCTCACCTGGGGATTCCACCATTGTATTACGAGTTTGTTTCAACTGCTGTAGGATCAGTAGAACTAGCTCACCTGGGGATTCCACCATTGTATTACGAGTATGTTTCAACTGCTGTAGGATCAGTACAACAATGTGTAAAACCAAAAACAACTGTAACACGATTGCTGAGAGAACTTATAGAGTATTTGCTTTGTACAATCATCACTGCCTCCGATTCACACGCTGCATGACGGGAAATTGCTGAGCTGAATGAAAATGTGAGATATTTACTTAAACACTGTATCAGCAAACACACAGGTTTCCTACTGGTCTGTGTTTAAACAGATAGACAAGCACTGGGAGATGACCTGTCTCCTGATTATATGGAGCACAATATGCTTGAAACCTGGATGACCAACTCCAGCCCATACACCTGCTGTACCAGTCTACACTCCTTGGTTCTATACCGTTAGAACATCCAGGGCCAAGTCCATCATGGGGGGGGGGGAATCTGAGGTTCTATACCAGCAGAACATCCAGGGCCAAGTCCTTCATGGGGGGGGGGGGGATCTGCGGTTCTATACCGTTAGAACATCCAGGGCCAAGTCCATCATGGGGGGGGGGAGAATCTGAGGTTCTATACCGGTAGAACATCCAGGGCCAAGTCCTTCATGGGGGGGGGGGGGGGGGATCTGCGGTTCTATACCGGTAGAACATCCAGGGCCAAGTCCCTCATGGGGGGGAGAATCTGAGGTTCTATACCAGCAGAACATCCAGGGCCAAGTCCATCATGGGGGGGAGAATCTGAGGTTCTATACCAGCAGAACATCCAGGGCCAAGTCCATCATGGGGGGGAGAATCTGAGGTTCTATACCAGCAGAACATCCAGGGCCAAGTCCATCATGGGGGGGAGAATCTGAGGTTCTATACCAGTAGAACATCCAGGGCCAAGTCCATCATGGGGTGGGGGGGGGATCTGCGGTTCTATACCGGTAGAACATCCAGGGCCAAGTCCATCATGGGGGCGAGAATCTGAGTCCCTCCTCGCTCCCAGATGCAGCTCTCTTCTCTCTGGTGTTGGTGTAGGAGCAGAGGTTCTTACTGGTGTAGGAGCAGAGGTTCTCTCTGGTGTTGGTGTAGGAGCAGAGGTTCTCTGGTGTAGGAGCAGAGGTTCTCTCTGGTGTAGGAGCAGAGGTTCTCTGGTGCTGGTGTAAGAGCAGAGGTTCTCTCTGGTGTAGGAGCAGAGGTTCTCTCTGGTGTAGGAGCAGAGGTTCTCTCTGGTGTTGGTGTAGGAGCAGAGGTTCTCTCTGGTGTAGGAGCAGAGGTTCTCTGGTGTAGGAGCAGAGGTTCTTTCAAGTGTTTGTGTAGGAGCAGAGGTTCTTTCAAGTGTTTGTGTAGGAGCAGAGGTTCTTTCATGTGTTTGTGTAGGAGCAAAGTTTGTCTGATTTCTGATATTTGTCCAATAAAGGGAATTATGTGAATGAGGGATATACTTTATATAGCAGTTATGATTACTTTACAAACATTTTACGAGACAATTCAGAATGTATTTTTGTATGATGTAGATTAACTAGATTTTTCTATTTGGTGAGCATGATGTGGCCAATTGTATGTTTAGGGCAGTTTTACTCTGACTATATAGGGATGACTAATATGAATGGTGGAGGGCTATCCAAGAAGCTGATTACAGGCCAGAACACATGCCGGGCTTACCTCTGCTTTGGCCTCTGTCTAAAGAGCATAACGTGTATCTTAATCATTATTGTCATGTGAGTGACTGCAGCTTCTTTTATTGGGGGGAAAAAACAAACACGTCATGAATAAATACATATCCAGCTAAATATGAGGGCATTGTGTTTTTGTCCTGGGAGCTGAGTGTCTGAAAAACTGAGGATTAGTACATCTAGCCTTCCTATAAGGATGGATACTCAACTGACCATGTACCATAGAGCTTTTTTGTCACAAGTAATCTCCACTTGAGGAATTGAATTGAAACCTTTATTGCCCCAGAGGGGAATTCACTGGTCCAGCTATAGATATTTCCCATGGATGATATTTCCATTGCATTATTTCACCTTCCGCGCAGGCGCAGACGCAGTTCGAGGAAGTGGCGCATAAGCTAGGCGAGCTCTTCTTCTGTACTAGCATCAGCTTTACTAGCATTTCACAACACAAGCTTTTCAACTCGATACGGAGCACATAGGACTGAGTTGACAAAGCCTGCTGGTTTAGTAATATGCCCAAGAATAAAGGTAAGCAATACACGTGGCGAATGTTAAGCTGTGAGTGTTGGAGTTAGCCTGGTTGCTAGCTAGCAGCTAACCCGGCCCATGCTACGGTAGCCGGCTAGTTAGCCTAGCTCAGCCTCAAACACTGTTTCGCCTTTTTCTGGTTAGGAGTTCGCTACGTGATTAGTCAGCCATGTTAATAAACGTTATACTAGAAACTCGTAATGCTGTGGAGGTGAATCCAGGTTAATCAGCCGGCTGAACTATTCTCTCTATGTAACATTAGCTAGCTAGTAGCTAGTCCTGCTCTATAAAGTCAGCCAGCTGTGATCATTGTAGACTAATGAACCAGCCTGGGAGGGCTCTGGTCAGGGAGACTAATGAACCAGCCTGGGAGGGCTCTGGTCAGGGCTCAGGCCTGGGAGGGCTCTGGTCAGGGATCAGGCCTGGGAGGGCTCTGGTCAGGGATCAGGCCTGGGAGGGCTCTGGTCAGGGAGACTAATGAACCAGCCTGGGAGGGCTCTGGTCAGGGATCAGGCCTGGGAGGGCTCTGGTCAGGGAGACTAATGAACCAGCCTGGGAGGGCTCTGGTCAGGGAGACTAATGAACCAGCCTGGGAGGGCTCTGGTCAGGGATCAGACCAAGCAAACAATCACTCAGCGGTATAAGAAAACAGATACGCCTTTATTTCATTTGGCAAGCCTAACATTCATTCATTCATTGGAGGGAATAACAGGCGAGTCACTCACAACCACACCTAACAGGGGTGTGTCTCAGCCTCCTTCACACCCTCGGATGATGGGCACAGCGCCCCGGAGTCCACACAGCACACGTGAAGGGCCTGGAGTCCACACAGCACACGTGAAGGGCCTGGAGTCCACACAGCACACGTGAAGGGCCCGGGATACACACAGCACACGTGAAGGGCCCATGCTTGCGATCACACAGCTCCCCTGAACTCCACATTAAAGAGCTTCTGATTAACCCTAACCCTTTGATTGCGCAACCCTCCCACGAGTCTCTCCTCCCACCACAGGTTTGCCACAGTATCACAGTATTACAGTATCACAGTATTACAGTATCACAGTATCACAGTGTTAGTGTTACAGTATCACAGTATCACAGTATCACAGTATCACAGTATTACAGTATCACAGTATCACGGTATCACAGTATTACAGTATCACAGTATCACAGTATCACAGTATCACAGTATCACAGTATTACAGTATCCTAGTATCACAGTATCACAGTATCACAGTATTACAGTATCACAGTATCACAGTATCACAGTATTCCAGTATCACAGTATCACAGTATTACAGTATCACAGTATCACAGTATTACAGTATCACAGTATTACAGTATCACAGTATCACAGTATCACAGTATTACAGTATCACAGTATTACAGTATCCTAGTATCACAGTATCACAGTATCACAGTATTACAGTATCACAGTATCACAGTATCACAGTATTCCAGTATCACAGTATCACAGTATTACAGTATCACAGTATCACAGTATCACAGTATCACAGTATTACAGTATCACAGTATCACAGTATCACAGTATTACAGTATCACAGTATTCCAGGCCTTTAGCTACTCCGCCTGGTGCTTGGGCCCCTGCATGCTGCTGCTCGTCCCTCTCTCTCAGTCATGCCTCACACTGCCCTCGCACGCTCAATCCCTTCATATTTATGGATTAATATGCTGGCTGGAGACCAGTTCAACCCTCTCTCTCTCTGCCTCTCTCTGCCTCTCTCTCTCTCTCTCCCTCTCTCTCCCCTCTCTCTCTCTCCCCCCCTCTCTCTCTCTCCCTCTCTCTCCCTCTCTCTCTCCCTCTGTCTCCCCTCTCTCTCTCGCTCTCTCTCTCTCTCTCTCTCTCTCTCCCCCCCCCCTCTCTCTCTCTCTCTCTCTCTCTCTCTCTCTCCCCCCCTCTCTCTCTCCCTCTCTCCCTCTCTCTTTCTCCCTCTCTCTCACTTTCTCCCTCTCTCTTTCTCTCTCTCACTATCTGCTCATCTCTTTTCAGGTAAGGGAGGAAAGAATCGTCGTCGTGGAAAGAATGAGAACGAGTCAGAGAAGAGAGAGCTGGTGTTTAAAGAGGACGGTCAGGGTGAGTGGTACCCATAGTTCATCATGTTCTCTGAGCACCTTGCTGGACTCTTGAGTCCCTGACTTCATTGAACAATTCAGGGCTGAGTTTCCCAGAGGCATCGTAGCGCTACGATCCCTCTGGGAAACTCAGCCCAGACCACCTCATTCTGTGCCTTCCTGCATGTCAATAACATTACAACCTGACAAAACATTTGCACTTGCTCAGATCGTGTAATATTCAGTATTAATGTTGAGCGTCGGATCCCCAACCAGTGCTCAGTGGGCTCCTTAACTCTGTTACTAAGATCTGTTGTAGAATACGCACATGTGATTAGATGTGTTCTGTCCTGTTGTAGAATACGCACATGTGATTAGATGTGTTCTGTCCTGTTGTAGAATATGCACATGTGATTAGATGTGTTCTGTCCTGTTGTAGAATACGCACAGGTGATTAAGATGTTGGGCAACGGACGCCTGGAAGCGATGTGCTTTGATGGAGTGAAGCGGCTCTGTCACATCAGAGGAAAGCTACGGAAAAAGGTAATTGAGTTCCTGTCGCTGGTGTTCTTAGTCAGAACAAACCAGAACAAACC
Organism: Borostomias antarcticus; assembly: GCF_949987555.1. Taxonomy (NCBI): domain Eukaryota; kingdom Metazoa; phylum Chordata; class Actinopteri; order Stomiiformes; family Stomiidae; genus Borostomias; species Borostomias antarcticus. The sequence continues at coordinate 25,167,746 of NC_140248.1, forward strand.
AGAACACACCAGAACACACAAGAACAAACCAGAACACACCAGAACACACCAGAACGAACCAGAACACACCAGAACAAACCAGAACAAACCCTCACATGTCCAATGGCTGGTGGAGGTAAACCAAAGGGGTCTTAAGGTCTTTCACACGACCGCTCTGATGGGGGTCCAGGGACCACGCCCTCTGACCCTAACCCTAGCTGTGACCCCTTTGACTCTGGGTGAATATGCTAACCGTTCTAAACTGCTCTCCTTAGATATGATGATGATGCTTTGTTGAAGTTCATAATTTGTTTGACATTTGTTTTTTCATGTGTACTTGTGTACTCAGGTATGAGGTAGTGTGTACTCGGGTATGAGGTAGTGTGTACTCGGGTATGAGGTAGTGTGTACTCGGGTATGAGGTAGTGTGTACTCAGGTATGAGGTAGTGTGTACTCAGGTATGAGGTAGTGTGTACTCAGGTATGAGGTAGTGTGTACTCAGGTATCAGGTAGTGTGTACTCAGGTATGAGGTAGTGTGTACTCAGGTATGAGGTAGTGTGTACTCAGGTATGAGGTAGTGTGTACTCGGGTATGAGGTAGTGTGTACTCAGGTATGAGGTAGTGTGTACTCAGGTATCAGGTAGTGTGTACTCAGGTATGAGGTAGTGTGTACTCGGGTATGAGGTAGTGTGTACTCAGGTATGAGGTAGTGTGTACTCAGGTATGAGGTAGTGTGTACTCAGGTATGAGGTAGTGTGTACTCAGGTATCAGGTAGTGTGTACTCAGGTATGAGGTAGTGTGTACTCAGGTATGAGGTAGTGTGTACTCAGGTATGAGGTAGTGTGTACTCAGGTATGAGGTAGTGTGTACTCGGGTATGAGGTAGTGTGTACTCAGGTATCAGGTAGTGTGTACTCAGGTATGAGGTAGTGTGTACTCAGGTATCAGGTAGTGTGTACTCAGGTATGAGGTAGTGTGTACTCAGGTATGAGGTAGTGTGTACTCGGGTATGAGGTAGTGTGTACTCGGGTATGAGGTAGTGTGTACTCAGGTATGAGGTAGTGTGTACTCAGATATGAGGTAGTGTGTACTCAGGTATGAGGTAGTGTGTACTCAGGTATGAGGTAGTGTGTACTCAGGTATGAGGTAGTGTGTACTCGGGTATGAGGTAGTGTGTACTCGGGTATGAGGTAGTGTGTACTCAGGTATGAGGTAGTGTGTACTCAGGTATGAGGTAGTGTGTACTCAGGTATGAGGTAGTGTGTACTCAGGTATGAGGTAGTGTGTACTCAGGTATGAGGTAGTGTGTACTCAGGTATGAGGTAGTGTGTACTCAGGTATGAGGTAGTGTGTACTCAGGTATGAGGTAGTGTGTACTCGGGTATGAGGTAGTGTGTACTCAGGTATGAGGTAGTGTGTACTCAGGTATGAGGTAGTGTGTACTCAGGTATGAGGTAGTGTGTACTCAGGTATGTCAGGTGCTCCTCCTGGACTGTTTGATCCTGGAGCTTGTTGTCGTAGTTACAGTTCTCATACTTGAGCTGGAAATGAAAACTGTTCTCTCTCTGTCTCTCTCTCTCTCTGTCTCTCTCTGTCTCTCTCTCTCTCTCTCTGTCTCTCTCTCTGTCTCTCTCTGTCTCTCTCTCTCTCTCTCTCTCTCTCTCTCTCTCTCTCTCTGTCTCTCTCTCTGTCTCTCTCTCTCTCTCTCCCTCTCTCTCTCTCTCCTGCAGGTGTGGATCAACACGTCAGACATCATCCTAGTTGGACTGAGAGATTATCAGGTACTTAAAGCAATCAGCTAATTTTAAGGTGAATAATGGACGATGTAATCTGCACCCCTGGGAGGGAAGGAGACGGCAACACCACATAACCCCCCCCCCCCTCCCCCCCCCCCAAAAAAAGAACAACAACAACATACAAACAAACATGGATTGCACCGGAACAGCTAGTAGTACATTCATTTAAACAGTAATGCCAGATGCTGTATGACTCATCATTAGTTCCTGAAGAGAGGTCCAAGGGTCGCATAATGATTCCCAGTGGTTTGATTGGCTCCTGTAGGACAACAAAGCCGATGTGATCCTGAAGTACAACGCAGACGAGGCCCGGAGCCTGAAGGCCTATGGGGAGCTTCCTGAACACGGTGCGTCTCAACCTTACCCTGACACCCTAACATGATCCTTTATGTTCAGAGACATTACATTACAGTACATTACATTACATCACTCAGCCATGACCATGTACAGTATTCAGACCTTTAATGATGTCACAAGACCATGGCTGAGGACAGCAAGGGTTGAGGGGGGCTGCGCCCGCGTTCATCCCAGTTGAGGGGGGCTACGCCCGCACTCATCCCAGTTGAGGGGGGCTGCTGCGCCCGCGCTCATCCCAGTTGAGGGGGGCTGTGCCCGTACTCATCCCAGTTGAGGGGGGCTGCGCCCGTACTCATCCCAGTTGAGGGGGGCTGCTGCGCCCGCGCTCATCCCAGTTGTTAAACCTGTGTGTTCTGTGTTCGTGTGACTGTAGGTAAAGTCAAAAGGACTATTTTCAAATGCCTGAGTTGTAATTGAAAGAGGAGTTGGGAGGAGGGTGTGGTCAGGAGGCTGGTCACCAGGGGATTTGGGTTGTGTGACCAAATACTTTGTGTTTCACGGATTCACACATTCTTGTTGATATGTGGCTAATCTGTCTTGTCTCTTTATAGCTAAAATCAATGAGACTGACACATTTGGACCCGGTGATGATGACGAGATTCAGTTTGATGACATCGGAGATGACGACGAGGACATTGATGATGTGAGCGTTCTGTTGATGTGTTGTTTACCCTCTGTGTTGATCGAATGTGAACCCTGTCTTGTTTTTGGGTGAGGTAGCCTAAGGTCACAGTGTAAATGTGTGTCTCCCCTTCTCTCTCTCAGATCTGAACCAGGACGGGGGGTCGTGTGGTTAAGCAGAGGAAAGTGGACTCAGGGCTTTGAACCCTGTGAAGAGACGGTCTCTTTCTCTGGAGACTTGAAAGCCTGGGCTCTAAGCCCCCAACACACCCACCTACTTCATCAGTGTATTTTGTCAAAGTTTTGGTGTATTTATATCATATTTCATGTAATGTGGGATCAAATTTTTGGGATCAAAAACAAAACGGACCACTTCATTTTTGGTGGTGAGATTTGTTTAAACACATCAGTGCTTGTTTATTTTTGGTGGTGATATTTGTTTTAACATTGTGTGCCTGCCTGCAATTTGAGCAGATTAAATCCCTTTTGGTTTAGTCTTAATCATTTTTTTCTCAATTTTGGTGATCAATACAATACGTGTTTTTAAGATCGTGGTCATGGTTTGGGTGTGTTGATTTCCCATAGGCTACAGAGCTGCAACTGATATATGTGTTTGTTCTTTACCAATATTGCCGTTTCATGCTGTGTTGAGGCCGGTTCGTATCCCGGTGAACTCAGGCTCTCCCGAGGCCCAGCGAGGCCTACCTTGCTGTAAAATCATCTGATTGACATCCCAGTTAATGTCATCCCAGTTAATGTCATCCCAGTTAATGTCAAATTAAACGCGTCAAAACAGCACTTCTGAATGTCCTATTCAAACCCACTTCTCTGACCCAGACGTGTTCAGATGAACCCGTGATGTTTCCACCCAGACGCAGACGCACGGGGATGAGATGCTCACCTTCTACAGACCTTCAGTTCTGTTTTCAAACCTCCACCCGAGGCCTACAGGGACCTGACAACACCAGGAAACACTACAATACATATTTGGACTGTTTTAAGCACGTTTTACTTATAGCTTTAAAGCAACGTAGCCTACTAACTTGACCATTACATAAGTAACCATCCACTCGGTTCTCAGTGATTCGGATGCTTATCAATGATGTCATGCTGAGCAGGCGCGCGCGGTCCAACATGCGCACTTCTCATCATCATCCAGACCCCGCGCAGCTCAGTCTAAATACTGGGTCTGAAACACTGTCCTCCTAAAACACTCCTGTCTCCTTCTAAACTGCATCTCTGGATACCAGCCCTGAGCTGGCCTTCAAGATGCTCTACATGGAAGAATTGTCCTGCTCAACAACAGTATTCATCAGAGTCGGCTAGGCTAGGCTACTCCTGCTCCTTTGCCAGTGCGCATTCCGGGCTGCGCACCTTTTGCTGAGGCGGTTGAAAGCGGAGGACCTGGTATCCGGCTGGGACTCATCCGGCTGGGATTCATCCTTCTAGCGCTCTGCAGCTGAGGCAGGCTCTGAGGATGCGGTCTCTCCCCGCTTGATCAACGCGTTGTGACATTGCATTCATACATTTGGGGAGCATCCGCAGATGAAGATGGCGGAG
>NC_140248.1:25174560-25182060 GCF_949987555.1 Borostomias antarcticus
GCGCCCCACACGCTCACTAGGACCCAGCCTCCCCAGCGCCCCACCCTCACTAGGACCCAGCCTCCCCACGCCCTCACTAGGACCGAGCCTCCCCAGCGCCCCACCCTCACTAGGACGAGCCTCCCCAGCGCCCCACCCTCACTAGGACCCAGCCTCCCCAGCGCCCCACCCTCACTAGGACCGAGCCCCCCCAGCGCCCCACCCTCACTAGGACCGAGCCCCCCCAGCGCCCCACCCTCACTAGGACCGAGCCCCCCCAGCGCCCCACCCTCACTAGGACCCAGCCTCCCCAGCGCCCCACGCGCTCACTAGGACGAGCCTCCCCAGCGCCCCACGCCCTCACTAGGACCCAGCCTCCCCAGCGCCCCACCCTCACTAGGACCCAGCCTCCCCAGCGCCCCACCCTCACTAGGACCGAGCCTCCCCAGCGCCCCACGCCCTCACTAGGACCGAGCCTCCCCAGATCCCCACCCTCACTAGGATGAGCCTCCCCAGCGCCCCACCCTCACTAGGACCCAGCCTCCCCAGCGCCCCACACGCTCACTAGGACCCAGCCTCCCCAGCGCCCCACGCGCTCACTAGGACGTTACTGAACGCACTCCTGAACTAGAAAGGCTTCACATGATCAGTTTGGTGGTTCAGCAGTCTGTCATGATGTAGCTGATATAGGGATCAACTGGGTTGAGTAGTGGGAGTCATTGATTACAGGCTGACTGTATTTAGTGTTTTATGCATGGATTTCATAAAAGTTATCTTAATTTTTAAGTCTCTTTCTAACCAAAAAAAACCTTATAAGTATTAAATACACGTTTGTCAGGTGGATTGGACCCCTTAAAATATGGCCCAGCTACTGTAGTCTGTCCTGCTGTAGTCTGTCCTGCTGTAGTCTGTCCTGCTGTAGTCTGTCCTACTGTAGTCTGTCCTATAGTCTGTCCTGCTGTAGTCTGTCCTGTTGTAGTCTGTCCTGTTGTAGTCTGTCCTGTTGTAGTCTGTCCTACTGTAGTCTGTCCTGCTGTAGTCTGTCCTACTGTAGTCTGTCCTGCTGTAGTCTGTCCTGTTGTAGTCTGTCCTACTGTAGTCTGTCCTGCTCTAGTCTGTCCTACTGTAGTCTGTCCTGCTGTAGTCTGTCCTACTGTAGTCTGTCCTGTTGTAGTCTAACCTGCTGTAGTCTGTCCTATAGTCTGTCCTACTGTAGTCTGTCCTGCTGTAGTCTGTCCTGCTGTAGTCTGTCCTATAGTCTGTCCTACTGTAGTCTGTCCTGCTGTAGTCTGTCCTATAGTCTGTCCTACTGTAGTCTGTCCTGCTGTAGTCTGTCCTACTGTAGTCTGTCCTGCTGTAGTCTGTCCTGCTGTAGTCTGTCCTACTGTAGTCTGTCCTGCTGTAGTCTGTCCTGCTCTAGTCTGTCCTACTGTAGTCTGTCCTGCTGTAGTCTGTCCTGCTGTAGTCTGTCCTGTTGTAGTCTGTCCTACTGTAGTCTGTCCTGCTGTAGTCTGTCCTACTGTAGTCTGTCCTGCTGTAGTCTGTCCTGCTGTCAGCACCTCTGAGCTCAGGACACTGACACTCCCCCTGCAGGCGCAGAGAGATACTACGACCAGCGTGACTCTAGCACCACACACACACACGCACATACACACACATACATACATGCACACACACACACGCGTCCTATTGATGTCACTGCTCTCTGGTCTCTCTCAGATGAGGTGATGTCCCCCCCAGAGAAGAGGGCCCAGGCCAACGGGCATCCCTCCCCTCTACGTCTACCGCACAACAACAACAACAACAGCAACCATGCAGGTAAACAACGTAAGTCCCCCCCCCCCCATCTCCTCTCCCTGCCCTCTTTCTGTCAAACTGTTTGATTCCTTGCCTTTCTTCTTCTCAATCTCTCCCATCTTCCTCTCTGCCTCTGATGTCCAGACCTGGACGGCTTCCTCAGGACAGAGGACAGGATGCGCTTAGCCAAAGAGAGACGTGAGGAGAGAGACAAGAGCCTGGGTAAGAGACGTCCTGCTGCTATGAAGAGACGTTTTAAAGGAGTCAGGTGTGATGGACATGATGAGGATGAGGTACACTAGTCCAGTGGGGGGTTATTGAGGTAACTAGTCTAGTGGGGGGTTATTGAGGTAACTAGTCTAGTGGGGGGTTATTGAGGTAACTAGTCCTGTGGGGGGTTATTGAGGTAACTAGTCTAGTGGGGGGTTATTGAGGTAACTAGTCTAGTGGGGGGTTATTGAGGTAACTAGTCTAATGGGGGGTTATTGAGGTAACTAGTCCAGGGGTGGGTTATTGAGGTAACTAGTCTAGTGGGGGGTTATTGAGGTAACTAGTCCAGGGGTGGGTTATTGAGGTAACTAGTCTAGTGGGGGGTTATTGAGGTAACTAGTCTAATGGGGGGTTATTGAGGTAACTAGTCCAGGGGTGGGTTATTGAGGTAACTAGTCTAGTGGGGGTTATTGAGGTAACTAGTCTAGTGGGGGGTTATTGAGGTAACTAGTCCAGTGGGGGGTTATTGAGGTAACTAGTCTAGTGGGGGGTTATTGAGGTAACTAGTCCAGTGGGGGGTTATTGAGGTAACTAGTCTAGTGGGGGGTTATTGAGGTAACTAGTCTAGTGGGGGGTTATTGAGGTAACTAGTCTAGTGGGGGGTTATTGAGGTAACTAGTCTAGTGGGGGGTTATTGAGGTAACTAGTCTAGTGGGGGGTTATTAAGGTTCACTAGTCTAGTGGGGGGTTATTGAGGTAACTAGTCTAGTGGGGGGTTATTGAGGTAACTAGTCTAGTGGGGGGTTATTGAGGTAACTAGTCTAGTGGGGGGTTATTGAGGTAACTAGTCTAGTGGGGGGTTATTGAGGTAACTAGTCCAGTGGGGGGTTATTGAGGTAACTAGTCTAGTGGGGGGTTATTGAGGTAACTAGTCTAGTGGGGGTTATTGAGGTAACTAGTTTAGTGGTGGTTATTGAGGTAACTAGTCTAGTGGGGGTTATTGAGGTAACTAGTCTAGTGGTGGTTATTGAGGTAACTAGTCTAGTGGGGGGTTATTGAGGTAACTAGTCCAGTGGGGGGTTATTGAGGTAACTAGTCTAGTGGGGGGTTATTGAGGTAACTAGTCTAGTGGTGGTTATTGAGGTAACTAGTCTAGTGGTGGTTATTGATGTAACTAGTCTAGTGGGGGGTTATTGAGGTAACTAGTCTAGTGGGGGTTATTGAGGTAACTAGTCTAGTGGTGGTTATTGAGGTAACTAGTCTAGTGGGGGGGGTTATTGAGGTAACTAGTCTAGTGGGGGGTTATTGAGGTAACTAGTCTAGTGGGGGGTTATTGAGGTAACTAGTCTAGTGGGGGGTTATTGAGTTAACTAGTCTAGTGGTGGTTATTGAGGTAACTAGTCCATTGAGGGGGTTATTGAGGTAACTAGTCTAGTGGTGGTTATTGAGGTAACTAGTCCAGTGGGGGGTTATTGAGGTACACTAGTCCAGTGGGGGGTTATTGAGGTAACTAGTCTAGTGGGGGGTTATTGAGGTAACTAGTCTAGTGGTGGTTATTGAGGTAACTAGTCTAGTGGTGGTTTATTGAGGTAACTAGTCTAGTGGGGGTTATTGAGTTAACTAGTCTAGTGGTGGTTATTGAGGTAACTAGTCTAGTGGGGGGTTATTGAGGTAACTAGTCTAGTGGGGGGGTTATTGAGGTAACTAGTCTAGTGGGGGGTTATTGAGGTAACTAATCTAGTGGTGGTTATTGAGGTAACTAGTCTAGTGGGGGGTTATTGAGGTAACTAGTCTAGTGGGGGGTTATTGAGGTACACTAGTCCAGTGGTGGGTTATTGAGGTAACTAGTCCAGGGGTGGGTTATTGAGGTAACTAGTCTAGTGGGGGGTTATTGAGGTACACTAGTCCAGTGGTGGGTTATTGAGGTAACTAGTCTAGTGGGGGGTTATTGAGGTAACTAGTCTAGTGGGGGGTTATTGAGGTAACTAGTCCAGTGGGGGGTTATTGAGGTACACTAGTCCAGTGGTGGGTTATTGAGGTAACTAGTCTAGTGGGGGGTTATTGAGGTAACTAGTCTAGTGGGGGGTTATTGAGGTAACTAGTCTAGTGGGGGGTTATTGAGGTAACTAGTCTAGTGGGGGGTTATTGAGGTAACTAGTCCAGTGGGGGGTTATTGAGGTAACTAGTCTAGTGGGGGGTTATTGAGGTAACTAGTCTAGTGGTGGTTATTGAGGTAACTAGTCCAGTGGGGGGTTATTGAGGTAACTAGTCCAGTGGGGGGTTATTGAGGTACACTAGTCCAGTGGTGGGTTATTGAATTTTGAGTGGTTTTAATCTTTAATAGATTAAACATATTGATGCTACCAGCAAACTGGGTAGTTTTGTGAAACAAAGCAGATTTTCAGATGTAGTATATAACAAAATCTATATATAAAAAAACCTTAAGAGTGTTAAAAATGAATGTTTGGGTGTACAGCGGTGTGATGATGATGATGATGATGGTGATGATGGTGATGAAGATGATGATGATGATGGTGATGATGATAATGATGGTGGTGATGATGGTGGTGGTGGTGATGGTGATGATGATGGTGGTGGTGGTGATGCTGATGATGGTGGTGATGATGATGATGATGGTGGTGATGATGATGATGATGATGATGATGCTGATGCTGATGATGATGATGATGATGATGATAGTGATGATGATGATGGTGGTGGTGATGATGATGATGATAGTGATGATGATGATGATGGTGATGATGGTGATGATGATAGTGATAATGATGATGATGGTGGTGATGATGATGGTGGTGATGATGATGATGATGATGATGGTGGTGATGATGATAGTGATGATGATGATGATGATGATGATGATGGTGGTGATGCGGGGCTGGTAGTGGTGCGGGAGCAGGCCCTGAGGGAGAAGGAGCGCCGCGCCCAGCTGCAGTACGAGCGCACGGTGGAGGAGCGCTGGAGACGCCTGGAGGAGCAGCGGCAGAAGGAGGAGCTGCGCAGAACCGCCGTGGAGGAGAAGAGGAGGCAGCGCCTGGAGGAGGAGAAGGTCAGAGCTCCCTTTAGACAAGAGGGACCAGGATACCTCCCTCTCTCACTCTCACACACACACACACACACACACACACACACTCAGGAGGAGGAGAAGGTCAGAGCTCCCTTTAGACTAGAGGGACCAGGATACCTCCCTCTCTCACTCTCACACACACACACACACACACACACACACTCAGACTCACTCAAACTCACACTCACACACTCAAACTAACACTCACACACAAACTCACACTCTCTCACACTCACACACACACACACAAACTCACACTTACATACTCACACTCATGCACACACCAAAACTCACACTCAAACTCACACTCACACACAAACTCACACTCACACTCAAACTCACACTCACAAACTATTACTGTAAAGCACTCTGTGCATCTGTGCTGTGAAGAGCACTATATAAATAAAGCTTACTTACTTACTTACACTCAGACTCACACTCAAACTCACACTCACACACACTCAAACTCAGACTCACACTCAAACTCACACTCACACTCACACTAACACAAACTCACACTCACACACAAACTCACACTCACACACACTCAAACTCACACTCACATACTCACACACACACAAACTCACACTCAAACTCACACTCACATACTCACACACACACTCAAACTCACACTCAAACTCACACTCACATACTCACACACACACTCAGGGGCGAATTCACTAAAGCAAATTGCGCCCGCTAATTGCACCATAATATTGCGCGTCAGTTGCGCCCGCTATGTGCTCCGTTTTAAAAACCTATTCACTAAAGACATTGCGCTAATAATATCCCAGCGCAAACACGCCCATTCGGTGTTTGCGGCTGAGTGCAATTTGCTGCTGATATAGGAAATGTCCATAAATACTGCGCATACAGCGCATACAACTCGTATGCATATCATTGGACGATGGCAGACAGAAAAAGAAAGATACGATTTTCAGACAGCGAACTTGAAGGCCTCACGGACGAGGTTCAAAAACATGTCTCACAGCTTTCGGCAAAAAATATCACGACTGCAGCAAAAAATCATATTTGGTGTTTAATTTCCCAATCAGTCAGTGCCATTTGTGTGTGTAAACGCGGAAGACTGCAAACGGAGGTGGAATGATTTAAAAAGACGAACAAAGGAAAAATTGTCATTTTATGTTATGCAAGTTGCAGCACGATGATCTGGCATACTTTTGGGGGAGTGTATAACATTGCCCCACCGGTACGATCTAGGCATCTAAACGGCTTTTCAGGATTCCAAATGTGCACTCAATCACACCGCGCGTCCTGATGTGAGCCCAGTTGTACGCCGCCTCTCCAACGTTGGAAGGATTACGCACGGGAGTCATCATCCATGGCTGAAGATGATACCTGCCGTCACCTATGATACAAAAGCAAAATATTTTCAAGACCATTCAAATAAAACAAATATTGTGTAGGCTATGTTTTTATTTATTTATTTATACCTATATCGGCCCCCAGCCGTTCAATGAACAGCTATAGGGAATGCGCAGTTTCGCGTATAGACTATTATACGCACAGTTTCGTGCTATGTAGGCTATTATATTCATTGGGGGAGCTTGGACTCGCTGGGGACGGGTGGAGAGACGCATAGTCAACTGAGCCTCCCCAGACGCCACTTCATCCTCCAGTTGGCTGAAGAGCTGCGCGCTCTGGTGTCCAAACAGTTACCGCGGTGGTTCTAGTGTTAAATCAAAAAGTGACCTTCTTCTAAATATTCTCTCACGAACAACATGCCTGGCATTGCGATGCCTTCGCCTCGCAACAATCACTGCTGCCATGATCAGCGGACAGGCTGGCCGCGACACACCCCTTGCGCTTAAATACCACCACGTTTCTGAAAACGGTATTAATTTCACTTTAACTGCGTGAGGCAATTTGCGCCGATGTTTGTGAATTGGGCGGGTTTTGCAATAATGTTAATTTGCATAGAAAGGGGAACATTCTCCGCCCATATTACCTAATTTAAATATGAGCTAATAACACCGGCGCAGAGCAACGCAATGACGAACGCAACGCAGTTAACACCGTATTTCACCCTTTGCGAGGGCTTTGTGAATAGCAAACATAATTTTTGACTTATTTGCACAGGCTTTGCGTCAGGAAAAGCTGCGCAATCCTTTAGTGAATTCGCCCCTCAAACTCACACTCAAACTCACACTCACACTCACATACTCACACACACACTCAAACTCACACTCAAACTCACACTCAAACTCACTCACACTCCCTCATACTCATACTCATACTCACGCTCACACTCACTCACACACACACACTCAAACTCACCCTCACACTCAAACTTACACTCAAACACAAACTCACACTCACATACTCACACAGACACACACTCAAAAACACTCAAACTCACACTCGCACACAAACTCACACTCACTCAAACTCACACTCAAACTCACACT
>NC_140248.1:25189560-25229560 GCF_949987555.1 Borostomias antarcticus
CGTGTGTGTCCTTGTCTGTGCAGCTCCCTGCAGTCCTCACCGGTCACCTTACCGGGGCTCCCCCAGCCGGGCGGACCGTCGGAGGGCCGGCCTCCAGGGGTCCCCAGAGGAGTTAGCCAGGGGGTCTCAGTCCACTCCCAACACCCCCAAGGTCAGACCTGCTTCACCCAGTTCATACACATGGGCCGCGATCATGCTGGCGCAGATTCACAAACGCTATAGTCAAACACTATTGGCAATAGGAAAGCGCTCGAGGCACAGTGGTCAAATTTCACACCTGGTATCCGGACGTAATTGGAGGTGAGTCCAGTATAGGGGGGGATGATTGGTTAAAGGCACGGGTGTGACTTTCACAAGCCAATCAGGTGTTCCATAGTATAAACCAGACCAGGCCAGGGGCCCCACTAGACTAGAGCACAGGGGCCCCACTAGACTAGAGCACAGGGGCCCCACTAGACTAGAGCACAGGAGCCCCACTAGACTAGAACACAGGGGCCCCACTAGACTAGAGTCCAGGACCCCCACTAGACTAGAACACAGGGGCCCCACTAGACTAGAACACAGGGGCCCCACTAGACTAGAGCACAGGGGCCCCACTAGCCTGGAGCACAGGGGCCCCACTAGACTAGAGCACAGGGGCCCCACTAGACTAGAACACAGGGGCCCCACTAGACTAGAGTCCAGGACCCCCACTAGACTAGAACACAGGGGCCCCACTAGACTAGAACACAGGGGCCCCACTAGACTAGAGCACAGGGGCCCCACTAGACTAGAGCACAGGGGCCCCACTAGCCTGGAGGTTTTCAACACAAATATCAACATTGCCGTTGCCCAACTCAAATAGATTTGTTTGAATGAGCGAAGTTGCACAGGGATTTTCTTTTCTGCTTCCCTGTGAACTTTTGTGCGCAACAGACATGGATCTGCCGGTGTCCGGTTTTCTGCCCCGATCCTGTCCCTCTGAAAGGCTCTTAACCTGCATGGACTCATTTAAGCGTTGCAAGATCACATGAGAAAAATAGGTTCACTAATTACCTTACAGAGAAGACAATCACAAACATGCATGACACAAACACAGATACTTCCAGGACCACGATGTCCTCTGCAAAGACTCACTTATATCTGTATTCTGTGGAATGTTCTGGATGTGTTTTATGTCTGTCTTGTTGTGTCCTCCACGTGTGTGTAACTCTTGAACGGAGGTGCCATGGATGCAAAACAGATTTCAGCTTGCTGACAATACAGTACTATCGTATCATATCGTATCGTATCAATAATAATAAATAATCAATAATAAAGTATTATCGTATCATATCAACCACGGTTTTTGTACGCACATTTATGTGGCATAAGAACTCCTCTTCTGCTCCTGAAGGCCTGCTGTGTCAGCGTCTGACGACAGCGCTCCCATCTCGATCACATGTGAACTGATCACATGTGAACTGAGTCTGACATGTTCTCATCTCGATCACATGTGAACTGAGTCTGACAGGTTCTCATCTCGATCACATGTGAGCTGAGTCTGACAGGTTCTCATCTCGATCACATGTGAACTGAGTCTGACAGGTTCTCATCTCGATCACATGTGAACTGAGTCTGACAGGTTCTCATCTCGATCACATGTGAACTGAGTCTGACAGGTTCTCATCTCGATCATATGTGAACTGAGTCTGACAAGTTCTCATCTCGATCACATGTGAACTGAGTCTGACAGGTTCTCATCTCGATCACATGTGAACTGAGTCTGACAGGTTCTCATCTCGATCACATGTGAACTGAGTCTGACAGGTTCTCATCTCGATCACATGTGAACTGAGTCTGACAGGTTCTCATCTCTTTAAGAAGGAGAAGCTGCGCCGACAGAGACGCGCCTCCCCGGCCCTGGGCTCGCCTGTGAGGAGGGCACAATCACCTGCCATGGTTACCAGACGCTCCGCCTCCCCCGCCACACCCAAGTGAGGCTCCGCCCCCTGTCGCCGACGCCGCTAGAAGCTGATGGAAGTCAAGGCTCTTCAGGGAGAAGCCATGTTTATCCTAGTTGATACAGAATATAGCCCCCTCTGTTGAGTAGACTTCAGCACCAGTTTATCCGCTGTGCGGTAGACTTTCTAGAATAGCCTAATTGACAGAAATGATTTCAACCTAAAGCCTAAATGACACTTATATGAACTATAATAAAGACTGATGTTGTCCCCTTGGTTCCAGGCTGATATCTAAGAGTGGTGTCCGGTCTCCCAGCGCGGGGCACCAGAACCAGCCGCCTCTCGCCAGACACAAGCCCAGAGCAGACGCTGAGGACCAGAAGAACCGGGAGGAGAAGAGCCTGGATGGACCAGGAGGACAAGCCAAGGCTCTCAGCCATGTAGACCAGAACCTCTCCAGGGACACAGAGACCCCTGGGAACAGGGCAGAGACCCCTGAGAAGTCCTCTCCAGTTGAGACCCCAGAGAAAAAAACACTCAACTCAGAGATCCCTGAAAAAAGATCCTCCTCCAAGACTGGAGCTCCCAGTAAGACGCCCGTTAAACTTGAGACCACTGAGATGAAGGATTCCCCTGACAAGAAGGGTCCCACGGCCGGGACTCAGGACAAGAAGGGTCCCAAGATGGACGCCGCAGAGAAGAAGATCCCGAAGTCTACTAGCAGTGACCTGAATGCAGACAAGAACACAGGTGAAGTAATGTCCAGTCTTTATATACAGTATGTTCTAATTGTAGATGTGATGTGATGTAAGTCCCCGTGTGGATGCTGATACCAGCCTGTATCCCTGACTGTGACAGAAGCCCCTCCAGGGTCAGCGAGGGGACAACCACCTCCGGGGTCAGCGAGGGCAGAAGCCCCTCCAGGGTCAGCGAGGGCAGAACCACCTCCGGGGTCAGCGAGGGCAGAACCACCTCCGGGGTCAGCGAGGGCAGAAGCCCCTCCAGGGTCGGGGAGGGCAGCTGCTGGGACGGCCAGCCCAGAGGAGGCGTCCAGGCTGCTGGCCGAGCGCAGGCGTCAGGCCCGGGTCCACAAAGAGCTGGAAGAGAAACAGCGCCGCCAACAGGCCGACGAGGACAAGTGAGCAGACGTGCTGTTTGTGACACAGACAGACAGACAGAAAAGCCTGATAGAGTTAAGTTATTGTGTGTGTGTGTGTGTGTGTGTGTGTGTGTGTGTGTGTGTGTGTGTGTGTGTGTGTGCGTGCGTGCGTGCGTGCCTGTCTGTGTGTGTGTGTGTGCGTGTGCGTGTGCGTGTGCGTGTGCGTGTGCGTGCGTGTGCGTGTGCGTGTGCGTGTGCGTGCGTGTGCGTGTGCGTGTGTGTGTGTGTGTGTGTGTGTGCGTGTGTGTGTGTGTATCTTCCAATCAGGCTGAAGGCAGAGCAGCTGAAGAAGAGACTCTGGGAGGAGCGGGCGCGCCAGGAGGAGGAGGCGTGTCGGGCGGAGGAGGAGAGGAGCAGAACGGAGCAGCTCAGCAGGAGAAGGGAGGAGGAGGAGGCGCGGCAGAGGGAGGGCCAGGAGAAGGCACTACAGGTCCAGGAGGTCAGGGGTCACTGTCATTAATTACAGGTTACGTCCTGCAGAATTCAGTCATTGGATCATGGTGTGTTCTGATTGTTTTTTTTGCACATAATAAAAACAGTGCATGTCTGTGTGTTGTCTGTCATGGTACAGTAGCCCTATCTAGTACAGTAGTCCTATCTGGTACAGTAGCCCTATCTAGTACAGTAGCCCTATCTGGTACAGTAGCTCTATCTGGTATAGTAGCCCTATCTGGTACAGTAGCCCTATCTAGTACAGTAGCCCTATCTGGTACAGTAGCCCTATCTAGTACAGTAGTCCTATCTGGTACAGTAGCCCTATCTGGTATAGTAGTCCTATCTAGTACAGTAGCCCTATCTGGTACAGAAGCCCTATCTAGTACAGTAGCCCTATCTGGTATAGTAGCCCTATCTGGTACAGTAGCCCTATCTGGTACAGTAGCCCTATCTAGTACAGTAGCCCTATCTGGTACAGTAGCCCTATCTAGTACAGTAGCCCTATCTGGTATAGTAGTCCTATCTAGTACAGTAGCCCTATCTGGTACAGTAGCCCTATCTGGTACAGTAGTCCTATCTAGTACAGTAGCCCTATCTAGTACAGTAGTCCTATCTGGTACAGTAGCCCTATCTAGTACAGTAGCCCTATCTAGTACAGTAGCCCTATCTGGTACAGTAGCTCTATCTGGTACAGTAGTCCTATCTGGTACAGTAGCTCTATCTGGTACAGTAGCCCCATCTGGTACAGTAGTCCTATCTGGTACAGTAGCCCTATCTGGTACAGTAGTCCTATCTGGTACAGTAGCTCTATCTGGTACAGTAGCCCCATCTGGTACAGTAGTCCTATCTGGTACAGTAGCCCTATCTGACATCTATTGTAATGTGAATCCTCTGGGTTTCACCGTAGAAGGAGGAGGCGGAGCTTCAGGCCCAGAAGATGGCCGAGCGCCACCGTCAGGAGAGAGAGCTGCACACCATGCAAGAGGAGGAGGAGAGACTGCTGAGGAAGAAGGTTCTTACACAAACAGCTGCTCATCACAGCTCACACACATCACAACACCTGATTTACACACAACAGCTGCTCATCACAGCTCACACACTTCACAACACCCGCTTTGAACATTTACTGATCTTCATTCCTACATTTAGAAATACTGATTCAACTGCACCCGCTATCAAAGAAGGCATGTATCTGACTATCAGTCTCTGAACCCGTGTTGACGTGTCTCCACAGAGGATTGAGGAGATCATGAAGAGAACCCGCAGAACTGAGGCCGAGCTGAAGGTAGTGTGAGAGACCCCGCCTCTCGTAGCTCTGCTCTGTGAGAGAGACTCCGCCTCTCGTAGCTCTGCTCTGTGAGAGACCCCGCCTCTCGTAGCTCTGCTCTGTGAGAGAGACCCCGCCTCTTGTAGCTCTGCTCTGTGAGAGAGACCCCGCCTCTCGTAGCTCTGCTCTGTGAGAGACCCCGCCTCTCGTAGCTCTGCTCTGTGAGAGAGACTCCGCCCCTCGTAGCTCTGCTCTGTGAGAGAGACCCCGCCTCTCGTAGCTCTGCTCTGTGAGAGACCCCGCCTCTCGTAGCTCTGCTCTGTGAGAGACCCCGCCTCTCGTAGCTCTGCTCTGTGAGAGACCCCGCCTCTCGTAGCGCTGCTCTGTGAGAGAGACTCCGCCTCTCGTAGCTCTGCTCTGTGAGAGAGACTCCGCCTCTCGTAGCTCTGCTCTGTGAGAGAGACTCCGCCTCTCGTAGCTCTGCTCTGTGAGAGAGACTCCGCCTCTCGTAGCTCTGCTCTGTGAGAGACTCCGCCTCTCGTAGCTCTGCTCTGCTGCAGGAAGTGACCTGGCCTCTGCTATTCTGGATATTGTTTATGCTTTAGTTATATCAGAAGTCATGTGTTGTTCAGTATATATGTGCTTTGCAGTGTCTGGCCTAGTACTACTTTTAGTTTTCTTACAATGTCTATGTTGTAAATATTCATCACAAAAAGCGAATTAAATGAAATGGTATTGATGATTTGGTTTTGTGTCCTGATTGTTCTGTGTCCGGTGGGGAAGCAGAAGGAAGAGGGACAGGTGGAGGCCCTGACCCAGCCTGACTCTCCTCCAGGTAGGTGACCCCCTGAGATGCCCCCCCCGCTCCCAGCCCCCCCCCCCCTCTCTCCCCCCGCTCCCAGCCCCCCCTCCCCCCTCTCCCCCCGTTCCCAGCCCCCCCCCCCCCTCTCCCCCCGCTCCCAGCCCCCCCTCCCCCCTCTCCCCCCGCTCCCAGCCCCCTCTCCCCCCTCCCCCCCTCCCCCCCTCTCCCCCCGCTCCCAGCCCCCCCTCCCCCCGCTCCCAGTCCCCCCTCCCCCCTCTCCCCCCGCTCCCCTCTCCCCCCGCTCCCCCCCCCCCCTCTCTCCCCCCGCTCCCCCCCCCACCGCCAGCATGAACGGCCAAGTCCTCCTTGGGATAACGGGAGAATTCACACAGAATTGTATGTTAGAAAATGTTGGGAAGAAGAGCCCCCCTGCCCAGTCTATCTACCCCCCCAGTACTAGACCCCCCCAGTACTAGACCCCCCCAGTACTAGACCCCCCCAGTAGTGAGAGACCCCCCCAGTACTAGACCCCCCCAGTACTAGACCTCCCCAGTACTAGACCCCCCCAGTAGTGAGAGACCCCCCCAGTACTAGACCCCCCAGTACTAGACCCCCCCAGTACTAGACCCCCCCAGTACTAGACCCCCCCAGTACTAGACCCCCCAGTACTAGACCCCCCCAGTACTAGACCCCCCCAGTACTAGACCCCCCCAGTACTAGACCTCCCCAGTAGTGAGAGACCCCCCCAGTACTAGACCCCCCCAGTACTAGACCCCCCCAGTACTAGACCCCCCCAGTACTAGACCCCCCCAGTACTAGACCCCCCAGTACTAGACCCCCCCAGTACTAGACCCCCCCAGTACTAGACCCCCCCAGTACTTTTCCATGACTGCGGGTGACGCCTGCTTGGCTGTGACGAGCAGTGTTTTTCCCGGCTGGTTCTCAGGGGAGGATCAGGTTCTCAGTGCATCAGGGGTTTTGTTGTCAAGGTCTCTGGGTGATTCTCTCTGTTCTCCTCAGCATGCGCTTCTATTTCTGTTCAAGGTTTGAATGATTAAGCCAATTTATTTGCATGAAGTCAGAACATTAATGTCAGGCTACGTTTACTTCTCTGGGATTCTGTTTTTTAAACCCCTTTGGCTTAGAAAGGTAGTCAGGTATGAAGAACCTTCATACATACAGAAGTCCAGGAGTGTAGCATGTTGCATATGGAGCCATGGTGGTAGTGAAGGACCTTACTTGTAGGACGCTGCGTGCGCAGCTGCAGCAGAGCAGGATTAGACTGACATGAAGGGAGTCGAGGCCTGGGAGGGGTTTATAATTAGCATTTCGTTCTTTCGTCCTTGGCTAGGCGGGGGCGTGTTCTTTCTGGGGGAAGAGTCCCAGGCAACGTGATATTTTTGTTCTCCACAGGGGAAGTGCGGATGAACACTCAGGCTGATGTGAATGTGCTCTCAGAGTCTCAGGTTAGCAGACAGGCCGTCAGAGCGCAGAGCAAAGCTGCAGCACAGGTCAACCATCAGGGGGAAGGGCAGGTGAAGGGAAAGGTCTCTGATCAGGTGACCCTTGTGAATAGTGGTCTAGGAAAGGGGTCAGAGGTTAAGCGAATGACGGAAGAGAGAAGTGGCCCGGTCAGGGGAGAGGGGGGAGAGGGCGCCCCCCAGGTGGGGCAGCATGGCCAGGTCAGGGGAGAGGGCGCCCCCCAGGCAGGGCAGCATGGTCAGGTCAGGGTAGAGGGAGCCCCCCAGGCAGGGGGGCAGCATGGCCAGGTCAGGGGAGAGGGCGCCCCCCAGGCAGGGGGGCAGCATGGCCAGGTCAGGGTAGAGGGAGCCCCCCAGGCTGGACAGCAGCAGAGGGCCTTTGTGACGGGGCAGCTTCCTCCCCAGTCCAACAATCAGAGTAATGCACAAGGGAATGTCAAGGCCACCAACCACATGAACCATCTGGAGAACTCAAAGAGCCTGGACACCCTGCATGTGAACGGACACATGAACAAACATGAGAGCAGACCGGTGGGGAGCAGCCAAGCAGCCACTGTCCAGGAGGAAAAGGCGGAGATTACCCTGGTGACTTTGAAGGTGACCAATCAGACAACTGATGGAGGTGGGAAAGGAGGGGCTGAAGTGAGGCCCCGCCTTCCCCCCCCCAGACTCCTGGAGCCCCTGGATGCGAGGAGCAGAGGGCCGTGTGACGAGGTGCAGTCCATGGAGGTCAGGTAAGCAGTCAGTAAAAAGGCGTGCTGTTCACCCACCCACAGATGTGAGAATAGAGTGGTTCCCTCGCTGGTTTGAGAATAGTGTGGTTCCCTCGCTGGTTTGAGAATAGTGTAGTTCCCTCACTGGTTTGAGAATAGTGTGGTTCCCTCGCTGGTTTGAGAATAGTGTGGTTCCCTCACTGGTTTGAGAATAGTGTGGTTCCCTCGCTGGTTTGAGAATAGAGTGGTTCCCTCGCTGGTTTGAGAATAGAGTGGTTCCCTCACTGGTTTGTTACGCCCCAAAAGGTCACTCTCAAGTCTTTATTTGGGAGTATTCAGACAGGCTGCAGAATTCTCCACCAGCCAGGATATAGGCCTAGCCGGAGTAGTCTATATTACATTACATTACAGTCATTTAGCAGACGCTTTTATCCAAAGCGACTTACAATAATTGCATTTAACGTAGGAAAAGCCAATGAACTACTACTTGCCAGAACTCACAAGTGCATCTTCTTTCTAAAACAAGTGACTAAGAGCATATTCTAGTGCTGAAGGCAAAGTGCATAGAGTGCAGAATAGCAATCTAAAGTACAGTACAATACAATACAATAAAATACAATAAGTGCTTATGAGGGAGGATTGTTGTAGTACTTCTTGAAGAGATGAGATTTGAGCCTGCGACGAAAGATGGGCAGTGACTCTGCTGTCCTGACATCAGTGGGCAGGTCATTCCACCACTGCGGGGCCAGGACAGAGAAGAGCCGTGTCGATCGACCTGATGTTGTAGAGCATGAATCTGCAGGAGCGTGTGATGGATGTGACATGTGCGGAAAATGACAGTTGGTCATCCAGGGTCACACCCAGATTCCTTGCAGTCCGAGTCGGGGTCACCACTGTGTCTTCAATGGTGATGGCCAGGTCCTGGTGCGGGCAGCCCTTCCCCGGGAGGAACAGCAGCTCAGTCTTGTCCAGATTGAGCTTGAGGTGATGTGTTGTCATCCACTCCAAGATGTCAGCCAAGCACCCAGCTATGCGTGTCTCCACCTGTGTATCAGAAGGGGGAAATGACAGGACCAGTTGGGTGTCATCGGCATGTGACAGGAGAAGCCATGCAAGCGAATGACAGAGCCCAGAGATGTAGTGTAGAGGGAAAACAGGAGAGGACCCAGGACAGACCCTTGTGGAACGCCCGTAGTCAGACTACGCGGTTTCGACATCGACCCTTTCCATGTCACCTGGTAGGAGCGGCCCGTCAGGTAGGATGCAAACAGGGAGTGTGCAGAGCCATCGATGCCTTTCTCCTCGAGGGTGGAGAGGAGGATCTGCTGGTCTACCGTATCAAATGCTGCTGACAGGTCTAGAAGTATCAGGACAGAGGAGAGAGAGTTCGCTCTTGCGGCATTGAGTGACTCCGTCACTGTAAGGAGGGCGGTCTCTGACGAGTGGCCAACCTTGAACCCGGACTGGTGGGGGTCTAGGAGGTCGTTCTGGTGGAGGTACGAAGACAGTTGGTTAAAGATAGCACGTTCAAGTGTTTTGGATAGAAAGGATATATGAGGCATCGGCCCTAACCATCCAGGATATAGGCCTAGCCGGAGTAGTCTATATGAGGCATCGGCGCTAACCATCCAGGATATAGGCCTAGCCGGAGTAGTCTATATGAGGCATCGGCCCTAACCATCCAGGATATAGGCCTAGCCGGAGTAGTCTATATGAGGCATCGGCCCTAACCATCCAGGATATAGGCCTAGCCGGAGTAGTCTATATGAGGCATCGGCCCTAACCATCCAGGATATAGGCCTAGCCGGAGTAGTCTATATGAGGCATCGGCCCTAACCATCCAGGATATAGGCCTAGCCGGAGTAGTCTATATGAGGCATCGGCGCTAACCATCCATGTTGACACCCCTCTCTCTCTCCCAGCCCCGTCTCTAAGGAGGAGCTCATCTCCATCCCAGAATTCTCCCCGGTCAACGAGATCCAGCAGAATGGCATGAGTAACGCCCGCGCCCTGGAGGACCTGCTGGACCTGACGGGACACGTGTCCTTCCCCAAACTGTCCCCGCTGGGTGTCCTGGGAGACTGCAATCAGAACCTGATCAGCGGGGTGTGCAGCCCCGGCGCCGAGGCCCCGCCCCTCCAGGCCGCGCGTCCTCCTCTGTCCTCCAACTAGCGCCATGTCCAGTAGTCTGCTACTACACAGCAATGCTGCTCTAAGACTCTCATACAAAACATATTAGTCTGTCTGTGGACATGTGACCATACAGTAGTAGTCTATCTAAACCCCCCTCAAGATGAACCTGTGCTTGCTTTTGACAGAGCAGTGGGCTGATCGGCCATATCGGAGGAGGGGGAGAATTTGACCCTGAGATAAGATGAGAGAGCAAGCACTGAGAGTACCGTAGCTTCTGTTCCTACTGGGTGACTCATCCTAGAATGTCCAATAGCTTTCAGGCCCCTCCTTCTATACCCTCCCCTCCCACCTACGCTGTCAACATCAGTCCACTAAACAGACCAGGACACACATTTACTTGTCAGAGAAAACCATGATAGATATGTGTCATGTCATACATAGAAAACAGCTGTTAAAGTAGTGTAAGAAATGTGCGTGTGTGTTTAAGTAGTGTAAGAAATGTATGTGTGTGTAAGTAGTGTAAGAAATGTACGTGTGTGTAAGTAGTGTAAGAAATGTACGTGTGTGTGTACGTATGTGTGTGTGTGTGTGTGTACGTGTGTGTGTGTGTGTGGGGGGGAGGGGTGCAGTGTGACGTGCTGTGTGTGTGTGTGTGTGTGGGGGGGGGGTGCTGTGTGTTTGTCCTCATGTAGCAAAGTCGCCATTATAAGCATTTCTCCCTTAATACCTTTAAGATATACTGTAAATAAAAAAACAACTTGAATGCTGTGATTCCATTGGACAGAAGCACAGACTGGTTAAGCCCCTCCCACTGTTAAACAGTCCATCTCCTAGTGAATGACCTCATGACTGGTTAAGCCCCTCCCACTGTTAAACAGTCCATCTCCTAGTGAATGACCTCATGCCAAATAGCTGCATACTGTAGTTTCTTATCAGTTAATTGCCTTTGCTATTGAAGTCAAATGACCCTGCTGATTGATATATTATTCCTTTAGAAGGTGGAAACCGTCCTTTTTCTGTATTCACCCCCACTGATGTAGTTTAGTATATTTCAATAGATTGTTGCTCTTAACAGTGCAGTTTTCTTGCTGTGCATCCATCAGCTAGAACAAGATACTCTAACAGCTTATGGTTTAATTGAAGCATGTGTTCCATACTACTTGATCCCAGTTTAAAATGTACTGCAACCTGAAACTTAACATGAAGAACCTACGTATACCATTCCTCATTATAATCAAGGTCACCATCAAGCTGTGCATAGTTGTCCTTCCTCTGGATCTTAAATACTGAGTGCAAAGACATTCAGAGGTAGTGATTTGTGTACAACATAGAGTGGCACTTTATGGTCAGAAGACAACAGTCCGATGGTCTTTGTGAGCTGGCTGAGATGGACCAGCCTTGTGAACAGGTGTGGATGTTTACAGTCTGTTCAGGCCCATGTGGTTCACTAGTAGGACCTACGACAAATGAGCCAAAAGGTGACAGAATTTTACTTGAAGATAAAGCACCCAGGGATACAAGCGATCAGGTTTAAATATACTGCTAATAGTTCCCTAGTGTAGCCTAATGTATCTTAAAACAAGCAGCATATAGACTAACAATGTCAGTTATACAACTATGGACAGCATGGGCCGGTATGCATGAGAAGATGTGTATCAATACTAATAAATCCTCAAACTATTCTTGTGTCTTGTATTTTCTGCGTGAAATGCATAACCAAAAACAATCATTACCATCATCATCACCACCATCATCACCACCACCACCACACTATTGTTCTAAGTAATTTGTATGCAGTTTCGATTGCTGGTGATGACGGTCGGCACTTAAAGCCATTCAGCTTTCAATAGAGTTGAAGGAGAGCAGACGCAGTCACACTTGTACCGGCGCTGTCTGGCTGAAGTGGTCGTCAATAGCTTTGCAACCTATACCAGTCCAACATCTACCAGTCCAACCTATACCAGTCCAACCTATACCAGTCCAACATCTACCAGTCCAACCTATACCAGTCCAACCTATACCAGTCCAACATCTACCAGTCCAACCTCTACCAGTCCAACCTCTACCAGTCCAACCTATACCAGTCCAACCTCTACCAGTCCAACCTATACCAGTCCAATTGTGTTAATGCCAGAACAGGGTCAAAGTCAATCTCTCCTACATTTAAGAACGCATTTAAATAACACTTATTTAGGAAAAGTCATGGAAGATCGAGTCATTTTCCACATGCAGTCAAACTACCAATCAACCTGTGCAAAAGTGGCTTCGATCCAGATCAAGTCAAAGCAGAACAGATTGGACACTAAGCATGATCTGAGAGAGAGAGAGAGAAACACCATTTCAAAACAAGTCTACTGACATCTTGTGGTTTTTGGTCCTGCTGACCAGCTATAATGTAATAAATTGTAGACTATATTATCATACATGATTAGATATCATAGGCTAAGGTCTATTTTCTTGTTCCTGCTGAGGTTACACATTTAGTTGAACTTTGATCCCAGTAGCCTAGCTGGACGCTTAAGAAAACTTTTCTCTGTTGATAGTTCATGGTGACTGTTCAAGGCAGGCGGGACAGCTCACCGCAAACATCAGATCACCCTTTGATTGCCCATTGATCATCTTGTGTCAATAGCCTACGGTATCATGTAAATGCTATGTACTGTTATCCGTCAGTTGACTGCATTTAACCCGAGAGGACATTATTTGATGGTTTGTCAATAAAACACCAAATCTCGTAGGCCTAATAGCAACTCAATTGTCTGATCCATTCCTAAATTAATTAAACTCCAACACACAGCTAATCAACGCGTGAATGCAATTTTAATTAACTCTCCCACTTTAATTTAACATCAAATATGTCCAGATGAGCCAGTGTGTCTTCACCACCTAAAGGGTAGGCCTAGTGCATAGGGCAGACATCTGGCCAGAACTATCAAAATAGCAGCTGGATGTAACAGCCTGTGAAGAGATCAACATGCGACATGTAATACTACCACCATGATAACACATTTTTAAAGAAAGCCGGAAAAGTTTAATTGGAGTTTTGTCAATGTTCTAATTACAAACTCAATCAAGCCCACCGACATGAGAGAAGATATTAGGGTCTAAAAATGAGGATCCTTGGAATGGTGGACTGGGACGGAAATGACGCAAGATGATGTGAGGAACAGCTGAGCTCTCTCAGATATCTCTCCCCAGCCCCACCCCCCCGGACCAGGCAGGAGAGACCCCGCCCCCCCGGACCAGGCAGGAGAGACCCCGCCCCCCCGGACCAGGCAGGAGAGACCGCTCTCTCAGATATCTCTCCCCAGCCCCACCCCCCCGGAGCAGGCAGGAGAGACCCCGCCCCTCCCGGAGCAGGCAGGAGAGACCCCGCCCCTCCCGGAGCAGGCAGGAGAGACCCCGCCCCCCCGGACCAGGCAGGAGAGACCCCGCCCCCCGGACCAGGCAGGAGAGACCCCGCCCCCCCGGACCAGGCAGGAGAGACCCCGCCCAGGCAGGAGAGACCCCGCCCCCCGGACCAGGCAGGAGAGACCCCGCCCCCCCGGACCAGGCAGGAGAGACCCCGCCGACCCGGACCAGGCAGGAGAGACCCCGCCCCCCAGGAGAGACCCCGCCCCCCCCGGACCAGGCAGGAGAGACCTCGTCGACCCACGGCGAGATCGAAACTAACGTCTGCTTGTCGATTGTAAATCTAAAGACAGGTAACGTTGTGCCAAGTTGTTCATTTATCCAGAAAATATAATGAGATGATTATTGTGTTCATATTGAGCCATGCGGGTAACTTTACTGGGCTGTGAGACTGCCTGGAAGGTTATTTTTAAGTGGCTAGCTAGCTAGCTGTTAGCATAGTTAGCATACCTAGTCTAACATTAGCATTAGCTAGCTATCTGTTGACCCCGTCTAAGCCCTGGGTAACTAGCAGCATGTAGCCTAGCTATGCTAACCATCCGATTAACAGACTACATACTACCCTACAGGCCGAGCATAGCTGCTTAATCACTGTTTTTATTCGAATTTGACCGTTTAGTCACATCTCCTTTCCTGGTAACGTTAGCTTCGTGATTCATGTTTCCTGAAACGACGTGGCTAGCTAGCTAACTAAGCTAACAGCTCGCTTGCTGGTTCTTGTGGAGAGTTGTCATGGGTTATTTCAGCTGACTCTCTCATTATAGCTAGCTAGCTAACGACCTCCATGTTATCTAGATAGCTAGGCTAGCTTGATAGCTAGTGTTGCAGATAATAGCAATGTCGTAGGTAGCTATGCTAGCCTGTTCACCAGTGTTGTTGATGATAACCGGGATTCTAGGACTATAAACTTGTGTCATGGTCTCAACCACATGTCTTTGTCCACAGGTCATCCTGCTGATTCTCCCCCAAAGATGGTCCGACCTCATTTGGGACCCCCTCGCTTCAAGCCCAGGTAGGGTTGTGTAATAGATCAGTTCAAATGGGGGTATGAAGTGAGCAGCTGTGCTCTGTTTATTGCCCTGACCCTTTATCTCCAGGCCTTCTCTCTGACCCCTCCCCAGGGGTCCCCCCCTCCCAGCTAGACCTCCCCAGGGGTCCCCTCCTCCCAGCTAGACCTCCCCAGGGGTCCCCTCCTCCCAGCTAGACCTCCCCAGGGGTCCCCTCCTCCCAGCTAGACCTCCCCAGGGGCCCCCTCCTCCCAGCTAGACCTCCCCAGGGGTCCCCTCCTCCCAGCTATCTCTGATCTCTGTAAATGTTCACGTCAGCTGTTGACCCTCAGACCTAGCTCACTGGTCACCTCACCAATACTCACTGATCATTGGCTAGTGAGGTATTTGCATATGCAGGTTTGGTCACAAACACACTGTTTATAATGCTCTGTTTTCATGATAATCACGGCTCTTGGTGGATTTTCCCTTCTCTGAGAGTCCCACTTTGCAAACTCGTAAACTATTCGGAATAAAAGTAACCAGCTTAGACTTGCAAAGATGAACCGTGGCATTCTCGACTGCTCTTTTCATGATTATTAGAATACATTTATAACAGTTGCTGCCTTCAGTGTGGAAAAATAAGGGACACCTTGCGGCCCCATGCCCTGATGAGCGATGCGGCCCCATCGCTCAACGCACTTGATGAGCGATGGCTGCCCACTGCTCCTGGCTGCCCCTGGAGGAGGACAGCTGGGGTGGGAGCATGGATGTATTAATAGAACTGGATACAGCCACTCCATTCACTGACCGCTATCAACAATGAAGCCCTATTGAACCGCGCCATCTTTGCAAATTTGTAGTCATTTGACCATTTCCGGTGACTTTTGTACTTGCGCAGTTGTGCTTTTCTGGCCTTCCGGTGACTTTTGTACTTGCGCAGTTGTGCTTCTGTCCTACGCGCGTCCACGGTCAACGTCGGCACCGCTTCTAGCTATCGAATGGCCGACTGGTGTAAGATGGATAGCCTAACGTTAGAGAGATAAATGTAGTCTATGCTTATGTTAATAAAGCTAACAATGATGTTGTAACATGCATGCAGCACTGCCGATCTGAACGATTGATTCATTATTACCATGGATCGGTATTGGGATTGATCAAGGGCGAGTGTGAAATAGCAGCCACGAACTCAGCGGGTTATCCGAGATGCGGTAGCAGCGGCCAAAGCTCCTGCTGGCGGGAAGTGAAGCTCTTCAACTCGCCGGTCACTGGCTCCCTGGAGGAATTTAGCCTGGCTGCAATAACGTTATCGCAAACGGAATGAATACCATCTACTAGCAAACAAAACATGTTCAGTTATATTTAACCTGTTAAAACTAAGATGCCTGGATGAAAAAATAATTTCTCCAATGGATATATTTTACAAAAACAGGTTAATATGCAAGCCGGTTTTCATTGCTAAATCAAAGCGGGGAGAGCCGGGAACGTGCGTGGACGCGCGTCGGACAGAAAAGCACAACTGCGCAAGTACAAAAGTCACCGGCAATAGCAAAATGACTACAAATCTAGCCAAGATGGCGCGGTTCAATAGGCCTTCACTTTAGATTTTGAATCCTGGGGGCTTGGGTGGGAGAAATGCTCCTGGCTGCCCCTGGAGGAGGCGACCCCTGAACATTGCATGTGTGCGCCGTGTCGACCCACGCTGTGTGTCACTGTGTGTGTCACTGTGCCGTGTCAACCCACGCTGTGTGTGTCACTGTGCCATGTCAACCCACGCTGTGTGTGTCACTGTGCCATGTCAACCCATGCTGTGTGTCACTGTGCCATGTCAACCCATGCTGTGTGTGTCACTGTGCCATGTCAACCCATGCTGTGTGTCACTGTGCCATGTCAACCCACGATGTGTGTCACTGTGCCGTGTCAACCCACGCTGTGTGTCACTGTGCCATGTCAACCCACGCTGTGTGTGTCACTGTGCCATGTCAACCCACGCTGTGTGTGTCACTGTGCCATGTCAACCCATGCTGTGTGTGTCACTGTGCCATGTCAACCCACGCTGTGTGTGTCACTGTGCCATGTCAACCCATGCTGTGTGTGTCACTGTGCCATGTCAACCCATGCTGTGTGTGTCACTGTGCCATGTCAACCCACGCTGTGTGTCACTGTGCCATGTCAACCCATGCTGTGTGTGTCACTGTGCCATGTCAACCCATGCTGTGTGTGTCACTGTGTGGCCGAATAAAGACCACTCCCCTCGCGGGTCTGTCATGAAGTTTTCATGTCATTTCAGGCAGGAAAGTCAGGATGTTCAGAAAGTCAGGATGTTCAGAAAGTCAGGATGTTCAGAAAGTCAGGATGTTCAGCGCTTCCCCTACAGCGGTCGCGGGGGTCGGTAGATAGGGAGATTGCTGGCCAGGGTCTGTTTTCAAATTCCCCTTTTACCCTCTCCTGATTGGACATTTCCCTTTTACCCTCTCCTGATTGGACATTTCCCTTTTACCCTCTCGTGATTGGACATTTCCCTTTTACCCTCTCCTGATTGCCAAATCAGAAGTGGGTCGCGCACATCCCAAATGCATTAATAAGGCAGGTGCTGGACTAAAAAAGCATATGTATCAAAGAAAATAAGAGTCTGCACACTGTAGCTCCCATAAAGATTATTTATGGACAAAAAAATATAATATATGAGTGACGTTTCGAGCGACAACGCTCTTCCTCAGACAACTGGATAAACAGCCACACCAAACATTTATATGGTATCCAAGGGTCACATGACCCTAATGGGCTAGACAATTAACCACTTTTCTTTAGACAGGTGGAACCCATTGTGCTAAGTAACAGGGTCACCTGACTCCTGATACAGTTCACTCTGTGCATTAAAAAATATAATCTATGGTGCACATCTTCTACATGCATATTATACATCATGTTCAAAAATTCCACTATCTTAGAAAACACAAGTCATCCTAAATCAGTTACCAGTGGCTAAGTGCATTTGAAGTATCAAAAAAGCATCCATAAGCAAAATTAAAATATTACAATATCACTGTCCAACATATACAGAAAGGATCCTACAGTTTCAGCTTTAGACAATTTCAGTCACGTATTCGTATAAATATAGAGCGAAAGCACAGAGCACACAAACACAGTCACAGTACCTCCCTACAGAATTACAGATAAGGTCTAATGCTGAAGAGCAAGGGTGTTCAGTGTATAAATCCAAAAAAGTTCTCGTCTTAATAGTAGTGTCTCTATATCTCCTCCTCTACGAGGGCATTGAACCGCTTCTATACCCATGTATCTAAGAGTGCACACTGTGTCTAGCCTTTGTAAAATGAGCAGCTACAGGACTAGATGGATCTTGGTTGTGAATGGCACTTCTATGTTGTGTGATTCTGGTTTTAAGTGCTCTTGTTGTCTTTCCTATGTAGACGAGGCCACATGGGCATCTCAGCATATACATTACGTTTTGCGTTTTACAGGAAATGAGGCCTTTTATGTTGTACACCTTTCCTGAGTGCGGGTGGTTGAATGTGTGTGTTTTGTGTGTAAAGTTGCACTGGATACAGTTGCCGCATCTATAATTCCCATTAGGGATCTGACAAGTGTGTCGGGGCAAGGGAGGCATATCAGCTCTCACAAGCATGTTACGTAGATTAGGTGGTCTTTTGTAGACTAGAGTGGGAGGCTTGTCAAACCCACATCCCTTTTTTCTTTGATACCCTCTCCTGATTGGACATTTCCCTTTTACCCTCTCCTGATTGGACAGTTCCCTTTTACCCTCTCCTGATTGGACATTTCCCTTTTACCCTCTCCTGATTGGACATTTCCCTTTTACCCTCTCCTGATTGGACATTTCCCTTTTACCCTCTCCTGATTGGACATTTCATGCCAAATTTCACTTTGCATTAGCATGAAAAAGACATCCAGTTTATTTTATGCTTATTCAAAGTGTCTAGACTTCGCTCGTCACATGCGAAAACCTCGCCCCTGGAACCTTGCCCCTGGAACCTCGCCCCTGGAACTTGCATCACCCACTTTCCAGTTTCGTGCCGCCATTGGTTTTGAACGTGTAGATTATCATTGTGTGTCGATTGGGCTAGTGCCTAGTGGACATGGACTGCTAGTGTGGGGAGTGCATGAAAATACGGGTCAAATCGCGTCCAGCATTGATTCAGCAAGGGAGTGCATTCTAGTTCTCAATACAGGACAGTCCCTTATTATATGGGACGGGTGGCAACCCTAAGCCCATGTGTGCAAGTTATCAATAAATGTGCCATTTTGCATATTTGGAAATGAAATCAGCGTGGTTGCCATGTCCTTAATGCATCTGTGTTTTCATTTCCAACAGGCCCCACTTGGACGGCTACAACAACATGCTGCCTCAAGACCACCACGGCCCCCACTCCAGGAGCCAGAGAGGCTTCCGGGGCCCCCCTGGAAAGGCCCCCCCCAGCTGGAGAGACCACCGAGGCGCCGGTCGGCCCCACTTTACCAAAAGACCCCCACTGATGGGAGAGCGCAGAGAACAGCCAGCCAATCAATGGAGGTCCTCGAACCAGGATTGCTTTCATCCATACCCATCCCAAATGGAGCCCCACCATGGCCACAGGAGGCCCTCCCCGTCCCGGCCCAACCGCCCGCCCCCCCCCCAGCACCGCTCCTCCCCACAGAGCCCAGCGCCAGCGTCTCCAGGCCAGAGGGGAGCACCCTTTCACGGCCACCATTCCCCCTCACCACGCCATTATCACAGCCAGCCCCCTGACAGGAGGCCAGCCCCCACACCACCACCCCACGGCTCTTTCAGGGGCCTTCACAGGCGTCCCCCTCCCCCCCGTGAAGAGGAGAGGAGCTGGGGCCCCCGGAGGCAGCATAGCCTCAGGGACAACGTGGCCCCCGAGCATGGAGGAAGGCGCTGGAATGGGCGCGGTGGCTTCTCCCACCCACACAGTGGGGAACGTGGGCCATCTGGCCCCCCCCACAGGAAACCCCGGGAGTTTCATGGGAGAGGTCCATATCCAGAGAGGTACAGGAGTGAGGCTGCGGTCTGGGCTGGGTAACATAAGGAAGGGGGGCGGAGCTGTAAACACGCCTAGTCCTCATAATCACAGGGATCTAGATTAAATCCACCCCCACCCCATTCACGCAGTGCTGATAGAAGGTAGTGCTGATATTCTCTAGTCACCTGCCACTGGGAAGAATATATTCTCTGTGAGATTATTCACTGAAAGTTTCCTCTACCGCCTGTATCATGGCATAATGGTGACGGGGCCGCATGAAGCATACAAAGATAAACCTCCGTTTCCCACTTCTCACAAGGCTAATGGATCTGCCCATGTAACGGTGTTTTGTATTGTTTGTGATGGATGTGCAGGTGGTCTGCTGAGCGAGATTCCAGGAAGCAGCATGGAGAGGTGGGTAGGGAGAGGGAGAGGGAGGGCAGTGGTCACCGCAGCGGAGAGTGGCCCCAGGAAGGAAGCAGCCCTCACCACCCTCCCTACAGATCGCCCTCATGGAAGGGAGGCCCACCCCAGTCCTCCTCCTCCTCCTCCTACCACAACACCCCCCAGGAAAGACCAGGTGGACCACCGCCTCCACGCAAGAGGAGCTTCCCGGAGCACGGCGTGCCCCCCGCAGACCCCGGCCCGGAGCAGCGGGACCACCTGAAGCGCCCTCGGAGAGAGACCCCACACGTCAACAACGGCGCCCCCAAAGGCTTCGGGGGCAAACCCCTGTCTTTTCGGGACAAGAGCCGCATTCTGAAGGGCCGTAAGATGAGGGCGGAGTCAGTGGTGAGGCTCAGAGCGCCTCCACCGCGGCCCAGATGTGCAGAGATCAAAACCAGCCCGAAGCCGCCGCCCGAAGAGGAGAGCTCTCACAGATCTACCCTCGCCATGCGGAAGGAGCGCTTCCAAGACAACGCTGCCCCCCTGAGAAGGGGCCTGAATAAGACAGTCCCCCGCCAGTCACCCGCTAGTCCTGAGGACAATGCAAGCAAGTCCTCAAAGGAGTCACATGAGTCAGCCAAGGAACAGGTGGAGTCTCATCGGGCCTTGAGAGAACACAGGTACGGTATCTTCCTTGTCACTGTGGGAGCAGGGGAGTGATAATGTTTTAAGAGGTCAAGCTTCACAGATTTGCTCAATATGAAGGGGGTGCCAGCGTGCAGCCATTTCCCCGAAGTGGAGAAAATAGAGGTACGATGTTGATGGCCTGTACTGGAGCAGCTAAAAGAGTTTTGAAATCCAATAGATCAGTCGCACTGATGTCTTCGGGGGGTTTCACATATCCAAATACCTTCATGTCAAGTGTCCTGTCAAGAGAACAGAATAGCTCTCAAAGTATGTTCTTATTCTGAGCTCAAGCCATTAGTACACCTTATTGTAAAGCATGAAGGAGATGAGAACTCATGTCCCCTATATGATTGAAAGAGCCCAGGAGGAAGTGATATTACTGTGGCTCAACCACTCATTCCTGGACCTGGTTGATTAGTGAAGAGATCGATCAAACTGGCAATAAAGAACTCTGCTGGCCGAACATGGAATCAGTGGATGGACATGAAGGCCAGACCAGAAACGATGCCATGCTAATCCAGCCAGAAGAGTCTCACCCACACGAGTCTTCGGTGAGAATGAGCACCAGCTCTGGAGGAGGACATGGCTGGAACAGAAGTCAGAACTGGGAAGCAGAACTGGGAAGCAGACCTGGGAAGCAGACCTGGGAAGCAGACCTTGGCATTCCTGAAGATAGAACTCTTCCAGATGAACCATAACAGAACAGCGCTGAAGATAAGGGCTCGCTACACAGATGGAAGGAATGCCCTGCCTGGCTTCCAACAAGATGATGTCCAGAGGACCACGCTCACAATAGTGCCATTTCCTTTCGCCATGACGTTCCAGGAGATATCTGGAGGAGTGCTATGAGCCCACTTCAGGCTTCAGACCAAACGAGAGCAGCGCCCGGTCAAAACGCTCAGAACTGCCCGGTCAAAGCGCTCAGAACTGCTGACTGTGGCACAGCACCCTCAGGCTGCTCTTCCTGTGGTCCTAGTGCCCGTTGAACACATGCCTGTTTGCAGCGAACTGATTACTTGAAGCTTTCGGGAGAACTGCTCATCCACTTCACACTCGCCACTGCACTTCCTTGGATTCTGAACAGAACACCTGACGAATCTCAAGTCCAAACAGTGCCTGCTTCTGGAGCCCACTGGACAGACAGGTGGAGAGAGCTGCCTGGTTCTGGAGCCCACTAGCCCACGGGTGGATGGAGGTGCAGACCAGAGTGGGCAGAGCACTCTTTCCATTAGTGTGATGATTCCCCTGATGTCGGAGTGGCCCTAGTCTGGCGATGGGGTGAAGGACCCGCTTTACCGGACATGATGTCCTCCAAACAAACTGGAGAGGAGAATCAAAACAAAACCTCCCCCGCCCCGTTAGGAAGGATCGCCCTAAAGACGCTGGATTGCTTCTGCAATGCAGATTTTTTTTCCAATCTCTCAAATTGTTTCCACCCACTTTTAGCGACGACATCTGGACGAAGGTCTTCAGTCTCTAGCTGAGCGCAGCGTTCAGAGACCGACTCGTGAGTCTAGTGATCCTGATTTCTGGATTTCATTCGCAGATTTTTCTTGATGTTTACTTCGGAATCTGTGCTGAGAACACTTGACTACCTTGTTTTAGTAAAATATCAGGTCAAGCATACGTATTTTATACCCATTTAACACCAAATTTCTGTTATGTGGATCTGGGAAATGGTCACTGTACAACTAAATGGACCATGCCATGGAGAAGCATGCAGTACTGTTACTGGACTGCCATTATAAATGTAGGAAGACTCTCATCTGCACACGGCAAGTTTTGAAGGCCAAGTGATGTTGCAACTCTACAACTGGATGTCTAAGAAAAGATCTTGAAGGGATTGATTTCATGAACACAGCAGGAGCTCTACAGCCAGACTGCAGCGCAGGCTGAACACACATCATGCATTTGAGATGTGAATTAGCTCCTCTTCAACAGGCCATGCTTGATCACTGCATATCCCGGATGACAGATTACCTGCATATCGTGTGGAAGGAGACAACTGGAAGACTAAAGTTCAAGTATGAAATATGATACCAAGGATGAAGATAAAAAAAAAAAACTGCACTCTGGATAAAATGGATTCAAACCCAAAGGATGGCCCATCAAAAAACAACCCCCAAAGGATGCTTTTCTCACTATCAGGGATTGTCCAGAGAAGACTTCCTGTCTCTCATGCTGTGTCTTATGGACGTTCAGGATGGATGTCCCCCAGCGCCCACAGCGTTCTTGACGTCTGATCGGTTGGTTTATGTGCAGAGCTCCAGAGGGCTCGGGTGGATTGAGGTTTCTGTGAGAAACAGGATTGAGGAAGCATGGAGATGTCATGCTCTTTGTAAGTACCTGAGTGATGTTCAGCTTTAACCAATGTGACTGATCTCTCTTCTGCACGTAGAAGAATGCCTTTCATTAGTGATCGTATGACTGTATCGGTACCCCACCTTTCTGTTCTCCATCTCTATCCTGCAACCTCCGTCATTTCATGTTGTGAGTACTTTCAGTGTCTGTTTCACGCCGATAGTTTACACTTTTCAGGTTAATGGTAAGAACAGCTTGTCACTTGTTTGCTTGCTACCACCAAAGCTTTGCTGTCCCTTACTTGACTGGCTGTTCTGAGTGATGCTCACCTGTGTGTCGTCCTGTGGCCCCGCCCATTCCTCCGCAGCCCCTCCCCCTTAGACAGACTGACCCGGGACCTGGTGGTCGTGTCACAGTGGCAGGCGGCGCCGCACTCCAGCTCAGATGACCGCTCGCCGTCAAGGGAGAGAACGTCAAAGACTAAGACAGGTAAGCCGTCCCTTGTGTCTCGTTAATGGTCCGCTCCATCAGGTCAGCCGCCCCTCGCGTCTCGTTAATGGTCCGCTCCATCAGGTCAGCCGCTCACGTCTCGTTAATGGTCCGCTCCGTCAGGTCAGCCACCCCTCGCGTCTCGTTAATGGTCCGCTCCGTCAGATCAGCCACCCCTCTCGTCTCGTTAATGCTCCGCTCCGTCAGGTCAGCCGCCCCTCGCGTCTTGTTAATGGTCCGCTCCGTCAGGTCAGCCACCCCTTGCGTCTCGTTAATGGTCCGCTCCGTCAGGTCAGCCGCTCACGTCTCGTTAATGGTCCGCTCCGTCAGGTCAGCCGCCCCTCGCGTCTCTTTAATGGTCCGCTCCGTCTCTGTCAGCTCTGTAACCCGCCAAACATTTATCATGACCAGGTTTTTGATTTCATGATCCCTGTTTATTCTCCCAGTGCAGGAAAGTCATGTGGTGCATTGTGGGTAATAAGCACAAGACCATTGTTCTGACTCTCTTTCCCTCTTACTTTCCAGAGCGCTACTTCAATTCAGACAGACGCCACATGTTGAACGAGCGCTTCTCCAAGACGCAGGACTCCAGTACCTCCCCAAAAGAGCAGAGAGGGCGCTATTCTGACATGAAGAATCAAAGGTATTATATTGCTGTGAACTGCATAAAGCCAGCTGCTTGAGATTCATAGTCTTCTGATAGGACCAATGAGACGCGATATGAGTTGTTGTTCATGTTGTTGATGTAGACCAGCGGACGAGCCAGAGGAGAGCAACAGACCCGGGAGGCCCTTCAGAAAACCAGGACCTCCACAGGTGAGGAGCAGTTCATCTTGCTTTTCACAAATTTGGTTTACCTGAGACAGTTTACCGACCATATACCAACAAAAAACATTGCTCCTTGTTTGTCCCCCATGACGAGAGAAGGGTGATTGTTTATCATGTGCATCCTGTCTATAGAGACCTGTCTTCCGGCCGGGCCCGAGGAGGACGTTCCCTGACCCAGCAGGGCAGTTCAGGAAGCCTCTCATGGTATGCTCTAGCCATTCACCTGCAGGACATAGCAATTCATTTTGCGACCGAGTTTGTCAATTTGTCTGAGGTAGACTTAGCCTACTCATTCTGTCTGAGGTAGACTTAGCCTACTCATTCTGTCTGAGGTAGACTTGGCGTACTCATTCTGTCTGAGGTAGACTTGGCGTACTCATTCTGTCTGAGGTAGACTTAGCCTACTCATTCTGTCTGAGGTAGACTTAGCCTACTCATTCTGTCTGAGGTAGACTTAGCCTACTCATTCTGTGCTGCGTGCTCTCTGTAAACTACAGGGTTGCTGCGATGAAAAGAATAAGAATGAAAATTGCTTAAGTTTTAACACATTTTTGCATAATTAATTGATCCAATTAATGTGTTAAATTGACAGCCCTTTCAAGGATTAATTAAAGGTTCAAGATGGTTGAAACACAACATGCACTTTTCTTTGCCTTCTTCCAGGGGACATTTGTGCCGCGTCCGTTCCCCAGCCAGAAACCAGGGTTCAGGAAGAGCCAGACCATCATGTCCAAGTACCGCAACATGCAGACGCTCCGCCAGAGAGTGCCCTACCAGCGAGGGTCACACCACCGACGCTGGTGATGCTCTGGGTCAGTTCATACAGGACCTTATTTACGACATATTATAAGACGTTTGACTCACCGAGATCACTTTGGTGTAGTTCGGAGGCATGTAGAAGAAATTTAAAATCCAGCGCGAGCCAGTATATCCATGTAATGGCGGTGGTCGGGGCACTTAGAATGCAGTTTCTAAAAATCTATTTTCTGCCGCGAAACGGTTGTTTTCATCAATCTGTCTTCATGAATCGCTAGTTGTGCTTACATAGAACATAGGCCTGTTGTGGTTTTTCACATGCCTCTGTAATATGATCTTTAGAAACGTCTTTCGAAACGAAATAGCTTCCTCACTTGCTCCAGCACGCATGCGCACAGCGCGCAATCGTTGCTCCAGCACGCTGTGCGCATGCGTGCTGGAGCAAGTGAGGAAGCTATTTCGTTTCGAAAGACGTTTCTAAAGATCATATTACAGAGGCATGTGAAAAACCAGCAGCTCAGTCCAGGTGGAGCTTGAGGTGATGTGTTATCATCCACTCTGAGATGTTAGTCAAGCACCCAGCTATGAGTGTCTCCACTTGTGTATCAGAAGGGGGAAATGACAGGACCAGTTGGGTTTCATTGGCATAGCAGTGATAGGAGAAGCCATGTGAGCAAATGACAGAGCTCAGAGATGTAGTGTAGAGAGAAAACAGGAGAGGACCCAGGACAGAGCCTTGTGGAACCCCTGCTACCCTAACATTAGTCTTAAAGGGACACTTTACTCAAAATCTAACTTTTTATGTTTTCCATCAATCTATCACAAATATAGGTTGGTAATAACGTGATAGATATCAGTCTTGGGGGTTACAAAAACAGCTATGTGTATATCTATTAATTTCTTATACACACAATAATGGTATTTTTACCATCATATGCATGATGGATTAATCTAAAAGATCAGAAATTGTGTTGATGGTGTTTTCGAAGATATTAACCAAAGCACTTTGTTACTCTTTTCATAGTTTTGACATTTAATGTGATGCAATTTTGCCCAATTATAGCTTTTTAAATTATTATTATTATTATTATTAGTAGTAGTAGTAAATTATTGTGCATATGTAACAATTTTGGGGGACCCTTTTTGGCTTGTGAGCACCAAAAGCTAAATTGGAGGTGAGAATTTTTGTTCAGTGTAGCAACAGGTAGTCTGGATTAAATTTTTCTCATTTCATACATGCTTTGTTTTGCATGTATGTGTAGTAATTGATGGTTTTCTCTTCACAGATGAATGGGGAAGGAAGGTTGGTGTTGGTGCCTCTGTCTCCTGATGTCCCTGCCTGAACATCAACACGTTTCTCACTTCTGCACCCTGGAGACCAGCCCTTAGTTCACAGGAGCCTGGTGGTACTTTCAAGATGCTCTGAATGTGTTTTTATTTTGGACTCAATTATTTACAGAATGTGTTCATAAATGCAGCAGGACAAGCAATCACATAAGTCTTCCTGCCCCCTTTTCTTGTTTTTTTGGGGGGAGGTGTTATTTTGGGAATTGTAATTAAAAGTGTTTTAGCTCGTGTCATGATGATCTAATGAGTATTTTTCTATTCACCAATTTTGTTTCAAACACGAAGCATTTCCTTGAAGCATGATTTGTTAGAATGGTGGTTGAAGAGCCTAAAGAACTGATACCTGTAGGGTTATTCACAGGATCTTATTCACAGGAACAGACTCTTTTCTCCAGTGTAATTAAGTTGAAATGCAACCAAAACCCATTTTGAACGAGGGGTATGAACTTCGGAGAAGAGCGCTCTCCCAGCAGAGTTTCCTGAATCTGGGTGGAGGGGTGCAGCATGGGTGAACCTAAAACCATGCTGTTACATTTTGGAATGGATCCCAATCCACAAGCCGCCCAAACATGGTCGGCCATTCACCGTGACTAATTTTTTGGGGCCAGGGGTGTAGCCATGAAACTCTGTGGAGGGGTGTTGCAGGGGTCAACTAACAGCCCGTTAAATTCTGGAGCAGATCTGAATCACGGGGCCCAGACAGGGCCGGGCCGCCCATTCACCGCCATTACTAAACTACCAGACCGCTTTTCATGAAACTAGGTGGAGGGGTGTAGCATGGGCCAGTTTGAAACCACACAGAGCCACGAAATGCATTGAAGGACGGAGGTCTGTGCTCTCTGATTCAGTATATCACCCATTACCGGAACATTCTGGGGACTGACAACGGTGCAGTTTTGAGAAAAAGTTATTTTATAACCTTGTCCATTCATAGGTTGCAACTAGGGCTGGGATTCGATTCAAATTTCCAGAATCGATTCCATTACGATACAAGGTTCAGAATCGATTATCATGATTCGATTCGATTCAATATCGATTCGGTTAGTGTTACTAAAACCTGATTTTTTGAGCTGTAACCTTAATTACATGACTGCCAAGTTGTGCAACACATCAATACTAGGGCTGGGTATCGATACTGATTTCCAAAAATGAATGAATCATTGAATGAATTAATGAACTATTCATTCCTTCATTTATTCATTAAATAAAAGATCGATTTTGGGATTCATGAATTGATTCTGAATCATTTGATAGAAAATCGATTAATCATTGTTTTTGTTTTTTTTAACTCAGCCCTAGTTACAGCTGCTCTCTATTCTGGACCATTTGATGGATGCATTTTTAATATCAAAATAATGTATTATATTTAGCAAAGATCCAATTTTTAGAAGAGCAATACTGTTGCAGACAATGCTTTCAAGCAATGGAGAGAACCTGTAGGGTTATTCACAGTGACTTATTCACAGGAACACTCTTTATCAAGTGTAATTAAGTAGAAATACAACCAACACACATTATGAACGAGGGACGCAGTGCTGCCATCACCTTGAGCATTTTGAGTTCCCTGAGAAACAGGAGGTGTCCTTTCTTGTGATTGGCTGCTCACGGTGTCACCATAAAAGGAGGGTGGGCGGGGGGACCCCAGGGGACCCCAGACAGCTGAACCCAGGAAGGAGCATGAAGCTCATAGTGTATTTGAATAAGACACCAGGATTCCAAGAGCGAGGGGATGGATGAACGGATTACTTTATAAAGCTAAGTTAAGGGTTTGAACTATAATGACATCTTGAGGGCGCCTGATGCAAAGTCTTTGACCTATATCCCTTTAATGACCCTTTAATGACCCTTTAATGACCCTTGAATGTGATGAGCAGGTGGAGCAGCCAGCCAGGCAGGAGGACGGGGCAGTGTGGTTGGACAGCTGACTGAATGCTTCTCTGTCCCCTGCTAAACTTAGCCATGACAATAACATGTCTCACCGCACTAACAGGCCTACTGCCCATCACAATGCGCCCCAGGGTGAAGGGGGTAGGGTTACCAGATGGAGCTGGATAGCGCAAGCACCTCTGGACACATACGGTGAGTGTAGAGATTCTTACCAGCCTTAACAACTAGGATTGATCTTGTTGCATTAGCATACTTTTTAATGTCTAGAACGGTTTTTGTTTTACTGCTGTTGTTTTGAACTGGCTAATAGTCTATAACTACGTTGCAATCTTATATATCCTATTAGAATACAATATGATTATATTACCACACATTACATTTGTTCAGTTTTGTTTTCAAGAACTATAAGCTACTGTGAGCATTTTCCTATCTTGTCATTGTGAATAGAATGTGGAACATGCATGGTTCTCTCTTGCTCATAGTACTGTATACACCCATGGTATACACTCACATAGTTACCCTCTGAGAGGGGGGGCAACATTTTGACGTGAGAAAAAAAAAAACAGTTCTGCCGTCTCGTCCCATCTATTTACAAAGAATACCAGTTGTGAACAGTATGCTAATGAGAAATCCGTATGACAATTCAATATGTACAACGCATGAAACTTCATCTAGACACCACAAGCATGTCAATATGACTTTATGACCGAGCACTAGGCCACCTGGGGAAGAATTCAGGCCGGGAAATGTAGCCCCATTCAGGCCACTTTTTAAGCCGGATCAGACCAGTGATGTTTTGGTATACTGTACAGTACAGTACATACAGTATATCTACATTATAGCCACGCTCCTTTCT
This sequence comes from Borostomias antarcticus, assembly GCF_949987555.1. Lineage (NCBI taxonomy): Eukaryota > Metazoa > Chordata > Actinopteri > Stomiiformes > Stomiidae > Borostomias > Borostomias antarcticus. Next base: position 25,218,408 of record NC_140248.1, read on the forward strand.
CCACCAGTGCTTTTCTCACCTACAGTAGTGATTGAGATGGAGAGTATGCTGTAAGCAGACATTTACACACTGCTGTGTTGTGACCATGACAAGTACAGTAGACATCAGCCTCATTGTCCCACACCCGATGACATTGTACCAGAGCTCCCCACCTGGGGGCACTCGCCACAATTCACTTTTCTTCATTGCCAAGTATATTTTGCTTTGTAAAAAACTTTTGGGGGTGGTCCGGGATTCAGCCAGATGATGCAGCTGAAGCTGAGTGCGTCTAGGGACCAGACCCAGGAGCCTGAAACACACCCTACATCAATCAATCAATCAATCAAAGCTTTATTTGTATAACGCATTTCATACCCAGAGGCAACACAATGCGCTTTACATGACTACTATATATTCATCTGCCTGCTCTCTGCTGTCAGTCCTCCTCACTCCACTCTGTCATCTGTTACAGATTTGTAGATTCTGGAGCTCTTCATTCTCCTCTCTTTCATTCTGGCACTCATCACCTTGGCGTTCCTCTGTCACCATGGGCAACATCATCTCTGCCCTCACCTCTGGTAAGGCTATACCTGTCCATCCCTCCAGAACCCTCCGAGTTCTACCTGTCCATCCCTCCAGAACCCTCCGAGTTCTACCTGTTCATCCCTCCAGAACCTCTGAGTTCTACCTGTCCATCCCTCCAGAACCTCTGAGTTCTACCTGTCCATCCCTCCAGAACCTCTGAGTTCTACATGTCCATCCCTCCAGAACCCTCTAAGTTCTACCTGTCCATCCCTCCAGAACCCTCTGAGTTCTACCTGTCCATCCCTCCAGAACCCTCTGAGTTCTACCTGTCCATCCCTCCAGAACCTCTGAGTTCTACCTGTCCATCCCTATAGAACCCTCTGAGTTCTACCTGTCCATCCCTATAGAACCCTCTGAGTTCTACCTGTCCATCCCTCCAGAACCTCTGAGTTCTACCTGTCCATCCCTCCAGAACCTCTGAGTTCTACCTGTCCATCCCTCCAGAACCCTCTGAGTTCTACCTGTCCATCCCTCCAGAACCCTCTGAGTTCTACCTGTCCATCCCTCCAGAACCCTGAGTTCTACCTGTCCATCCCTCCAGAACCCTGAGTTCAGGAGGTCAAGTTGGGGACAGAGTGCTGACACAGACTCAAGACCTGTTGTGTTCTGAATGATGACTTCCATTTATTAATGGATTATGGATTATCAAGATGTGCACACACAGGGTCTGTATAATCCTTCCATTTATGAATGGATTATGGATTATCATGATGTGCACACAGGGTCTGTATAATCTGAATGAACCATGTCCTCCTGATGTAATAACGCTGGTTGCTGGTTGTTTGTTTCCCATCTCTTAGACATTGAGGATTTTGAGTCCATAGTGTCTGTGTCTGAGAGGCTGAGTGAGCTGGCGACCCGCGTGGAGGATGAGAGGCTGCAGTCACAACTTCTGGCTCTGGAAAGTGCTCTTCACAACATGGGGATAGGTCTAACACCAGCACAACACGGGGATAGGTCTAACACCAGCACAACATGGGGATAGGTCTAACACCAGCACAACATGGGGATAGGTCTAACACCAACACAACATGGGGATAGGTCTAACACCAGCACAACACGGGGATAGGTCTAACACCAGCACAACACGGGGATAGGTCTAACACCAGCACAACATGGGGATAGGTCTAACACCAGCACAACATGGGGATAGGTCTAACACCAGCACAACATGGGGATAGGTCTAACACCAGCACAACATGGGGATAGGTCTAACACCAGCACAACATGGGAACCAGCCTACACGCATTAGACAACAGTAGCCTGCTTGACAACTGAGATCTCTCTGGAAACTCCATGATTTAAACGGGAGAATATGTGTATATTTTGCAGCGTTGTATTGCCTGTGAACTGAGCTGGTCACGGTTCTGGTCCACCAGTAAAACATGCAGGTTATTTGTTCAATGTGGTCACAGCAGAATGCTGGTAGTGGTGACAGGCTGGTCTAAGCATGTCAAAATATGCACCCACATGTCTCTCCCATTTGTCCTTGAGTTAAATTTAACTCCTCTGAGCGGACGGACACGCGCACACACACACACACACACACACACACACACACACACACACACACACACACACACACACGGTGGTCTGGTGGTGACTTGCGTGGGGTGGTATCAGAAAGCATGAATGAGGAGAGTGAGGTATTGTTGGTTGAGATCAGTAGCACTGGTCGACTGCAGATCCATGGGCTTACAGTCCCACCAGAGGGAAAGGGGAAGCATTCAGTTCATACCATTTCATTTCCTGATATCCTGTTGTTCTTGTGTCTCTCTCTGCTCGTTGTTCTTGTGTCTCTCTGTTCAGGCGTCTCACCCTGAGCTGCAGGTGATCCCCTCACTAGAGGTGGGAAGACCAGAGGGTGACAGAGGGCAGAAGCTGGACCGTCTCTCTCTAGAACCAATCAGCAGCACCCAGGCGGCAGCAACCAGTAACGAGGTATCACCTGTGAGCCCCTTGAGCAGTCCAGGGTCCCGCTAGTACTGGGACTAGAACTCTACTACTGGGACTATAAGAACCACTCTACTACTGGGACTATAACTCTACTACTGGGACTATAACTCTACTACTGGGACTATAAGAACTACTCTACTACTGGGACTAAAACTCTACTACTGGGACTATAAGAACTACTCTACTACTGGGACTATAACTCTACTACTGGGACTATAAGAACTACTCTACTACTGGGACTATAACTCTACTACTGGGACTATAAGAACTACTCTACTACTGGGACTATAACTCTACTACTGGGACTATAAGGGGTTGAACTTACTGTGGGATAGTTGCTTCAGGGGACAGGGAGCTTCAATAGTTTGTTTTTGTGGAATGTTTTCCTCAGGCAAACAAAAACCAGGAACCTGCTCTCCCAACTGAGCTCTCCTCGCCGCCCGTCTCTACCCCCTCGCCTGCTGGCTCCGCCCACCCTCTCTCCCCCCTCCCACCGGGGGCTCTGTCAGCTGTCCTGCGCCCCACCCTGCCCCCATGCCTGACCTCCAGGCCCAGTAGACAGCCGGCTGGCCCGGGTCCAGCCACCGTGGAACAGCTGAGCACAGAGCTGTGTGACCTGAGGGACGACATGGAGCTGATGAGGAGTCAGCATAAGTACGCCCTGCCTGTCTCTATCGCTAGCCTGTACGCCCTGCCTGTCTCTATCGCTAGCCTGTACGCCCTGCCTGTCTCTATCGCTAGCCTGTACGCCCTGCCTGTCTCTATCGCTAGCCTGTACGCCCTGCCTGTCTCTATCGCTAGCCTGTACGCCCTGCCTGTCTCTATCGCTAGCCTGTACGCCCTGCCTGTCTCTATCGCTAGCCTGTACGCCCTGCCTGTCTCTATCGCTAGCCTGTACGCCCTGCCTGTCTCTATCGCTTCAGACAGCTCTATCGCGAAAACTATCAATGTTACAGCTTATATATTGACATCATATGAATCCTGAGAACTTGCAGAACATTTCTATGTATAATATGTCCATATAGCTTAAACACTGTAGGCATGGCGACAAGTTAGAAAAAGGGTAAAAATGCAAAATTAGCAGCTCAAAAGTTAGAGTGCGTTGCCATACGTTTCAATGGGGAGCGCAGTTGCCGAACAAATCGTCATACAGCGAAAACTATAAGTCACACAGCTTAGATACTTACATTGTATGAATCAGCACAGTTGTGTGAACGTTTCGATATATAATATGTGTATGAGCTGTTAAAACTGTAGGTATAGCGACAAGTTAGAAAAAGGGTAAAAATACAAAATTAACAGCTCAAAAGTTAGAGTGCGTTGCCATACGTTTCAATGAGGAGCGCAGTTGACGAACAAATCGTCATACAGCGAAAACTATAAGTCACACAGCTTAGATACTTAGATTGTACGAATCAGCACAGTTGTTTGAACGTTTTGATGTATAATATGTGTGTGAGCTTTCAAAACTGTAGGAGTGCCAGCAGTTTACAAAATGTGTGAATATTTTCAAAGCAACTGCTGCCACCACTCTAAAAACAAAGTTTCTGAACATTCTAAAAGCAGTTTCAATGGGAAAAAAATTTGTTTTAAAAGTTAAATTTCTAAAAAAACTATAAAAAAAAAAAAAAAAAAAAAAATCTGAATGGGATCCATTAAAGAGCTAAACATTATGAACATTTTAAAGTTTGAATGAAGTTTCTAGCACAAAGTATGAAGAAGTAGTTAAGGAGACAAAAACTGGGGAGAATAATAATAAAGAAAGAAAGAAATAGTGGGAATATCACAAGTCAGGCTAGCTTCTGCAAGGTAGCCCACCTAATAAAGACAAACTGTAACTGTGGAGGCCAAATGTAGCAACAGCTGAAAGCCCTATTGATCTAAATGTACTCATCAAGATCCAGTGTGATGACTGCTAAAGGCTTATTTATGCTCCCTTTTAGTACGAAAATCTATCCCTCCGTTTCAAGCATTATAACAGTCACTGCCCACACTTCCATGGTCCTTTACGTTGGTTAAGTAAACGTTGAATGCATCCACTAAAGGGGAATGCAGGGTCATACTTGGGAAATGAACATTGCTTTTATTGAACTTAATTTTGGCTGTATCCATAAGCTTTCAGAACAGAAGATGGACAAAATGGTGTCAGAGTGCCCATATCCGCCTGCCTTCTTCATGTCCATTAATCAGCCTTACAGCCACTAAACATAAAACCTTTCCCATTAACTCATACACCTCGGTGCACTCCCACACTCCCACACACACTCCCACACACTCCCACACACTCCCACACACACACACACACACACACACACACACACACACACTCCCACACACACACACACACACACACACACACACACACACACACACACACACACACACTCCCACACCCCCCCCTCACACACACACACATACTCCCACACACTCCCACACACTCCCACACACTCCCACTCCCACACACACACACACACACACACAAACTCCCACACACTCCCACACACACACACACACACACACACACACACACACTCCCACACACTCCCACACACTCCCACACACTCCCACACACACTCCCACACACACACACACTCCCACACACACACTCCCACACACTTCTACATAGGTACATATCCACACTCACCCACACACTGCCATATAGGTACTGTATATGAACTTAAACAACTGTGTAAAATGCTCAAATACTGTTGTAGATGCACTATTGGACACTATTGGAAACGCAACTAAGGCATACCTAACATAACGCCAAATAGGAGGTCACGACCTTGGCCACCGGTGTGTAAACAACAATAAAACAGATTGAGCCGTTCACCCCTGGATCCACGCTTTTATGCAAAGCGACTTGTTTTAAGCTTGTGTCAAGTAGAGCACAATGGTAAGCAATGATTGGCAAGTGGCCTGGCCTGGTGTCGAACTAGCAACCTTTTTTCACTGTTCAGATGCTGTAACAGAGGCTCCCTACTGCCCCATGTGGTCAATTCTAACGAGTGTACACGCCTTAGGTTCTACTGTATATGTCTCCGCTATCGCGTCGGGCCTAACAACGCCCCGTAGCTGTGGTCAAATCCCCTGTAACCCACGGCCTCGAGTGGGTCAGGGTGATAGTGAGTTCTATCATGGGGTGGGGGGTCAGGGTGATAGTGAGTTCTATCATGGGGGTGATAGTGAGTTCTATCATGGGGGGGGGGGTCAGTGTGATAGTGAGTTCTATCATGGGGGGGGGGTCAGTGTGATAGTGAGTTCTATCATGGGGGGGGGTCAGTGTGATAGTGAGTTCTATCATGGGGGGGGGGTCAGTGTGATAGTGAGTTCTATCATGGGGGTGGGGGGTCAGGGTGATAGTGAGTTCTATCATGGGGGTGGGGGGTCAGGGTGATAGTGAGTTCTATCATGGGGGTGGGGGGTCAGTGTGATAGTGAGTTCTATCATGGGGGTGGGGGGTCAGTGTGATAGTGAGTTCTATCATGGGGGTGGGGGGTCAGTGTGATAGTGAGTTCTATCATGGGGGTGGGGGGTCAGGGTGATAGTGAGTTCTATCATGGGGGTGGGGGGTCAGTGTGATAGTGAGTTCTATCATGGGGGTGGGGGGTCAGTGTGATAGTGAGTTCTATCATGGGGGGGGTGGGTCAGTGTGATAGTGAGTTCTATCATGGGGGGGGGGTCAGTGTGATAGTGAGTTCTATCATGGGGGTGAGGGGTCAGGGTGATAGTGAGTTCTATCATGGGGGTGGGGGGTCAGTGTGATAGTGAGTTCTATCATGGGGGGGGGTCAGGGTGATAGTGAGTTCTATCATGGGGGTGGGGGGTCAGTGTGATAGTGAGTTCTATCATGGGGGTGGGGGGTCAGGGTGATAGTGAGTTCTATCATGGGGGTGGTGGGTCAGTGTGATCATGGGGGGGGTGGGTCAGTGTGATAGTGAGTTCTATCATGGGGGTGGGGGGTCAGTGTGATAGTGAGTTCTATCATGGGGTGGTGGGTCAGTGTGATCATGGGGGGGGGGGTCAGTGAGTTCTATCTGGTACTGATATGTGCCTCTGATCTCTCTGTGTTTAAGCAAAGAAATTAAACAGCTGATGAACGAGCTGGATGAAGAGAAAAGGATCCGTCTGTCATTACAGGTGCAGTAGTGAATATGAAAGAGAATATTCAAAAGTGACATATTGAGGCTAGTCATTGAGTGCAATATCCTGTCGTTACAGTATGCTGTGTGGTTTGAGGCTGTGGGCTCATGTTTCCTTCCGTCTCAGATGGAGGTGCAGCGCATGAAGAAGCACATGTCCAAATGAGCTCTTTCCCATAGTGCATCAGTGCATACAGTACAAAGCCACAGTGGTTTCCTGTCTCAGAGAAACTCTTTCCAGATGAACAGACAGAACCACAGACGGATGAGCACACAGCAGCAGCCTTCAGGACAGGATGTGATCACTGATTCACACTCAAATGAAAGTATCATGAAGTATTATGGTGGACTTTTGAAGAAAATAAGCAATGTAACTGATTAACAAACAATATATTTATTTTCTATAAAAACATGAGCAGCTTGTACAGAATTTTTATATTTGGTTATCATGTGTGACTTTTTTGATAAAATAAAATAAATCTTGTTGAAGTCAACAGTGAGGTCATTTAAGAGTTTGCTTTTGTATGTACAGAATACTTCAATCACAACACATTTCATTTACACTAGTGCAGTGCCTGTTCAAAGCATGCTATAGCACTCTCAGGCCACTAGGTGGTATATAAAATTGTGCCCAGGGTGGCTTGCAGCTTTCTCAAGAACCACCCATCCAGACAACTTTATACACTCAGCACTGTGCTTCCTTGGGTCCTGAGCAGGACACCTGTCAACTTCACACACTGCCGGGTTCTCCAGAAAATTGAGATACAGACATACAGAGATTCCTGCCATTATACTATGATTCATTATTTACAATCGTTCAGTGAACTTCTTAAGATCCTCTGAATAAATAACTAATCTTAATAGAAATGTATCTTACTTACAATGTAATGAAATAATCAAGTGTTTTCCAAACCCGAGGTTGAGTTGCTACTCATGGATTCTTTCCCAGCAGCATTCAGCTGCTCCCTCAACATTGATAAGGTTTTCATGTCTCTGATAGAGGCTCAAAAGTTGGACTCCTCACAGGGAATGGGTCTGAAGGTCAGCTCTCTGTTCTCCTCCAGGACAAGGTCGTAGCGACAGAGAGGCCTGTGTGTGAGAGAGAGAGAGGGAGAGAGAGAGAGAGAGAGAGAACATGTTATATAGAGTGTGGATAGATAGTTCCATTTGAAAGAGTAATAATCATAATAGTGATGGTATTAGGTACTCATGCTGGGGTAGAAGGGCAGATCTTGTGTAAAGACCAGACCATTGATGGAAGGGAAATAGGTCACATTATTTCATGGCCTGTTAATTAGGCAGCATAGTAATTACTAGAAAAGGTCATTGCATAGGAACAAGATGCAGAACTATTTCTAGTAAGAACAACATATTTCCCATAGTCTTCCTACGTGTGCAAAGAGGGAAACTGTTCTGCTTCATCCCCTCCTACGGTCTGTTAGGGGATGATCAGGCCCGAGGCATTATGGCTTAAATATGATCAATAACTTGATCTTACTCTGTAGGTAAACAGAAAAAGGAAATACTTCTTGTTCCTTTGTTTATTTGTTATTACTTTGTAACTATCGGGCTGTAAAATAAAAGGGTTATGCATACTATGATAGGCAGTAATACGACGGACCTGTCTTTGTGCTCCAGGTGTGTGAGGCGAATGCGCAGCACGCGTAGTTTGTACTTGGGCTTGAACGCGTTCCTGGTGGAGAACTTGACAGAGATACTCTGGATGGTCTGAAGGTCCATAAGATCGAACTGGGCCAACAGCCGAGTTTCTGTGTACTTCTCCAGCTTTGACGCTTTACTAGTGAGACGTAGAAAGAGGGAGGAGGAGGAGTTCAATGTTTTTCAGAATGTGAATATGCTTTTGGTCTATACTTTATATGCTTTTAGTCTAAACTTTGACAATGAAGTCGTCTCAAACTCACTGGTTGATTGTTGCCTTTGCTTCTTTACGGCCATCATTTAGTTTGATGGTGAAGAAGCACCAACGTGTATTCTGGTTCCATGTGACAATGTCTACCCGGTAGTTTGTCCCTGTGAGAGAGAGCGAGAGAGAGAGAGAGAGAGAGAGAGACAGAGACAGAGAGAGAGAGAGAATGAATTAATAAATGAATTGGAGCACAGTTATATTGGTAAGGAGAGCAAACTACTAAGGAGTGATACGAGTCAGTCAATCTGACCGTTGTGCAGTGTCTCATTATAGAGTAGGGTTAGGGTTAGGGGTTAGGGGTTAGGGGTTAGGGGTTAGGGTTAGGGGTTAGGGGTTAGGGTTAGGACCGTTGTGCAGTGTCTCATTATAGAGTAGGGTTAGGGGTTAGGGGTTAGGGGTTAGGGTTAGGACCGTTGTGCAGTGTCTCATTATAGAGTAGGGTTAGGGGTTAGGGTTAGGGGTTAGGGTTAGGGTTAGGGGTTAGGGTTAGGACCGTTGTGCAGTGTCTCATTATAGAGTAGGGTTATGGTTAGGGGTTAGGGTTAGGGGTTAGGGGTTAGGGTTAGGACCGTTGTGCAGTGTCTCATTATAGAGTAGGGTTAGGGGTTAGGGGTTAGGGTTAGGACCGTTGTGCAGTGTCTCATTATAGAGTAGGGTTAGGGGTTAGGGTTAGGGGTTAGGGTTAGGGTTAGGGGTTAGGGTTAGGACCGTTGTGCAGTGTCTCATTATAGAGTAGGGTTAGGGGTTAGGGGTTAGGGTTAGGACCGTTGTGCAGTGTCTCATTATAGAGTAGGGTTAGGGGTTAGGGTTAGGGGTTAGGGTTAGGGTTAGGGGTTAGGGTTAGGACCGTTGTGCAGTGTCTCATTATAGAGTAGGGTTATGGTTAGGGGTTAGGGTTAGGGGTTAGGGGTTAGGGTTAGGACCGTTGTGCAGTGTCTCATTATAGAGTAGGGTTAGGGGTTAGGGGTTAGGGGTTAGGGTTAGGACCGTTGTGCAGTGTCTCATTATAGAGTAGGGTTAGGGGTTAGGGTTAGGGGTTAGGGTTAGGGTTAGGGGTTAGGGTTAGGACCGTTGTGCAGTGTCTCATTATAGAGTAGGGTTAGGGGTTAGGGTTAGGGGTTAGGGTTAGGACCGTTGTGCAGTGTCTCATTATAGAGTGACCGTTGTGCAGTGTCTCATTATAGAGTAGGGTTAGGGTTAGGGTTAGGGGTTAGGGGTTAGGGGTTAGGGGTTAGGGTTAGGGTTAGGGGTTAGGGTTAGGACCGTTGTGCAGTGTCTCATTATAGAGTGTAAGAATGTGTTGGAGCCAATAGTTATTTACTGACTGCAGTACGGTGACTTCTCATTGGTCGTGAAGAAAGCCATGGTTTGGCGCAGGTTCACCAGAGTGTCCTTCCACCTGATGATGTCATATCCTGAAATGATGCCACATAATGATATCATAGCCTGAAATAAGCATGTCACCCGTGCGTGAGCACACAGCCTCCTGAGAAAACATGGCTTCTCTGCTTTCACCTACAGTAGCCTTTGAGGCCTGGTAACATTCTGTAAACTAATTTAGCTTCATTAAAATACTGATAAGGATCGATCACAAGAAGACGTTATTGTTACTAATGTAATGTGATGTACAGTAGCCTATATAATCAGTCTAATGGGAGAGGGCGCCGCCTACCGAAGAGCGGGCATCCAGAGTCAAACTGGGGGCAGTCTGTGCAGCGCCCGTCCAGGAAGTCTGTGTAGGAGCTGCAGGGGAAGGCTGTGATGTCACAGGTCTGCAGGGACCCCATATAGAGAAACACCGACCGCTGGTGGTCACACTTAAAATAGTCTTTGGGCCCTGGAGACAACAGAGAAGAACACAGGCTGTCTTAGAACACAGCAGAGAAGAACACAGGCTGTCTTAGAACACAACAGAGAAGAACACAGGCTGTCTTAGAACACAGCAGAGAAGGACAACAGCTCTCTTAGAACACAACAGAGAAGAACACCAGCTGTCTTAGAACACAACAGAACACAGCAGAGAAGAACACCAGCTCTCTTAGAACACGGTTCCAGGAGCGGACCACACTGTAGCCCACATGTAAAGCTAATGCAGGAATGATACTTAAGAAAGTCAAGAGGGAAATCGTTTTGTGAAACATCTTATTCATCACGTTTTATGTCATCACATGTTCTATTTGATCATGTTTTCTGTCATTGCATGTTGTATGTCCTGTTGACACACTGATAACCTGTATGTCCAGAGAGCCTTAACAGATGACCTGAGATGACCTGCTGCTGATGACCCCTCCTCTCACCTGAGAAGATGGTCTTGGGGCAGCCGGGCTGGTCGGCTCCTCCGTTAGCATAGAAGTCGATGTGACCGAGAGGCTTCCTGTAACCCAGCGCTGCGGCACAGAGACATGAGACACATTAGAACACAACAGGAAACACTACAGCTGTGAACAGGAAACACTACAGCTGTGAACAGGAAACAACACTACAGCTGTGAACAGGAAACACTACAGCTGTGAACAGGAAACACTACAGCTGTGAACAGGAAACAACACTACAGCTGTCAACAG